>NC_060141.1:375186998-375545228 GCF_021461385.2 Schistocerca piceifrons
TCATAAAGACAAGTACTTAATACAAAGTAAAAACACAAACTGACGTCTCAGTTTTCGAACTGGGCTGGTACCATGGGAGGATACGATCCACACAGCTTATTGGTCAAAGCTGGATACCGGCTTCCTTTGAATAGCCTACAAGCAAATAAAACCTATATACACGGTGTTCAAAAATTCAATCCTACACTAACAGGGATAATACGGGAGACAAAACCAATACATTTCGTAGAGCAACCATGTGTCGAAAACCCACATTGAGTAGCACTGTCCATGTGCAGATAATACACGAGTGGAGTGGATAAGTCTTTCTGTTTAACGTTGTTAGGCCAGATGTTACTTTGAAATACGTGTATGCTGTGATGCCATGTTCTTAGACTCTGAGTCAGTAAACAGTGAGTAGCACAAGTGCCTACAGGACAGTTGCTGTGTCAACAAGGAGCGCTACACGCGGGGAGAACAGCGAGACATGCAATTTGCAGAAGGCAGAAGCAGGATGTGGTTTCAACAAAATGGGATCCATGCGCACATTGCAGAACCAGTCCGAACAGTAATAACCAGTACTTTAGACAATCGGTGGATCGGCTGGGGAAAACCTTTACGTTGGCTTGCAAGATCCCCGGACCTCACCCCCATCTGACTTCTTTCTCTTGCTACATGAAAGCCGAGGTGTATTCTACCCCTGTTGACTCGGAGGTAGACTTGGTTGCAAGAATTCATGCTACAGCCACATGAATACAAACACACCACACATTTTCCAGCGAACAGAAGTCCTGTGTTATGATGATACCGGTTCCGCGCTGAGGTTAATGGTGATCCTTTTGAATATTTTTTGTAATGTAGTACTGGTCACAACAATAAAGCTATGAAAAACATTTACCACTGTTTTATAGTCAATCACACACAACGAGCTGCATACACACTACTCCTGAAATGTGCGTTTCCGACGCTTGGTTGCTTCACGAAATATATTTGTTTCTGTCTCTTGTGTCATCCTTGTTACTTAGGGCACTGAATTTTTTAACACTTATAGGGAGGGGCAGTCCCTCGCAACCAAATTTTTGTACAAGATCGCCTGTATGGCCGAGTACTTGATATATGCCAATACGATGTGGTTTAGAAACACCACCGCCGTTGTGTCCTGGTCGCAGAAGCCAGAAGCGGTAATTTTTCAACCAGTATAGATGGACGGGACAACAGCCGCATCCTAGCCTCATGCAGATGAGACAGTTGACGTCTATGAAACTTCACACATGGTGTTTACACCACAGTAGTCGATTCTGGCCTCCTTGCCTTTCAGTTTTAGCATGTTTGTCAGATTTTTTGTGAGAAGTTTCAAGTACTGATATTGGCGAGAGATCCAAGACCTTTCGCATGATGTTAAAATACACGGTTCTACATTTTAAAAACATATTTGCTTCGTTATTTCAGTTGGTATTTGAGTTAAATAAAATTACGTGCCCCTCTGCGTACCATCATTTGGCAATAACCTCATGTCAATATCTTGAACAGTTTACTAAATAATATATGTGTTCCGTCTCAAAGGACTGTGTGAATCTTGTAACTGAATGCTACTATTAATTCAGCCCAAATATCGACGGTAGTAGAAAACTGCTATAGGCCATTGATGGTAGCTATGACACACTGTTATAATTAAGTAAACACTTGTCTGACAGGGCGGCTCAAAAACAGAGATATGGCAACACAATAAGAAATAACAATAACATTTATTAGGAGAACGTTCCAAAGTAGCACTTAAGTACATTTTGATGCATGGCACTTGACGTCTTACACCTGATGCAATGACTTTAAAAAAAAAAAAATTGTGATAAGGACTATGGGACCAAACTGCTGAGTTCGTCGGTCCCTAGGCTTACACACTACTTAATCTAACTTAAACTAACTTAGGCTAAGGACAACACACCCACCCGTGCCCGAGGGAGGACTCGAACATCCGACGGGGGCAGCCGTGCGAACCGTGACAAGTCGCCTAAGACTGCACGGCTATATCGCACCGCCGAAGGTAGTCTTCAGATTACAGTACGGAGCCGGCTGCAGACACTGCGCTGAACTGATTAGTTGCTGGTGCGGAAGTGTGAGGGTTTCCGCAGTGCATCGTGTTTTGGTGCAAGACGGTGCAAGGATTTCGAGGTCCTTCACAAAAAGGCGGATGCGATGTAGTCCACAGTGGACAGCATTCCGTATTTCGGCTGTCCACATTATCGGAAGGTGTACGATGCGCCTAAGAAAGAGGCAGGAAGAAGTCCATGCTTGTGAGCGTCATATGAAGGCAGTTGCCCGTCACTGAAAGACGCCAAGCGAGTGGTTGTGCCTGATGGTGGCGGCCTCTGATGCTGTTTGTTGCTTACCTCTTGCTTGGCACACAGAAAGGACTAACCTTGTACACTGCCTGACAAAATAAAATGCATCTCACAGAAGACATGGTCATATGACACTATCACTTCAAACACATATACACGATCAGCGGGTATGTAAGTGATTAAAGCAGCAGTTCTCTGTGACAGGTAAAACACCCACTACACTTTATTGGCGTGGTTCGTTGTTAGTGTTGTTACCAAGACTGGTAGGATTTGTAAGAGGCCTGAATAGTGTCAGATATGGAACGATCACTGTAAAAGGCATGGACATCCTGTGTTCTCGTTTGAGATAGCATTATCAGCACCAGAAAAAGTTGGACCTCGATGGAGTCTCCATTTGCCCAACTGATTGAATCGCGCAATATCCATATTGTGCAGCTTTCGGATGTGATAGTAGCACGATGTTACACTGGATGAGGAGGTGAGGGACGACGTACTCGTCGTCAAGGGTCAGGTAGATCACGTATGGTCACTACAAGAGAGGAGCATCAAGCTCATCATAGCTCTTTTACATCTTTGCCTGTCATGCAATAACAAGTTATGGACTTCCTGCAACAGTCTTTGCTGGCCGGGGTGGCCGAGCGATTCTAGGCGCTACAGCCTGGAACCGCGCGACCGCTACGGTCGCAGGTTCGAATCCTGCTTCGGGCGTGGATGTGTGTGATGGCCTTAGGTTAGGTTTAAGTAGTTCTAAGTTCTAGGTGACTGATGACCTCTGAAGTTAAGTCCCATAGTGCTTAGAGCCGTGTGAACCTTTTTCTCCAACAGTCTTTGTCACGTTTCACCATTGGTCGAGGACTAGGAGCAGCCAAACTAGGAAATTACCGGCCCATACGAACGCTGCCGGTAACACCATAGCACGACGGCTGCGATTGGAGTAGTGCAGTGACCGGAAACAATAGACTATTGATGAATGGCTTTGCATAGCGTTCAGCGATGAAGTGGCGGTTCTGCCCTGACCCAGATGACTATCGTTGGCGATATGTTGGCGACCTGGGGATAGGTACCGTACCTCCAACATTTTGGAGAGGCACAGCGGTCTTACTCCTGGTCGTTATGTGGGAGGAATCGGGTATAACATTAAATAAGGTTGGTAGTAACTGGGGGCACTGATCTCATAACGGTACGTCACGGATGTCTTCCGTTCTTATGTCGTACCTCTCATGCGACAGTAGCGTGGTGCCATTTTCAACTGGATTACTCTCATGCACACATATGTCTACGAAGTGTTTGCGTGGTACTGTCTGTGTCCAGCAAGATCCCCAGAGCTGTCTACGACAGAACATGTGTGGGGGCACCTCGGGCGTTAACTCTCCTGCAGCGCCGGTATGCAGGATGTCAGGGACCAGTTACAACAGCTGTGGGCCAGCTTGCCTCAGGCGAGGATACAAAGTCCTTTTCACGCCCTTACCAACGGACTCAGTGCGTGCAGCCAGGCTAGAGGGGATGCAACGTTATACTGATAAGTGGGCTCATACTGCCAAGTTCTTCGTACATTTTACATGGTATTGTAACTACTGTAATAACATCAATAACCCTGTCAATCAGAAAAGTTTCATTTTGTTTCCACTTCCTCTTCTGGATGCTTCAATATTTTTGTCAGACAGTGTGTTTTGGTTCTGTAACACTGTTACAGAATCATGAAAGAAGATTGTATACATGGAAGAAGCCTGGAGACACTGACAGGTTTCAGACAGATTATATAATGGTAAGACAGAGATTTAGGAACCAGGTTTTTATTTGTAAGACATTTTCAGGGGAAGATGTGGACTCTGACAACAATCTATTGGTTATGAACTGTAGATTAAGACTGAAGAAACTGCAAAACGGTAGGAATTTAAGGAGATGGGACCGGGATAAACTAAAAGATCCAGAGGCTTTAGAGTGTTTCATGGAGAGCATTAGGGAACGATTGACAAGAATGGGGGAAATAAATACAGTAGAAGAAGAATGGGTAGCTTTGAGGGATGAAGTAGTGAAGGCAGCAGAGGATCAAGTAGGTAAAAAGACGAGGGCTAATAGAAATCATTGAGTAACAGAAGAGATACTGAATTTAATTGATGAAAGGAGAAAATACAAAAATGCAGCAAGTGAAGCAGGCAAAAAGGAATACAAACGTCTCAAAAATGAGGTCGATAGGAAGTGCAAAATGGCTCAGCAGGGATGGCTAGAAGACAAATGTAAGGATGTAGAGGCTTATCTCACGAGGGGTAAGACAGATACTGCCTACAGGAAAATTAAAGAGACCTTTGGAGAAAAGAGAACCACTTGCATGAATATCAAGAGCTCAGATGGAAACCCAGTTCTAAGCAAAGAAGGAAAAGCAGAAAGGTGGAAGGAGTATATAGAGGGTCTATACAGGGGCGATGTTCTTGAGGACAATATCATGGAAATGGAAGAGGAGGTAGATGAAGATGAAATGGGAGATATTATACTGCGTGAAGAGTTTGACAGAGCACTGAAAGACCTAAGTCGAAACAAGGCCCCGGGAGTAGACAACATTCCATTAGAACTACTGACAGCCTTGGGAGAGCCAGTCGTGACAAAACTCTACCATCTGGTGAGCAAGATGTATGAGACAGGCGAAATTCCCTCAGACTTCAAGAAGAATATAATAATTCCAATCCCAAAGAAAGCAGGTGTTGTCAGATGCGAAAATTACCGAACTATCAGTTTAATAAGTCACAGCTGCAAAATACTAACGCGAATTCTTTACAGACGAATGGAAAAACTAGTAGAAGCCGACCTCGGGGAAGATCAGTTTGGATTCCGTAGAAATGTTGTAACACGTGAGGCAATATTGACCCTACGACTTATCTTAGAAAGTGAAATGGAAGCAGTGGTTCGGAAGGGAATGAGACAGGGTTGTAGCGTATCCTCGATGTTATTGAATCTGTATATTGAGCAAGCAGTAAAGGAAACAGAAGAAAAATTCGGAGTAGGAATTAAAATCCATGGAGGTGAAATAAAAACTTTGAGGTTCGCCGACGACATTGTAATTCTGTCAGAGACAGCAAAGGACCTGGAACAGAAGCTGAACGGAATGGACAGTGTCTTGAAAGGAGGGTATAGGATGAACATCAACAAAAGGAACACAAGGATAGTGGAATGTAATCGAATTAAATCGGGTCATGCTGAGGGAATTAGATTAGGAAATGAGACACTTAAAGTTGTACATCAGTTTTGTTATTTGGGGAGCAAAATAACTGATGGTGGTCGAGGTAGGGAGAATATAAAATGTAGACTGGCAATGGCAAGGAAAGCTTTTGTGAAGAAGAGAAATTTGTTAACATCGCGTATAAGATTTGGTCTAGGGGTAGAGTCTTTGATTCATAATCAAAACGTCTTCGGTCCCGGGTTCGATCCCCGTCACTGCCTAAATTTTGATAAATAATCAGCATTGGCGGCCGAAGACTTCCGGCATAAGAAGTCAGCCTCATTCTGCCAACGGCCTTGTCAAAGAGCGCGGAGGAGCGGATAGAGGTTCAGGGTACTCTCTTGTCCTAGGGGTGGGAAATTGCCCCTAAAGGCGGAAGAATCAGCAATGATCAACGACATGAGGATGCAGAAGGCAATGGAAACCACTGCATTAAAGACACGTAACGTGTATCCACAGGACACGTGGCCTGTAATTGAAGAAGTGTCATGATGATCTCTCCATTTGCAAAAGATTCCGGAATAGTCCCCCATTCGGATCTCCGGGAGGGGACTGCCAAGGGGGAGGTTACCATGAGAAAAAGATTGAATAATCAGCGCAAGGATAACGTTGTACGAGTCGGGGCGTGGAATGTTAGAAGCTTGAACGTGGTACGGAAACTAGAAAATCTGAAAAGGGAAATGCAAAGGCTCAATCTAGATATAGTAGGGGTCAGTGAAGTGAAGTGGAAGGAAGACAAGGATATCTGGTCAGATGAGTATCGGGTACTATCAACAGCAGCAGAAAATGGTATAACAGGTGTAGGATTCGTTATGAATAGGAAGGTAGGGCAGAGGATGTGTTACTTTGAACAGTTCAGTGACCGGGTTGTTCTAATCAGAATCGACAGCAGACCAACACCGACAACGATAGTTCAGGTATACATGCCGACGTCGCAAGCTGAAGATGAACAGATAGAGAAAGTGTATGAGGATATTGAAAGGGTAATGCAGTATGTAAAGGGGGACGAAAATCTAATAGTCATGGGCGACTGGAATGCAGTTGTAGGGGAAGGAGTAGAAGAAAAGGTTACAGGAGAATATGGGCTTGGGACAAGCAATGAAAGAGGAGAAAGACTAATTGAATTCTGTAACAAGTTTCAGCTAGTAATAGCGAATACGCTGTTCAAGAATCACAAGAGGAGGAGGTATACTTGGAAAAGGCCGGGAGATACGGGAAGATTTCAATTAGACAGAGATTCCGAAATCAGATACTGGATTGTAAGGCGTACCCAGGAGCAGATATAGACTCAGATCACAGTATAGTAGTGATGAAGAGTAGGCTGAAGTTCAAGACATTAGACAGGAAGAATCAATACGCATAGAAGTGGGATACGGAAGTACTAAGGAATGACGAGATACGTTTGAAGTTCTCTAACGCTATAGATACAGCAATAAGGAATAGCGCAGTAGGCAGTACGGTTGAAGAGGAATGGACATCTCTTAAAAGGGCCATCACAGAAGTTGGGAAGGAAAACATAGGTACAAAGAAGGTAGCTGCGAAGAAACCATAGGTAACAGAAGAAATACTTCAGGTGATTGATGAAAGGAGGAAGTACAAACATGTTCCGGGAAAATCAGGAATACAGAAATACAAGTCGTCGAGGAATGAAATAAATAGGAAGTGCAGGGAAGCTAAGACGAAATGGCTGCAGGAAAAATGTGAAGACATCGAAAAAGATATGATTGTCTGAAGGACAGACTCTGCATACAGGAAAGTCAAAACAACCTTTGGTGACATTAAAAGCAACGGTGGTAACATTAAGAGTGCAACGGGAATTCCACTGTTAAATGCAGAGGAGAGAGCAGATAGGTGGAAAGAATACATTGAAAGCCTCTATGAGGGTGAAGATTTGTCTGATGTGATAGAAGAAGAAACAGGAGTCGATTTAGAGGAGATAGGGGATCCAGTATTAGAATCGGAATTTAAAAGAGCTTTGGAGGACTTACGGTCAAATAAGGCAAAGGGATAGATAACATTCCATCAGAATTTCTAAAATCATTGGGGGAAGTGGCAACAAAACGACTATTCACGTTAGTGTGTAGAATATATGAGTCTGGCGACATACCATCTGACTTTCGGAAAAGCATCATCCACACAATTCCGAAGACGGCAAGAGCTGACAAGTGCGAGAATTATCGCACAATCAGCTTAACAGCTCATGCATCGAAGCTGCTTACAAGAATAATATACAGAAGAATGGAAAAGAAAATTGAGAATGCGCTAGGTGATGATCAGTTTGGCTTTAGGAAAAGTAAAGGGACGAGAGAGGCAATTCTGACGTTACGGCTAATAATGGAAGCAAGGCTAAAGAAAAATCAAGACACTTTCATAGGATTTGTTGACCTGGAAAAAGCGTTCGACAATATAAAATGGTACAAGCTGTTCGAGATTCTGAAAAAAAGTAGGGGTAAGCTATAGGGAGAGACGGGTCATATACAATATGTACAACAACCAAGAGGGAATAATAATAGTGGACGATCAAGAACGAAGTACTCGTATTAAGAAGGGTGTAAGACAAGGCTGTAGCCTTTCGCCCCTACTCTTCAATCTGTACATCGAGGAAGCAATGATGGAAATAAAAGAAGGGTTCAGGAGTGGAATTAAAATACAAGGTGAAAGGATATCAATGATACGATTCGCTGATGACATTGCTATCCTGAGTGAAAGTGAAGAAGAATTAAATGATCTGCTGAACGGAATGAACAGTCTAATGAGTACACAGTATGGTTTGAGAGTAAATCGGAGAAAGACGAAGGTAATGAGAAGTAGTAGAAATGAGAACAGCGAGAAACTTAACATCAGGATTGATGGTCACGAAGACAATGAAGTTAAGGAATTCTGCTACCTAGGCAGTAAAATAACCAATGACGGACCGAGCAAGGAGGACATCAAAAGCAGACTCGCTATGGCAAAAAAGGCATTTCTGGCCAAGAGAAGTCTACTAATATCAAATACCGGCCTTAATTTGAGGAAGAAATTTCTGAGGATGTACGTCTGGAGTACAGCATTGTATGGTAGTGAAACATGAACTGTGGGAAAACCGGAACAGAAGAGAATCGAAGCATTTGAGATGTGGTGCTATAGACGAATGTTGAAAATTAGGTGGACTGATAAGGTAAGGAATGAGGAGGTTCTAGGCAGAATCGGAGACGAAAGGAATATGTGGAAAACACTGATAAGGAGAAGAGACAGGATGATAGGACATCTGCTAAGACACGAGGGAAGACTTCCATGGTACTAGAGGGAGCTGTAGAGGGCAAAAACTGTAGAGGAAGACAGATATTGGAATACGTCAAGCAAATAATTGAGGACGTAGGTTGAAAGTGCTACTCTGAGATGAAGAGGTTAGCACAGGAAAGGAATTCGTGGCGGGCCGTATCAAACCAGTCAGTAGACTGATGACCAAAAAAAAAAAGTTTTAAGTGTCAGGAAGTCATTTCTGGAAGTATTTGTACGGAGTGTAGCCATGTATGGAAGTGAAACGTGGACAATAAATAGTTTAGACAAGAAGAGAATAGAAGCTTTCAAATTTACGGTGCTACAGAAGAATGATGAAGATTAGATGGGTTGATCACATAACTAATGAGATGGTATTCAATAGAATTGGGGAGAAGAGAAATTTGTGGCACAACTTGACTAGAAGAATGGATCGGTTGGTAGGACATGTTCTGGGGCATCAAGGGATCACCAATTTAGTATTGGAGGGCAGCGTGGAGGGTAAAAATGGCAGAGGGAGACCAAGAGATGAATACACTAAACATATTCAGAAGGATGTAGGTTGCAGTAGGTACTGGGAGATAAAGAAGCTTGCACAGGATAGAGTAGCATGGAGAGGTGCATCAAACCAGTCTCTGGGCTGAGGACCACAACAACAACACTGTTATACCCGAAGAGTTCCTGTTCGATTCAGAAACAGTAAGCTACCTGTCCCTGGCCCTCATAACTGCTGTTGAAGAGCAAATGTTCATTTCACAGATGCGCATCTGCTCGTTAGCTTTCATCTCCTGCAGACCTCGGCGATATCATCGAGTGTCCCGAGAGCGTCCTCTCAGAGAGCCCGTTCGTCTGAATACGAAGTACGGACCTGGTTTGCCACTGCAGCCGCAAATTCCTCGTTTCTTCTGGACGGTGTAATCCGCGTGCCGCGTGGGAAGGTTCGCAACGCTGCGTTAACAGCCACACACGGCGAGCGCAGAGAGGCCAAGTCTGGACAGGGGGAGTGAAACGGCGCGGGGCGGGCCGGACGTAATTAAACTGCCGCCAACTTCATTTACATTAGCCGCCAGCCACGGGCCTACTTTTCTGGCCGATATGCCCGCCTCCCGGAATTTACAAAACTCCGCAACGGACACGTGCGCTGGAACAGGAGAACACACAAGCCATTCCGCCTACGGATATGAACCCTTAATTTTACATTAAGTGGCAGTTACTTTTTGGTTACCGCCATTAAGACTGCTGAAGATGAGCGACCACCCCTTCGACCAATAAAGTTACATGTTCCACGAAGATCACTGACTTCCAGCATTTTTACGTACATATAAATGACCTTGCGGATAACATCTGAAATTCACTGAGGCTTTCTGCGGATGATGCTGTAGTATATCGAGAGGTTGTAACAATGGAATATTGTACTGAAACGCAGGAGGATCTGCCACGAATTGACGCATGGTGAAGGGAATGGCAATTGAATCTCAATGTAGACAAGTGTATTGTGCAGCGAATACATAGAAAGAAAGCTCATTTATCATTTAGCTACAAAATAGCAGGTCAGCAACTGTAAACAGTTAATTCCATAAATTATCTGGGAGTAGGCATAAGGAGTGATTCAAAATGGAATGACCATATAAAATTAATTGTCGGTAAAGCAGATGCCAGACTGAGATTCATTGGAAGGATTCTAAGGAAATGCAGTCCGAAAACAAAGGAAGTAGGATACAGTACAGTTCTTTGCCCACCGCTTGAATATTGCTCACCAGTGTGGGACCCGTACCAGATAGTGTTCATAGAAGAAATAGAGAAGATCCAACGGAGTGCAGCGGAGTGCATCTTCCTTAGCCGTCACAATCACCACATCTCAATATAATTGAGCCTCTCTCGTTTACCTTGAGGCGAAGAATGCGTGACCCCTGTCCATACCCATCAACTTTACTTGAACTTCTCACTGTTTTTCTGGACGAATGGTATAAGATTCCGTTGATAACGATACAGGACCTATATTTTTTGTATGAATGCATGGCTTCGCGCCGATATGAGAGCGTGCAGATACTGATCTCTGTGAGTCAGTTTCCTGTAGACACTGTGGCTGAGGTGTCCATTGGTTTTCCGTCGAACGAGGACGTCAAGGGAGGGCAATGCACCATCTCTCTCGACTTCCATCGTAAACTTGATGTGGCCGTGAATGCTATTCAGATGTTCTCAAAATTCTCCCAGTTTTTCACGACCATGGGGCTAGATAAAAGTCATCGACGTAACGATAAAAGCAACTTGGCTTACCTGGAGCCGTGTCCAAGGCGATGTCTTCAAATTTTCCTCCGAAAAGTCTTCTGGGAAAACGGGGACAGCCACGGACAGGTGTCACAGGCTATACCTGGTGTGACACGCAAGAAACACACCAACAGAGAAGAGAACGTCACCAAAGAAGAAAGCAGGAAACTTGTGTTTTTGCCTTCCTGTGATACAGTGTCGGGAAATATTATCCGGCTCCTGAAGAGATATAGCATTTCATCGGTGTTCAGGCCCCCAGCAAAAATTCGACAGCTCATGAGGTCTGTGAAGGACAGTCTAGGGCTCAGAACGCCTGGAGTGTACAAGATACCATGTCAGTGTGGATGTTACTAGGTCGGCCAAATAATACGCTCTGTGGAGCAACGCCGGACGGAACACGAGAGGTGCTTACGCCTACGTTATCCAGAAAAATCAGCCGTGGCAGAACACGCCTTAGAAAATGGACACCGAATTCTGTTCGACGAAACATCTGTCGTTCTAAGGACGAAGGGATTTTGGGATAGCATCATAAAAGAAGCTATTGAAATAAAAAACCCTGAAAACACCATCAACAAGGACGGCGGTTTGCATCTCAGCCTGGGATCCGGCCATCGCGAGGTTACGGTTAAAACGGGCAAGACGGACGAAAACATTACCATATATGGCGAGGAAGATAGCACTAGTGGCGTCACAGCCAGCAGTGCGGCTATATAACGACGCGGCCACGGCGACACAGCTGTCATTCTTACCACTTGACAATGACTGAGGAGAGCTCGATCGAAAGCTCATGGGATTTTAACCTCTTGACGCGGCTGGAAGCCCGAGAAAATTTTATTAAGGACCTATATTTATCCACTCCGAGACGACTGGGAACTGTTTTGAATGCCAAGGTGTTTCGTACACCATATTGAGCATGGTAAAGTGTTTTCAGTGTTTCGATATCTTTGTGCACCCCCTGTAGGGTAGGCTGTTGAGGAGAAACTGTCGCAGCCGGAGACGAAATTCATTGGTCTCTCGGCTGCCCTTGCCATGCCGTGTCCCGTCGTGTGTTAATCACGCGAGCACGCCTCCTTCTCCTCCTCGTACACTGCAGCAGCACGCTGCCGCCGCCGCCTACGCCGCCCCCGGCGCTTCCTCTTGCCGAGATAATCAGTCGCAAATTGTTGCGCGGCCCAAACATTTGCTTTTCATCGCAGGCGCACTCGGAGCTCGGGGTGTCCCCCGGGATGGGCGCCACCCCTGCCCCCGGGGACGCACGCCCCCGCTCCGCCCCTCGCCGCCCCCGGACACGGACAGCGACAGGCGGCCGTATGGCGCGCCCGCTGACAGCGCCACCTGTATCATGGCCGGCCACCCCACACATTTACGCCGGACGCGCTTTCCGGGGTGCCATTGTCCGTCCGGGGAGCGCTGAATTGGATTTCGCTGTTTGTCAGAAACAAAAAACTGCCCATTTAAGACTTCTCAAGGAAAAAAATCAAGGCGAAGTACTCTCTTTACAAGATTTTCTCCGAGTGCCCCCTATCACCAAGGGGAGACTCACATGTCCGTGGACTGTAATTGGCAACCAATGACGTTCTTCCCCGCGTACCCTCACACGAGAGATACAGAGCCCCACTGAAGATAATTTTCCATAGCAGTTATCGTGTCGTGCACTCGACTTGTAAACCATCAAATATTGAAATGCTGGTATGTGGAAAACCGGTAGTACGTGGTTTCCCAAATACTTCACGTGAATGGTGGTCGAGCGGTTCTAGGCGCTACAGTCTGGAACTGAGCGACCGGTACGGTCGCAGGTTCGAATCCTGCCTCGGGCAGGGATGTGTGTGATGTCCTTAGGTTAGTTAGGTTTAAGTAGTTCTAAGTTCTATGGGACTGATGACCTCAGATGTTAAGTCCCATAGTGCTCAGAGCCATGTGTGAACTTCACGTGAATACAGTGCTCGTTGTGTTTTACGAACACACATGATTTGTGAGCTGTGTAATGAGTGTTCCTTTAAAATACAAATAAAAGTACAGCGTAACCACTCACTAAATTTCAAGGGTCTTTTCTTTTAATTTACGTTCTGTCTCGGAATTTTTACTCCCTCATCAGGAAACAATTCCTGTGTGTAGCTCAGGAACATTACAGACCTGAAAATTCTCCCACCGAATAGAAACTTATTGAATTTGTTTTCAAATTTAACTTTTCTGCCTATCAGAAATGTTGTATCACTGGGTAGGTGACAGAAAATTTTGATAGCTATTGTGTACCCCTTTTTGCGCTAACAACACCCGTAACTTAGAGTAATAATTGCCATTTTTTTCTTCCCGATTATAATTACTTACAGGGTGTCCATAATAAAAGTTCCAGTTTCAAAACGCTGTAGAAAGAAAACCACCACTTAGAATGACCTCAACTTTGAACAGTAATTTATTGATGCAGGGGGAACGTGGCAGAAAAAAAGTTACCAGTAGATGGCGTAGTAAGCGTGTCAATGTAAATGGTGCCGGTTATAAGTGACAGATAAATCACAATACGATGGCTGTGGTTTGAGTTGCACGTTACACCATCATTAGTGTTCAATGTGGATGACTGCGCAAGTTCGGCAGTCAACAACTGTGTTACTGTTAATTAGGTAAGCCCATCCACCACGGTAAGGTCGTAAAACATGGTAAAAATGCGAAAAATCAGTTTTTAATCGTCCACAGGCCAAAAACCACATAAAAAGCAAAATTACATCGGTTTTTAACTTTCAGGAAGCCAAAAACAGCATAAAAAGCAAAATGACCGGTTTTTAATTGTTCTGGGGCCAAAAACCGCATAAGAACAAAATGACATCGGTTTCTAATTGTCACTATACCGGCACGAGACATGTGCAATATGCCGTCCACTGTTTCCTGCCACGAGTTGAAATCGAGAAACAGCATGTTTCACAACTCATCGGTGCGCCTCGAGGGTACGTTCAGAATGCGTTGCGCAAAGCGAGAATTTCAGAAGTAACACAGATTAAGATCAGGTGATCTGGACGGCCAGGCTGTAGGACAGCTGATAATTCTCGCATTTCCATAATGCCTCTGCAGCAACTGCTTCACTGGCTGGGCAATGTGCGGAGTAGTGCAATCTTGCACCAACACGATTTTACTCAGTTATCCGCGCTGTTGAAGGGTCGAAGTGACGACATTGTGCAAAAACTCTCATAGTATTTATCACTGACGGTGCCGGTAACAAAACTTGCAGAACTCATCTCCTCGAAAAAAATACGGCCCCACGATAAACGATACCGCCATCCCGCACCACACAGTTTCTTTTGTAGAACGAAACGGAACCGGTTGATGTGCGAGCGGATTGTCCGCTGCCCATATTCTCCAATTCTGTGTGTTGAGATGTCCTTGGAGATCGAAACAGGCTTGGTCTGTATATAGAATGTCCCATAGCTATTCATTGTCCACGTACATCGGAACAAGAAATTCTAAAGCAAACGCTCGTGTTACCGAAAGATCAGCATTTAGCAAATCCTGAGCATGAGGAACTATGTACGGGCAGCAATAAAGGATGTTTCGTAGAATGTTATGCATTGTACTCACAGGCATATCCAAGGTTCGGGCAATGCTCCGTGCACTGCATGTTTTGCACACCACCGCTCGGTGTGGCCGAGCGGTTCTAGGCCCTTCAGTCTGGAACCGCGCTGCTGCTACGGTCGCAGGTTCGAATCCTGCCTCGGGCATGGACGTGTGTGCTGTCCTTAGGTTAGTTAGGTTTAAGTAGTTCTAAGTTCTAGGGGACTGATGACCTCCGATGTTAAGTCCCATAGTGCTCAGAGCCATTTGAACCATTATGAACCTCCGCTCGACCCCTCTTGCAATGCTACCGCCACAACTTTCACAGGCGTCAGATCAATTGCTTTCCTCTCCCTGCCACATTGCACTTCAAAAATCATTTTCTCCGCACCCTTAGCAGTCATCGTACCAAAGTCTTTTTTTAATACCCTTGAGTGTGCAAAAGGTTTGCAGGGCTACTGGCGCTTTGTCAAGTTCTTGTAAAAGAGTTTTATCAGCAGCACACGATCTCTCTTGATGAAAGTCGTATTAGGATTGTCGGACGCAAACTGAGGAACACCCGCTTGCCGCAGTGTTTGTTGGTACACGTATTCTGACGCTTGTCCGCCCCGATAGCTGAGTGGTCAGCGCTGTGGTCTGTCACGCCAAGGAGACCGGGTTCGATTCCCGGCTGGGTCGGAGATTTTCTCCGCTCAGGGACTGGGTGTTGTGTTGCCCTCATTATCATTTCACCACCACCAGTGGAAGACAAACCACCCGTGGAATCACTTCCCTAGACGCTCGTGCGGTGGATCTCTGACGAGGCTTCCCCCATGACAACACCTGCCGTAAGGCAGAACACAAAGTTTATATTCTGATGCTTACAGCGCCATCTATTGGTCAAATTTTCTTTTTCTTTCTTCTTCGTCTTCTTCTTCTTCTTCTTTTTCTTCTTCTTTTCCGTGACTTTCTCCCTGCGTCAGGAATATGCTGTTCAAATTTGACCTCATTCTGACCAGTAGATCTCTTTCTATAGCGTTTTGAAACTGGAGCTTCAATTATGGATACCCGTACATCATTGTTCCTTTGGAACTGCAGTGAATTGTACACAAAAAACTTCATGAGAGATAAATGAATTTGGAAGCAGTAGTCAAAATGTCTAGTTCCTTAACAGATGTCTACAAGATGATCGTGGGTGAGCACCACATATTATTTTTATTGAAATTTGCTGAGCAAGAAAGACTTTATAAGACAAATGCGGTGAAAAAACAGCGAAGTGTAAATAAGCAGTGAAAAGTGATGTGCACTACAGATTATTAAGTCTTTTTATCACCTAAACGGTGGACTTCAAGGTATATGCTCGTAGATACTGCCGAAACGTGGTACGCAGATTTCCGCTTCCACACATTACACCAGCCACACTATGAAATTGAAGTCCCTAACGCTGTTCTGCATTTGCGCCCTTTTTCTTCACTGATTATCTGGAGGTGTTTTAGATCACCTAGCGTCTTTTATAGATGGCTCATGGATGCCACTTGTAGCTACTGATGTCCCCATTGAATTCTTGTTCTCAGCAGGTCACGAGTTCGTTGCTCCTATATTGAATGGTGCAAGGACGAAGAGTGGTACAAAATAAATTATGACTCCGTCGAAATAAAGGAACGGACATTGACTTAGGGTGCCACAAATGCCTCTCTAAATTTATTCAAGCTTTGCTGTGCACAGCCTGCAGAGCACAGAGGCAGTACAAGTCAATTTTTGAAACTGGCAATATTTCCCGAACCCAGTGAATAAAAGTCTCATTTCACGCAATGTGCTTTAACATTTAGCTTACATATCCTCCGGTAATATCACACGAAACATTTCAGTGTCACTCAGTGTCCTATCCTTACAACACACGCTTTTACGACTTTCAGTCCCGATCGCGACTCCTGCAGGTGCTTGACCACGGTTTCGCGCCTGTCTCCTCCTGCACGCTTCTGATTGGGCTACCTCAACGTCCTAATAGACTTTCAACATAAAAAATGGAAATTAGCGTTTGGTGTCATTGGCCGGGAGGCACCTTACGGGGTAGGTCCGGCCGCCTTGGTGCAGGTCTTATTACAGTCGACATCACATGAAATGCTATGTGAGTCTCACCGCCTTTTTTTCAACTAATTTGTCCCTGATTTCATTCTGAGAAGCTCAGTAATGTTTGTAAATACCGTAAATGTAAATGTGATTCAAAAAGTTCTGGAAGTGAAGTGAAGCGCAGCTGGACAGCAAGAAACTCTTTAGCGCGCAATCCCCGCAACAATAGTAGTTGTGAATCTTTGGGTATGAACTTAAAAAAAGATAATTTATTAAAAAAATGGGGCTGTTAATCTGTATCTTGTGGAGTGAGGACGTGTTGCTAGGCCGTCGCTCAGGAGGTATAGTTATATGTAATGAAAATTGATATTTTAGTGACGAAACCGAGTAACGTATGTGCAAGAGTTGCCAAACATTTATGTATATATATTTTCTGGAAGTGAAGAATAGAAATATCTTGTTTTTGGAAAAGGAGGTGAATTTCATTGTCGTCGCGTTCTATCAATCGACGGAATTGTAAGTGTACAAAGTTCACTAAAATACAGGAAAAGAAATACATTCTCTATAGTTTTCATTCAATACGTAATAACCTCTCATAATTTCTTAATCACAGTAATTGGAATACGTTCTTGTACAATAATATGGTGCTGAACTCCACTCATCAATTTTAATGTAGCAGGACGTGTAGTTTGAAGGAAGTTTGTGTGCCAAGCAATCTCCTTTTCTCACGAAAAGCAGATTGCTGTTTGATCTTATTTACTTACAACAGTGGCCCCTTAGGTATGATAAGCTACGAATCCACAATAAGGCCAAGTAACCAACAGAGTCGTACTTTAAATCTTAAAGAACAATAACTTCTATATTAGAACAAATAAGCCCTCGGTCACAAATATTAAGTCAAAATTGACCAGGTTTCGACGCTACTATGAGCGTCGTCTTCAGAATTAGACTAACTGTTCTAAAACATATTAGGTATATAAATTAATAAAATTAAGGTTTGTACTAACTGGAAAAGATGCAGTACTTACAAGTCACATATTAAAAAAGATCTAAGCCGGAAAGGCGACGTCGAGATGGCGAGCCGCTAAAGGCTCCTCGTACTGTGAACAAGGGTTGCAACAAGACTCATATAGATCTAATATGTTTTAGAACAGTCAGTATAATTCTGAAGACGACGCTCATAGTAGCGTCGAAACCTGGTCAATTTTGACTTAATATTTGTGACCGAGGGCTTATTTGTTCTAATATAATTCTGACACGGCCACTGAACCTTAGCAGCTATGTTCAAAGTTTTAACAGTAACTTCCTCCAAGTTATAATACGTCACCAACCGGCGCAGAAACTGATCATTTAAGGAGGCAGCAACCAAAATTCAGGTACCAGTCCGACTTAAAGTCTCAATCAAAATCAATCTCTCTCTCTCCAATCACATATATACATATTCATATTATTAAAATAAGTCATTTTATACACATTGGGCGACCTGCGCGTCAGGTGAGGATGAAATGATGATGAAGACAACAGAACATCCAGTCCCTGAGCGGAGAAAATCCCCGACCCAGCCGGGAATCGAACCCACGCTTGTAGGACGGCAATCCGTCACGCTGACCACTTTTTTTTTCATTTTGTTCGATATAGTTAGTTGTGTTTAGTCTGAGCGGACGTCACAAGACATCCGTTCAAGTTGATCGTTGATTCCTTTACTCAGTTTTTTTTTTTTATTACAGAGAGCAAGCAGCCCTCTGACCGAACGCGCTGAGCTACCGCGCCGGCGACCACTCAGCTATCGAGGCGGACAACTTCCATCATAATTACAATATCTACAACCTGCCATCGTACATCCCTTGTGTATATACAGGGAAGACATTTTACTTGAAAGTCGCTTGCCCAGTATCGGCGGGTAAATACGATATTGCAGCGACTGAGTTATTCCGAATTACGATTCAATGTTCCTTCCGTTACGCGTGAACGTCCGGAGGAACTGGCACTGCGGCGTCTATAGCCGTCGTGAAATACATGAAATGTATTCGCAGTTGAGTATATGGACTATCATCAGCTCTGTAAAGGAATGACTAGAATGAAAATTTTTGCTATACCGGGCCTCGAACCCGGATCTCCCGCTTATCGCGAGCGGTAGGCTTACTATTAGGCTATTCGAGCACGACTCACGGCCACCTACAAACTTCCGCGCGTCGTCAATCATGCATCTACAACCTGTACTCGTACATCCGTTGTGTATACTCCCGTACAGGGGAGACACTTTACTTGAAAGTCGCTTACCCGGTATCTGAAAAGGTTGGCCGTGAAATCGGCATGATCTGACAACATTCGCTAGTTTAAGATGAGAGTAGTCGGCCCTTCGAGGCGGAACTGAGATTTTAATATTAAATGTATTTTGATTATTACGATTATTATTACACTACTGGCCATTAAAATTACTACACCATGAAGATGACGAGCTACAGACGCGAAATTTAACCGACAGGAAGAAGATGCTGTGATATGCAAATGATTAGCTTTTCAGAGCATTCACACAAGGTTGGCCCCGGTGGCGACACCTAAAACGTCCTGACATGAGGAAAGTTTCCATCGGATTTCTGATACACAAACAGCAGTTGCCTGGTGAAACGTTGTTGTGATGCCTCGTGTAAGGAGGAGAAATGCGTACCATCATGTTTCCGACTTTCATAAGGGTCGGATTGTAGCCTATCACGACTGCGGTTTACCGTATCGCGACATTCCTGCTCGCGTAGGTCGAGATCCAATGACTGTTAGTAGAAAATGGAATCGGTGGGTTCAGGAGGGTAATACGGAACGCCGTGCTCGATTCCAACGGCCTCGTATCACTAGCAGTGGCTGTAACGGATCGTGCAGCCACGTCTCGATTCCTCAGTCAACAGATGGGGACGTTTGCATGACATCCACCATCTGCATGAATAGAGCGACGACGTTTGCAGCAGCATGGACTGTCAGCTCGGAGGCCATGGCTGCTGTTACCCCTGACGCTGCATCACAGACAGGAGCGCCTGCGATGGTGTACTCAACGACGAACCTGGGTGCACGAATGCCAAACGTCATTTTTTCGGATGAATCTAGGTTCTGTTTACAGCATCATGATAGTCGCATCCGTATTTGGCGACATCGCGGTGAATGCACATTGGCAGCGGCAGCGTGTATTCGTCATCGCCATACTGGCGTATCACCCGGCGTGATGGTATGGGGTGCCACTGGTTACACGTCTCAGTCACCTCTTGTTGGCACTGACGGCACTTTGAACAGTGGACGTTACATTTCAGATGTGTTACGACCCGTGACTCTACCCTTCATTCGATCCCTGCGAAACCCTACATTTCAGCAGGATAATGCACGACCGCATGTTGCAGGTCTTGTACGGGCCTTTCTGGATACAGAAAATGTTCGACCGCTGCCCTGGCCAGCACATTCTCCAGATCTCTCACCAATTGAAAACGTCTGGCCAATGGTGGCCGAGCAACTGGCTCGTCACAATACGCCAGTCACTACTCTTGATGAACTGTGGTATCGTGTTGAAGCTGCATGGGCAGCTGTACCTGTACACTCCATCCAAGCTCTGTTTGACTCAATGCCCAGGCGTATCAAGGCCGTTATTACGGCCAGAGGAGGTTGTTCTGGCTACTGATTTCCCAGGATGTATGCACCCAACTTGCGTGAAACTGTAATCACATGGCAGTTCTAATATAATATATTTGTCCAATGAATACCCGTTTATCATCTGCATTTCTTGTTGGTGTAGCAATTTTAATGGCCAGTAGTGTATTATTGTTATTATTATTGTTATTATCATTATTATTATTATATAATATTAATTTATTTAATATTCATTTATAGCAGCCTTCGAAAATGTCACTTCGAAAGTCCTGCATGTGGTGGAGTGATCAAGTTGCAGTTCATGACGGTTGTGTGTGAGACGTTAGGCGTGACAGTCGTATATGTGTGTTGCTGGTTCGCATGGCTGTGTCTCGCGTAATTCAGTTTTGAACTGGAAGTTGGAACCGACTCACGTCGCACTACGTGCAGTGACCCGCGTTCCTACATAACGATCGAGTCCCTACGTGGAAAGAACACAAGGGAAATTTACAAGACTTTGAAAGAGGTGTGTGGGAATAGTGTAGTGGATCTGCTAGTTTCCATCAAGGTCGGGTAATTACTGAGGAGAATCCAAGAAATGGAAGGCCACCAATTGATGTAGACTACACCTCTCACGCTATTCTTAGAAATATTTTGAGAGAGAATAGACGAAAATCATGTGAGGAAATTGCGTAGCAGATGAGAATGTCTGCCACTACAGTTTACAGACTCATAACTGAATAAATAAAAATTAATAAACTTGCTACCAGATGGGTTCTGCGTGATCCGAGTGAAAAGCAGAAAGCAAGTCGAAAAATAATCGCAAAAGAATTGCTTCGACGTTATCGAACCGAAGGAGAGCAGTTTCTGAAAAATTTTGTTGTACTTGATGAAATTTGGATGTGATCTTTTGAGCCAGAACTGAAGTCCCATTCGTCGCAATGGGAGCAATCCGACTCTCCACCCCCGAAAAGATTCCGCTACCAGCAATCAGAGGTGAAACTGATGATGATTTTTGCGTATGTATGACATAAATTGAGTAACAGCTAAAAATATAGTGCCACAGGGAACGCCTGTAACACTCACTATAAGTTGCTTCTGGAAAATGTTTTGCGCCCGGAAATTTGTCATGGAAGGCATGACGGGCTTGCAGCAAGTGTCCTCATTTTGCACGATAGTCTAAGACCGCATATTGCCCTACCAGTGAGAGGAAAGCTCGACAAACGTAGATGGGAAATACTTTCCCTCTCACTATACAGTCCTGATATGGGCCTACCAGACTTTGATTCGTTTCCCAAATTGAAGGAACGACTCCGTGGAAAACGTTTAGGTGCAACTGGTGAAGCTTGCAGTGCGGTGACCCAAGTTACCAGACAGCTCAACAGTGAAGGTGCGCTATCCAGAATACAGAGGCTGCCAAAATCTTCGGAAGCTGTCATAAGCAAGAACAGAAATTATATGCTTAGGTGACAAGTCATGGTATTCCTACTAATATTGTGCCGTACCTCCTTTTGCCCAGAGTAGTTCAGCAATTCGACGTCGCATGAGCTCAGAGTCGTTGGAAGTCCCGTGCAGAAATACTGAGCCCTGCTGCCTCTATAGCTGTCCATAGTTGCGTAAGTGTTGTCAGTGTAGGATTACGTGCACGGACTGGCCTATCGATTGTGTCCCATAAATGCTCCATGGGATTCGTGTCGAGTGATCTGGATGGTCAGATTATTCGCTGGAATTGCCATCCATAAAAATTCTGTCGTCGTTTTGGAACATGAAGTCCATGACTAGCTGCAAATGGTCTCCAAGTAGCCAAACGTAACCATTTCCAGTCAATGATCGCTTCATTTGGACCAGAGGACCCAGTCCATTCCATGTAAACACAGCTCACACCATTATGCAGCCGCCACCAGCTACCAGAGGGTCTTGTTGAGATCTTGGGTCCATGGCTTGGTGGGTCCTGCGCACTCAAAACCTACCATCAACTTTTACCAAATAAAATCAGGACTTGTCTGACAGGGCCACGGTTTTACAGTTGTGTAGGATCCAACCGATATGATCACGAGCTCAGAGAGGCACTACAGGCGGAATCGTACTGTTACTCGTAGCAAAGGCACTCGCGTCGGTCATCTGTTGCCGTAGCCCATTAACACTGTCCTAACGGATACGTTCGACGTACGTCCCTTATTGACATCTGTTGTTACTTTATGCAATGTTGCTTGCGTGTTAACACTGACAACTCCACGCAAACGCCGCTGATTTTGGTCGTTAAGTGAAGGCCATCGGCGACAATGTTGTCCGTGATGAGATGTAATGTCTGAAATACGGTGTTCTCAGCACACTCTTGACTCCGTGTATCTCGGAATATCGGAATCCCTAACGATTTCCCAAATCGATTGTCTCATGCGTGTAGCTCCAACTACCATTACGGGTTCAAATTCTGTTACTGTTTCTTATTGTGGAACTTTTGAAATGACTCTCATAGAAGTGGTGCGCGTATGAAGAGTGTTAGTGAGCCTCGGTGATGGATATAGTTGTTTTTCGGTTTTTGTGAGGAAGGGAGCGACTTAATGAACGAACATTTGCCAGGTGGAAAGACGTCTCGTACCAGTATGTGGAGACATCACCTAGCTGGAGGCAGTGTTCGATAACGACGACGTGAACTTGTCGAGGTTTCACAGAAGATTTAGACTGTTATCCTGTTTTGTGTTTCACGGGAACGTTATAAACCATTTACAGGCGGATTAGTGAATGTTCTCAAAGCTCGTTTTCCAATCCAGTTTTCGCATTTGGGGGCCTTTGAAAATGCGTTGCGCAAAAGAATTAAATGGTCACTTTTCTTTAAACCTCGTCATATTCCCGCATTGCGACGCAGGTTTGAAACTCGGTTCCAAACTGGTTACAACTTTCCTCTGTAATGGTGCGAAAGCCTGGCGCCCTGCGACGTCGTCCTCGTGCCCGGATGCTTCGAATAGCAAGGTGTCGACAAAAGCGGAAAAATGCCAGAGCTCAGCAGTTCACGTGAGGTGTAAAGTGGGTTAAAGATGTCACAGTGGCAGTAGATTTCGACATAATACTGCCCAACTCGCCATCATGGATGTGTCACATGATGGGAAGGTCGTTACCCCCATCCCTCCCCCCTCCTTACCAACATCTCTCCCTTCCTCTTGATGCCTCTGCAATGGACTTCAGAACACCGACGCCCAGCAATGAAGTCACCCGGTTTTCTTATGGAGGGCCGAGGAAAACGCTGCAGACACGTCGCCGCTCGGAATCGACATAAAAGGGGTTATGAGTCAGCATAAAAGGCTTCAGTGAAATCATCCCTTCCCTACGGGTGTATATTTATGCCCATTTCGCGATCGAAAACGAGTTAGCATTACGATATGCAATAGAATGACGACCCACGAGTCAATATTTCTCTAAGACATGTTGTTTTGTAGGGCGGACAACCACAGCCAAACTTCGACATTTTTCCAAAGAAAATTCCGCACTGGATGTATCAATAATTTTTATTAAATCTGCGACCGGTTTCGCACCACTTATCGGTGCAGCTTGCACGGTCATTGCCGCTCTCATCATTTAAAAAAAAATTTAAAAAGATTTTTAAATTTTATCAACCGCTTTCACCAGATGACGGTATACTGGACGTGAATGGCGGGGAGTGACTACAGGGCAATGATCAACGTCACCATGTTATAAATAGCGTATATTGCCTGAGGATGCACCGATAAGTGGTGCGAAACCGTTCGCAGATTTAATAAAAATCATTGATACAGCCAGTGTGGAATTTTCTTTGGAAAAACTTCTCTATGAACATCGTGTGGCTGAAGCTACACCGGACGTGATCTGATCCCTATGTAGTACAGCTACAATTTTTGCTCAGGTGTACAGAGTGCAACCACTAGGGACGTTAAGTCATTCGACGAAATCTGATCTGAACATTATCCAAAACAGCAACGGATGTTTATGCTTTTCCAGCACTCCTATTTCACATCCTTCTGTCATATGGTCGCGGGGTAGGAGGGGGGGGGGGGGAGGGGGGTCGTAGTGCGACGTTGACATGTACTTGAATAATATGCCAAAGGATACCATCACACCCCTATTTCATCAACACCCTCCGTGCCACCCGTCCACCTTTGTTGAACCTTTTTTTAAAAATGTTTCTGAACAGGGAAAACTCTTGACCAATTCCTAGGCACCTACGTACTGGCAACCCTTTCGACACCATTCAGCTGAGTCGAGCTATGCTGCTGCTCTGGCGCCTGCCTGCAGGCATGCAGAATCTGAAGGGTATCGAAGGGGTTGCTTGAGTGCCGGTGCCAAGGAATCGATAAAGAGTTGTCTTTGTACAGGTATATTTTTTAAAGTGCTCAACAAAGATGCATGAATGGCGCTGACGGTGTTGGCAGCCTGGGGGAGGGGGGAGGGAGGAGGAGGCCTTAGAGGGACCCTTTGCCGTTTTATTCATACATGTCTCAATGTGATCATACCAAAGGGGGGCACAAAACAAAAGGGCTGAAAAATCATAAACACCCTTTCCTCATAGCAGAGCAAAAATTGTGATTGCGCTACATTAAGAAGGGGTCAAATCACATTCAATGGGGTTGCAACCCCACGATTTCCTTAGCAAGAGGTTGAATAGTCGGAGGTGTAAGCAGTGTCAAAAGTTATCAAGAACATCATTATGTTGCACATCGCACTGCAAACTGTCGTTTTCTACCGCAAAACGCGTGCAAATGAACACCCCAAGAGAAGAGGTGGATTCATTTACGCCCTGTATGCCATCTCCTGGGGCCATTTTGTGTCGATTCTGAGTGGTGGCGTGTCTGAAATGTTTTCAACGGCCACTCATAAGATAACCGCTTAATTTCAGCGCTAGGTGTTGGTCTTGACATCGCCCGCAGAGGCATCAATGTAGGTACGGGGAGGGAGGTGACGACCTTCCCATCTATTGAAACGTCCGCGGTAACGTTGGCCAGAATTATGGTGCAATTTGCTACCAAAGGAACATTATCAACCCATCTTACACCTTACGTGAACGTCTGTGCTCTGGCCTTTCTTTCGCATTTGAAGCACCGCCGACCTTGAAGGTACCGTCGCAGGACGCCACACCTACGCTCCATTACAGATGAAAGCTGTAGCCACATTTGAGCAGAATTTCAAACCGCTGTGTTGCAGCGAGGGAGAATGACGGGGCTACAAATAAGAGAGCCTTTAATTTTTTAGTGTAGTGGAGTTGGATTGCCACATGCCACTGATTTGTGGCATTGGAGAAACGACTTTTTTAACCGTCTCTGGCAGGTCAAAACTCTGCTGGAGACCATTATTTAGCATGGTAGTATATGTCGGGCAGTCTATGGATACCAAACGGACCTGTCAACAAACATTTCGCGCGAAATTTACCGAGCAATACTTTGCCTAATTTGTCTCGCGCAGCCGGCCGTCGTGGCAGAGTGGTTCTAGGCGCTTGTCTCGAACCACGCGACCGCTACGGTCGCAGGTATACTAGCATTGGGAATCTGTATGTCTATTCTCCATTTAGAATTAGGTTATCAGATCAGTAGTATGCATCCCTGTGCACAGAGCTGTCATCAGCAAAGGGTGGGCTGACTCTCTCCTGCAGGGCTCTTATAACTCTCACACGGCAGCCAATGGCTCAAGTCTGGCAGACCCTCTGAGATTGGTAGTGGTGCACAATGACTCAACTCTTCGCATGCTGCTGCGTAGGTCACACTGATTGTCTTCTCAGCCAACCTGGTGATCATGAACTTTTTCAGCCGGCCGGTGTGGCCGAGCGGTTCTAGGCGCAACAGTCTGGAACCGCGCGACCGTTACGGTCGCAGGTTCGAATCCTGCCTCGGGCATGGATGTGTGTGATGTCCTTAGGTTCGTTAGGTTTAAGTAGTTCTAAGTTCTAGGGGACTGATGACCTCAGCAGTTAAGTCCCATAGTGCTCAGAGCCATTTGAACCAACCAACTTTTCCACAGTGTGGTGTTTGTTTAAACAAAGACACACTTGTTGCTATCATTTGCCCAATAGTTGTTTAAGTATAGCATAGGTGGACTTAAACTTGGGACTAGTCAGATGCAAACTTAGAGTGACATCAGGTGGGTCTTAATTGCTTGAACTGTTATGTCGGAGGGGTGGGAGGAAATTGTTTTAAACTTTGGATAGCTCGAATTGGGCCAGGCAGTGGCTATTGTCAGAGGTGAACCAAGTGGCCACCTTGAATTCTACACTTAGAGCAATTGATGTAACAACCATGACTGCAGGTTACTGCATGTCCGAGAAAATAATAGTTTGGGGAAAAAATGTTAAGTAGATCAGCAAACTGGCATCATTTGTCTAACAGGCAAGCCTGGACCTACAGGGGGAACAAGCAAACACCTTTCTCCAGAACTGATAGAGGGGAGAGTGAGAGGAGTGGGATGACCTTGCCCTTTGTTCAAGAACAACAGGCTTTGACCTTCTGTGGCGAAAACCCAGGAAATCTGATGTCATAGCCATTGTGCCAGTATTCCAGGACAGCCATCCTGGATCGCCATCTTGGATTCTGATGTCATAGATGCTGCACAAGTATTCCACATCAGCCATCTTTAATTCTAGCATGACAGTACGCAATCTTGTATTTTTGAATTTCCCACCAATTTATACTTAGGAAACATTATACTTTTTCCTAGGAAGGTGGAATCAGGCAGCAGTGCACGCACCATCTTCGAATATTCAATTTCCCACCAATTCATACTTAAAAGAAAAGCTCTACTTCCACAGTAACATCATAGGAATGGGGAAAAGCCTGGATTTCATGCCTTTTTTTTATTTCTCACAAAAATTTGAATTTTCGGCCATTTTATAGATACTGCAATCGACATTTGTCAAAAATTGACAACAGTGCATAGCATCATAGGGGGAGTTGGAGGGACAGTGGAAGAAATCTGGCAGCAATGGACTTTGTCCCAGAACACTCTCACTCTACCTAATGACAGTATGTCCATGATAGTACAGCTCTCTTACATCCTAATCATTGCCTCCTTAAATGTTCCTAAGTGTTGGAGTTTTTTGCTCTTAATATGACATCTGACGTTCACTCTTAATCAGGCGAATGTGCATAACTTCTCCATGTGCATAAAAGGGACATACCATCTGCCAAAATGCGTGTCACTGAGGAAATAAACGAATGGTCTCAACTCTGGTTACAATGGTAGTGCAGAAGTGTTAGGAATTTTGTGCAGTGTATAAGTTAAGTGAATATTTAAGTTCGAAGCTGAGGAAATAGAAATGTAGTCAAAGCAGTGGATGGACAGACTCGAACATTTCTCCATTCCAAGAGGTGATCTGACAAATTGCTCAAATTGCCTCCAGCAATACCGACTGACATTTTCCGTGGTTTCCCTCAAACGAAGCGGGCGAGTGATGTGATAAGTTCCCTCTATCATTCTCGTTGATCTGAAACACTTCTCTGTCTGTGATGACCTTGATATCGAGGGGGTCTTAAACGCTAGACATTTTTTCTTGGTGAAAGCATTACCGGTTTCTCAGTGATTTTATGAAAATATCTAAATATACACAAGACAGAGAGGCGTCGAATATTTAACTCACAATATTAACAACCACCTCAAACTTATCACAGATGATGCCGTTACTTGTAATGAAGTACCATTTTAAAAAAGGCTGCACACATATTCAATCAAATCCTGATAAGATCTCAAAGTAGTGAACAGACTGACAACTAAAAACAACTTACTTTAGCCGGTCGCGGTGGTCTAGCGGTTCTAGGCGCTCAGTCCGGAACCGCGCGACTGCTACGGTCGCAGGTTCGAATCCTGCCTCGGGCATGGGTGTGTGTGATGTCCTTAGGTTAGTTAGGTTTAAGTAGTTCTAAGTTCTAGGGGACTGATGACCACAGATGTTAAGTCCCATAGTGCTCAGAGCCATTTGAACCATTTGAACTTACTTTAAATGTTTAGAAAAGGAAAATTGAACACTTCACAAAACGAAAAAATGTAGTTTCCTATGACTACAACGTCTACGGAGCACAACTGGAATCAGTCAACTCATACATAAATTTGAATGAAACGACATCATAGGCTCAATCGTAGATAAAGCAGATGGCAAGGTAAGGTTAATTTGTTGAATACTAGGCAAATGCAATTAAACTACAAAGGATTTTCTTACAAAACACTCTTAGAATATTACTCAAGTGTGTGGCTGCCCAACCAAATAGGGTTAACAAACCTGAGCCACGCAAGGGCCTTCACGGAGATGCTGAAGAAACTGAAACGTCACTCTGGCAGGCTCTCAGACAAAAACGCAAACCGTCCCGAGAAAGCCTACTTACAAAGTTTCAAGAACCGGCTTTAAATGATGACTCTAGGAATATATTACAAGTCCCTAGGTATCGCAACTCTAAGGAACGTAAGCACAAGATCAGACAAATCAGAGCACGCACAGAGGCGTTTAAACAATCATTTTTTCGCGCTCCGCATGTGATTGTAACTGAAAGAAGTCCTTGTAACTGGTACAATGGGAAGTATTCTCTGCTATGCAATTCGCAGTGGCTTGCAGAGTATGGATGTAAATGTATTCAATCTGTCAGTGTACATGAATATTATGTTCAGGAAGAGAAACCATGAAATATATCTTACGCAATAAACTAAATTTACCGTCATCTGTTTTACCTATAACTGTCCTTATGTGATCGTTCCGCTTCATATCACGGAAAATTCCTACACCCAATATTTGTATGAGTAGGCCGACTCTAGATGTGACTCACAGACGCTGCAGTCCTAGGCTACTATGTTCTCTCGTTTTGCGAAGTGCAAAATTTCACATTTCGGAATAGTTAATGAGACTAGCCAATCTTTGCACAACCTTCAAACGTAATCATGATCTGAATGAACTCTATTTCAGCTTTCGTCAGACTTTACTTCATTACAGACAGCTGCATAACCTGCAAAAAATCTAAGGTTACTATTAATGTTGTCTGCAAGATCATAAATATACAACATGAACAGCAAGGGCCTAAATTCCAAATACAAATTTCCCTGGGGCACACATGAAGTTACTTCTACATCTGTCGATGACTCTCCATCCAAGACAACCACTTAAAATAGATTTGCCTCCACAGCGACGGTTTTTTCGCTGGTTCGTCCCACAAACCATTGTGGCGCTAGGTTTCTAACATTCATTTTATTCACAAGTGAAGCTACCTTTACGAGGGCTGGTATTCTCAAGCTTCACAATACCCAACTATGGGCTCCATAAAATCTTCGTGGTATGGTGGCAACAAACCATTTGCACCCGTTCAGCCTCGACGTGTGGGCGATACCATTGGCGATTGGCTCGTTGGAGCAGTCATCCTTCCACAACGGCTCTCAGGCGACACATATCTACACTTCCTACAGGTGACCATCCCTCCTGGAAGACTTGCTTATAGTGGCACGAAGGACAATGTGGTTACTACTTGACAATGCTCGAGCTCACTTCCGAATTTCCGTGCTGAGGCATCTCGAGACAACGTCTACCCTACTCGATGGATCGGGTGAGGTGGTCCAGTTGCGAGGAGTGCCCTGTCGCCAGGTCTCAATCCTTCAGAGTTCTGCTTGTGAGGGACCTGATGAGGTCGTGTATGAGGAGCACTCTACACACTGGAACAACGTATTCATGCTGTCTGTGATGCCATTCGGTTGCAGGATGGCACATTGGAATGTGTGCATCAGTCACCACTGCATCATGTTTGCACATGCTTAAGAGACCTATGGGGTCCCACTTGAAACACCTCTTTTCATCATAGCATGTTGTGCAATGCATTGTACCGTACGGGCTTGATGAGTTAAGAAATATCCTGTAGCATAGACATGATGCATTTCTATCCAAATGTCCATACAATCTTTTTTGTTCCTTATCCTTTTAGGGATCGCTTCCTGAAGTTTGTGCCTCAATTTAGCAAACTCGCCCTGTGAACTGTAGTATGAGGCTTAGAAAATGAGGCAGTGCCTCGACGTGTATAAATTATTTGAGTTGTCTTTCTGAAAGAATATCGTTTTACAATAGAGCGGGTAATTTGGTGCAGATAAATGATGATAGCATAAAGTTAATTTGTCCGGTAATGAGTATGGCTCTAAGAGTCTGCCAGTTACAGTTTCTACCATCACATCCATACTGAAGTGAAACTTATGACTTGCTTCCGCGATTGCTCTAGGATTTCCATCTGACTATGCATGCTTACTGTGTTAATTTATTATCCCAGTCTATGTAAATCCCACCTCATCTGTAAATAAAATGCATGCTGTGAAGCACAGATCATGAGCTCTCCGTCTTAGAATCCTTTGGCAGGACAAAACTGGAATGTTGGTCCTGTGGCCTGAGAACTCGAACAGGCAAGATATCTGTAGAGGAAGATAAAATTAAATAGTATCATATCTACATCATCTGCCGCTGTAGACATATGAAAGCGTTGTAAAGGTGGTAAGTGGGGAAAACTGGAATAAATCTTGGAGAACATTCACACCTGGATGTGGTCTATTTTATTATCCCTGTATCTAGCCGACAACATTTTACAAACGTGATATGTGAAATGTTCTTGTAAATTAACGATATACATAATTAGTCAAGAGAGTGCGCAAGTCTACTGCAAACGTACATATTTACAGGAAACATAGTATTTGGCTATGAAATATTAGTATAAGCAGCAAGTAAATGAGTGTATGCTTTACTCGAACACTTAGGCTTCAGTTGCAGAAACAAATACAATTGTCCAGGGCATTTCAATAATCACTCGAAGACAATGCTCGACAGAAAGCTGCCAAAACAGGTAAGTGCAATGCTTTCAGCTGACTGGGGTTATACCAGTATTATGCAAGAACAGATGATAACAGATTGTGTAGATATTCTCGAAGGGTACGAAGGTAAAATCCACTGGCAAAATACCGAGTTCTGGTTCATGTGAGCAGTCAATGAAAGGAATGAATTTACCTTCTGTAAAAGAGATCTCGGAAGTAGAACGGAGCTAACACAAAAAAATTATAACACCAAACAGATTCCTAATCGAAAGAACATTTTGCGATCCCACCAATAAAAGCAGCATACGGCTTCGTCTAGATCTGCATCCACAAAGCTCCGAAATTTCACCGTAAGTATTTGAAGCAAAAACCATCCCTTTCAAATATTCACCGGCCAAACCCCGATTGGCCGCAGCTCCAAAGAACAAGACGTTACTTTCGCCCGGCCACGTGTCAGACCAAACAAGTCGAGCAAGGCGTAACATAAAACGACACACACGCACAACTTTGGAACTCTTCGCGTATAACAACTTAGGCTAAATAATGAAACGAGGCGAAAATGAAACCACGTTTCAGTAGTCTCTCAGAATTTAGTAAGACTGCCTCCTTCCGCGGCTCGTGATCTAGTGGCTAGCGTTGCTGCCTCTGGATCACGAGGTCCCGGGTTCGATCCTCGACCGGGTCGGGGATTTCCTCTGCCCGGGGACTGGATGTTCGTGTTGTCGTCATTATTTCATCATCATTCATGAAAGTAGTGAGATTGGACTGAGTAAAGGCTGGAAATTTGTACGGGCGCTGATAACCGCGCAGTTGAGCGCCCCACAAACCAAACATCATCATCTTGAATGAGCTTATTATGCATTATCGTTATTCGGGGTATTTCACAATTGTTATCACAGATCTCTAGGCGTTGTAGAGGGGACATAGTAGATAAAGGAATCCATGTTTAAAAATGTTCCATCTGGATATGAAATAAGTTTGAAGACCGTACCACTTACAGATCTCTCGCTTCATGCAACGGATACACAGAGAAGAGGGAGCAGTCGACATGACATACCATTTTCGTGCGATTGCATCAACAATTGCGAGAAACTGGTTCGCTACGAGGAGGGTTGACTGTGGTGCTTCACTGAGGCGCCGCACTCTTGCCTTTGAAGAGGACGTCCTTCATCACGTAGAAGAGAACCCGACGACGACAAGTACTCAAAACACTGCCCATGCCGTGGGCTGTGTGGAACACGCAAGTCAGGGACCAACGTCTTCGCTGTGTGCGTACGGCTTAAACTTACAAGGGGCAGTTAAATGAAAACCGTATACCCGCCACAGTGGGACCATGGAATGATCCCATTCAAAAGTAATCACCGCACACGTTGAGACATTTATCCCACTGGGACACGAGACGAGCAATCCCTGTTTCGTGGAAAACGATCGGCCGCTGACGGATCCACAACAGCACCCATTCTTGCATTTCCTTCTCCGACTGAAACCGACGTCCTCGCGTGTCTTTCCTCAAGTCACCAAAGACGTGAAGATAACACCGTGAAAGAAGTAGGCTGTACGGAGGATGATACAGTGTTTCCCTAGCAAGTCGCTGAAGCGTAATCTTAGTCCTACTGTTTCTGTGTGAGCTTGCGTTATCGTGCAACAGTGTGTGTCTGTCCGAAATCATTCCTGGGCGTTTCGACCGTATGGTGCGTCGCAGTATCTACAAAGTGTCTTCATAGTGCTGTACGTTGGCTGTGGCTCCACGCTCGAGGAACTCGACAAACAGAGGATCCCTGTTGTCGATGGTCATCAGGATCTTACAGGAACTTGTGTGAATACCTTGGGATTTCTTTGGCGGGGGAGATAGCGTTGTTTCCACTGTTGGTTTTGCTGTACGCTCTCGTTATGCCGGAAACACCCTGTTGCACGATAACGCCCGCCCCCAACTGGTAATCAGACGAGGGCTATGCTTCAATCATTTGGTTGGGAAATACTGGAAAATCTTCAGTGCAGCCCAGATCTTTCACCGTGAGATTTTCACATCTTTGGCGACCTGAAGAAAGACATGCTTGGAGCCAGATTTCAGTCAGACGAGGAAGTGCAAGAGTGGGTACGATTTTAGATCCGTCAGCGGCCGACCGCGTTGTACGAAACGGGAATCGATCGTCTCGTCTCCCATTGGGGTAAATGTCTTAATGCGTGTGGTGATTGTTTTTGAATAGAACCATTTGAAACATCCCCTTAGGAAAATTAAGAATGACAGTGCTGGTAAGCCTTTGCGTTATTTGATTTTCAAACAGTTGAGCAAAACTGAGCGTACTCAGACATTTCTCTCTTTACTTATTCTGATCAACAGTAAACTGACACACATTTTATTTTTTTTTAATTGCGCAACGCAATCTGACTTTCAATAATCCCTAAAAAAGAATGGCCCTGACTAACAATAGCCTATACCTTTCATGAATCACTTACCTCACAAAAATCTTCGTTACTCGAAATACTGCAATACAGCGAGCGCCAATACTGCCAGCTAAATAAAAGATTCTAACTACTGAAGGCACTAACTGCTGATAGGCATAGTTAGCAAATGAAAGAGTTTGGTGGAGAATAAACAACGTATTTACCTCAATAGTGTTCAAAAGTCATAATATATATATATATATCAGTTCATGACATCCAGTCTTACAAATTTACTCTCTCTGATGGACACACGTCCAGATCATCCGCACTCAAAACTCCGCCATCTCTCCCCCCACATCCACCACTGCTGGCGGCTCACCTCCAACTGCGCAACGCTACGCGCTGTTCACATCCAAATGCCCAACACTACAATAGCAAATATTCCAACAATGCAAACCAGCCACAGACTGCACACAGCACAGTCAGTGATTTTCATACAGAGCGCTACGTGGCGTTACCAACATAAAAACCTTAACAGCCTACTTACACATTGCACGGTCTTATTGCGGCGTGTATTCGTTTCTCATTTCACTGCCCTCATATTTCACGTTCAAACAGTGCATTTTCGGACATGGATTCCTTACCAAACTTTATCTAATGAGTCCCCTCTACAGTCGCTAGAAGTCCGTTGCGGTTATAGGCATTACAGTCTGGAACCGAGCGACCGCTCCGGTCGCAGGTTCGAATCCTGCCTCGGGCATGGATGTGTGTGATGTCCTTAGGTTAGTTAGGTATAATTAGTTCTAAGTTATAGGCGACTGATGACCTCAGAAGTTAAGTCGCATAGTGCCCAGAGCCATTTGAACCATTTTAGAAGTCTGTAACAGCATTCCTGAAACACCTTGAGTACGCTTTTTTCGCGCACATTTTCTTATACCCTTCAGTTTAAGGCGTTTGTTGCAGTCGAATGGCGTTGATGTTTTTATTGTATATTGTTGAGACGTACGGGAATGAACAGTTCCTTTTTCGCCTTTGATTATTAACGGCCCTAGCGTACGGCCCTTGGGAAAACCACAGCTGGCGCAATCTTTGTGTGTGCCGGAGAAAGAGTTCGACAACGTTCACAGAGAGTCGCCCCTTCCGGAACACTTGTTGTTAACGGAGGAATACTCCGACAGGAGACATTAATCTTGATATCCGGCGCCCCCTCCGCGTCATCTCATCTCATCCCGCATCGCACCGCCTCGCCCGGCGTCGCCACATGACGTGTTCCCCAGCACCAGCCTGCTCTCTGCCGTCTGCGAGCAGCTGTATACTCCGCCCTGTCGATTGCTGAATGACATCACTGAAGATGTATCGCCGAACTACATCGGCGGGCTCCATCTTCTTGTCCACTACCAAGCTGCAGGATATGCAGCGAAATAAACAACTGCTGATGTGCGCTTACCTTGCGAGGGAGATTACTGAGGATTGAGACAATGCCGGTGGATCCCTCTTAACCCTCTGTGGATGAACTTAACAAATTTCCAGTACAGTTGTATCTGTACATCGAGAAGCATTTTCTCGTAGTTGTCACAGGTTTGCTGATAGTGATTATTAATTTTATCACGGCTTTCACTGTCTTACCCACCTCATCTGGACTATGTACCATTGCCCTGTCCAATACGGCAGAATTTTTACGAGCCTGTGAGGTTCAGGCTTATTTTCTCCCATTCGTTTAGTTGTCCACCTCTTGACCATCTTTCCATATGTTTTGTATGCTGTAGGGCACCTGATAATTTTCTTTTGTTATTCGCTACTTATGTTATTACGTTCACATTTTAGATTTGTGGTGGTTTTTATATATTTTATTTTACGTCATTTGAGTCCATAATGTATCATACACGTGATTATTTATTTAGCATTGGCTATGTTACCATTAATTTTTATCTCTGTTTTTACTGTTTCTAATCCCTCGTTAATTCATTTTGCGCATGTACTTCTACCTTGTTGTTGCTGCTGCTGCTGATGTTGTTGTTGTTGTTGTTGTTGTTGTTACATGTTTCAGAGTTCCAGAATGAGATTTTCACTCTGCAGCGGAGTGTGCGCAGATATGAAACTTCCTGGCAGATTAAAACTGTGCGCCGGACCGAGACTCAAACTCGGGACCTTTGCCTTTCGCGGGCAAGTTCTCTACCAACTGAGCTACCCAAGCACGACTCACGCCCCGTCGTGTTTGGGTAGCTCAGTTGGTAGAGCACTTATCCGCGAAAGGCAAAGGTCCCGAGTTTGAGTCTCGGTCGGGCACACAGTTTTAATCTGCCAGGAAGTTTCATGTTTCAGAGTTATTTGGCGTAATGGCAATACCACAGCTCGTTTATGTTCTATGTTACTTTTAAGTGAAATATTATAAGCGCTCGGACCAATCAGACCTGATTTTCTGCATCTTCGCTAATAACGACGTCTGTTTACGTGCTTGTGCGCCGTTGGCGCCTGTGCGCATCGCACCTCCAGACCTCCGGCGTGGTCCTTCGCTAAGTCGTCGTTGGTGTCCATATCGAGCAGCTGCCCGACGGCGGACAGTGTGAATACAGTAATAGTTCTCGTTTTCTATTTCCTTAGTCTTACCCGCCCAGGCGTCACATTTTTAGGTCCGTTTTACTATTAGGCCCTCTACTTTTTCTAGTTATGCCAAGATGCAGTGATTTCGAGCCCTTGCACTAACTGGCCCAAGTGCAATTTATGCGTTCTCCTCACCTTTGTATGTTACAGCTTTATATACATGAAGATGGGATTTTATCATCCTGAAACCGCTCGTGGTTTGAATAATCATCAGTGCGGCTGAAGCGGACATCTTTAAATTAATTAACTGTGCCACTGAGTTGTGTGTGTCTTACATACTAAATCTTGTGCAATGATGATTGTGTTGCAACATGTTCGTAATGCTTCAGATTACAAGTATAGAAAGTGATGTCTCGCTGCGGCAGTTTATTGGTTCAAATGGCTGTAAGCACTATGGGACTTAACATCTGAACTCATCAATCCCCTAGAAGTTAGAACTACTTAAACCTAACTAACCTAAGGACATCACACACATCCATACCCGAGGAAGGATTCTAACCTGCGACTGCAGCAGCAGTGCGGCTCCGGACTGAAGCGCCTAGAACCGCTCGGTCACAGCGGCCGGCACAGTTTATTGAACCACTTCAGCTGTTCCACGCTGGGAGTTCTGTCTAGCGTGGACATATTTGTTTCACTTTTGGTGTTTATGTTTACTAAGCTTGAGAAAGATAAGTTATGAACTTTTAAATGCCGGCCGCGGTGGTCGTGCGGTTCTAGGCGCTTCAGTCCGGAACCGCGGGACTGCTACGGTCGCAGGTTCGTATCCTGCCTCGGGCATGGATGTGTGTGATGTCCTTAGGTTAGTTAGGTTTAAGTAGTTCTAAGTTCTAGGGGACTGATGAACTAAGATGTTAAGTCCCATAGTGCTCAGAGCCATTTGAACCATTTGAACTTTTAAATCTATTCTATGAATAAATAATTTTGAGGTATCTCTATATAAAAAATTAATACAGTAGACATTATCGAAAACTTTGTGAATATTTTTTAAACGCTATAAATTTGTCAACTTAAATACTCGCAATAAAACTATTATTTTGATAAAAAAATTACTACTGCACCATTTTATAGTGAGGAGTGTATTGGTTCATTTGGCAGGTGGAGGTGATGGAAAGAGTGTGGTGATATCGCCTGAATGCCTCTTCTATTGCCACTGATGACTATGTGATAACAGATGGGAATGTTAGATCAAAAAATTTCGCAGATGCTAAAGTATTAGATTTTATCTCGGTTTGTATTGTAGGATTATTTTCAACTATTTTTACATTTGTAGTTTTCAAAAATCGTCAGCCTGTAGTCTTTTTCTGTAACATTCGTGCTCAACTGCGCTAGTACTATTTGCGCATAGGCCAGTTGCATCAAAAAGCAGAGGCGGATGCAGAAGTCCGAACTGCAGGGAAGTGCTAATCTCTCTCTTACTGACTGAATTTTCTCATTATGAGAGTACTAAAGGGCGTCCTGTTTTAATAGTTAAAGAACATTTAAGACCTGAAGATGACAGCTAAGTCTGTTGAAACCGCTTTTCTTGAACAAAAACAAATATTTTGTGCGACCTTAGCTTTTGGATGATTTTCAATTTTTACTACTAGTACTCTGCAAAAGTGACCCAGGTATAAAATAATAGCACTAAGGATATCTCACTAGCTGCCTCAGGGGCTGTTTGCTTCATCACCCCTCAGTCTTCTGAATAGTAAATACGAGAGATAGCATTAAAACTGTTTTTAAGTAATTGTCAAAAATTAATGCTTTTGCTTTTTCTTTTCTTCCACTCTGTATCCTGTCATTATGAGGTTTCATCGATGTTGTCGGCACAGTGTGTCTAGAGGGAAATTCCCTACAGCGAAACAAATTCTGAGGTTAAAACGGCACAAGTTTTCTTCTCGCCAAGAGGCAAAAACATCCTAAGGTACTACACTGCACCGCCGAAGAAACTGGTATAGGCAAGCGAATTCAAATAGACATATGTAACCAGGCAGAGTACGGCGCTGCGGTCGACAACATCTACATAAGACAAGTGTCTGGCGCAGTTGTTAGATCGGTTAATGCTGCTACAATCGCAGGTTATCAAGATTTAAGTGTGTTTGAACGTGGTGCTATAGTCGGCGCAGGAGCGATAAGACACAGCATCTCCGAGTTAGCGATGAAGTTGGGATTTTCCCGACTATTTCACGAGTGTACTGTGAATATCAGGAATCTAGTAAAAAATCAAATCTTCGAAATCGCTGTGGCCTTAAAAACACCTTGCAAGAACGGGATAGCGACGACTGAAGAGAATATTTCAACGCGACAGACGTGAAACCCCTCCGCAAATTACTGCAGATTTCAATGGTGGGCTATCAAGAAGTGTCAGCGTGCCAACCATTCAACGAAACATCGATATGGGCTTTCTGAGCCGAAGGCCCACTCGTGTACCCTTGATGACTACACTACACAAAGCTTCACTCCTCGCTTCAGCCATGAACACCGACATTGGACTGTTGGTGACTGGAAACATGTTGCCTGGTCTAACGAGTCTCGTTTCAAATTGTATCGAGCGGATGAACGTGGACGGGTATGGAGATAACCGCATGAATCCATAGACCCCGCATGACAGCAGGGGACTGTTCAAGCTCGTGGAGGTTCTTCAATGGTGTGGGGCGTGAGCAGTTGGAGTGATATGGGATCCTTCATACATCTACATACGACTCTGACAGGTGACACGTACGTAAGTATCCAATCTGATCACCTGATCCATTCGTGTCCATTGTGCATTCCGACGGACTTGGTCAATTCCAGCAAGACAATGCGACTCCCCACACGTCCAGAATTGCTACAGAGTGGCTCCAGCAATACTCTTCTAAGTTTAAAAACTTCCGCTGGCCACCAAACTCCCCAGATGGGAACATTATTGAGCATATCTGGGCTGCTTTGCAAGTGCTGTTCAGAAGAGATCTCCACCTCCTCGTACTTTTACGGATTTATGGACAGCCCTGCAGGATTCATCGTGTCAGTTCCCTCCAGCACTACTTCAGACTTCAGTCGAGTCCATACCACGTCATTTAATTTCACAGAATGGGCATATGATTAGTGAAACTGAACAGTTCAGTTTTCTAGGTGTTCAGATACATAGTAAACTGTCGTGGAAAGCCCACGTTCAAGATCTTGTTCGAAGACGTAATGCTGTCATTTTTACTATTCGAACGGTATCTGAACTGAGTGATCGCTCGACAGGAAGATTAGTCTACTTTTTTTTATTTTCATTCGCTTATGTCGTATGGTATTATATTTTGGGGTAACTCTTCCCATTCTAAAAGGATATTTTTGTCTCAGAAACGAGCGGTTCGGGCAATAAGTGGTGTAAGTTCACGATCCTCTTGTCGACCTCTGTTCATGAGCCTGGGTATTTTGACATTGTCTTCTCAACATATATATTTCTCATTGTCATTTCTTGTTAAAATGTAACCTTATTCCCATGAATAAGCAGCTTTCACTCACTTAATACTCGGCAGAAATTAAATCTGCATCTGGACCTGACTTCCTTAACTCTTGTGCAGAAAGGTGTGTAGTATACTGCTGCATCCATTTTCAATAATCTACCACTAGAATCCAAAAAACTTACCAGTAATCCACGCGCTTTCAAATCGAAACTGAGGAGTTTCCTCTTGGATCGCTCCCTCTATTTTGTCGAGGAGTCCCTTGAAAAATTAAGCTCATCCTTGCTCTGTTGTTGATTATCTTTAGTTACATCTACATATATACTCCGCTAGCCACCAAGCGGTATGTGGCGGAGGGCACTATTCGCGCCAAAGTCATATTCCCCCGCCCCCTTCCCTCTGTTCCACTCGCGGGTCGCGAGAGGGAAAAATGACTGAACGCCTCAGTACGAGCTCTTATTTCCCTTATCTTTGAATGGTTATCACTGCGCGATATGAAAGTTGGTGGTAATAATGTTTGCTCTACATCCTCGGTGAAGATCGGATTTCGGAATTTAATGAGCAGGCCCTTCCGCTTAGCGCGTCGTCCATCTACAGGTGTGTCCCACTTCAGACTTTCTATATGAGATTTGTAACGCTCTCGCGATGGCTAAATGTATCAGTCACGAATCTTGTCGCTCTTCTTTGGTCCTTCTTAATCTCTTGAATCAGACCCAACTGGTAAGGGTCCCATACAGACGCACAATACTCTAAGACTGGACGGAATAAAGTATTGTAAGCAATTTCCTTTGTTGAAGGACTGCATCGCTTCAGGATTCTACCAATAAACCGCAATCTGGAGTTCGCCTTACCCGTTACTTGTGTAATCTAATCGTTCCATTTGAAATCATTTCGAATAGTCACACTCAGATACTTGACGGGTGTTACCGCTTCCAAAGACTGGGCATTTTTTTTTTTTTTTTTTGTTCTTAAACTTACGGCTTGACTTTTTTCGGGTTCATAAAATATTAGTATCTGTTATTACTTTTATGTTGTAATTTCATGTACTGACACGTTCCATGACCTCGGAGATTTGCTCCCCAATTTGGTCCTGTGGAACTTGACGTGTAAATAAATACAAGTCCTAACCTACAATGACCGATCGGGGAGTACAGCCCCAACTCACAGGTCAATTTAAGGAACTAAAAGCGTGCGTTCGTTCACCTATTTTGGGTCAACCGTGCGTGTCACGGGAAGCTGTGAAGGTGGTGTAAGAAGGCGGATCACGGAAGGACGAGCTGCTGTGAATAAGCTCACCAACATCTGACAGAGGCGAGCGTTAACAAACAGTACAAGAATCCGTCTCACTGAAACACTCGTATTTTCCATCGTCTTTTACGGCTACGAGACATGATCCTTATGGCCAGAGACAAGCAGCGTATGGGTGTATTTGAGCTTTTGATGCTAGCGCAGGACACGGCGTATAAAAGAGACCGAAAGAAGAACTGATGAGTCCATTACACAGCAATGCGGTTTGTCTAGGCGCCTTTCTTCTTGAATCAACCAAAAAATTCTCCCGTTCTTTGGCCGTATTGTGAGAAGAGATGGAGCAAATATAGAAACATAATCATGGAAGGGAAGTGTTGTAGATCCTCTGTTGTTCCTAATACATATAAACGATTTAGGAGACAATCTAAGCAACCGTTTTAGCTTATTTGCGTACGATGCTGTCATTTAACGTCTAGTAAAGTCATCAGAACATCAAAACCAATTGAAAAATAATTTAGACAAGCTATCTGTATGTTGCGGAAAGTGGTAGTTGACTCTAAAGAAGGGTAAATATGGGATCATCCACGCGAGCACTAAAAGGAATCCGTCAAATTTCGGATACACAATAAGTCACACAAATCTAAAGTCTATAAGTTCAGCTACATACCTAGGTATTTCAATCATGGGGTGTGTTCAAATGGGTGTGAAATCTTATGGGACTTAATTGCTAAGGTCATCAGTCCCTAAGCTTACACACTACTTAACCTAAATTATCCTAAGGACAAATACACACACCCATGCACGAGGGAGGACTCGAACCTCCGTCGGGACCAGCCGTACAGTCCATGACTGCAGCGCCTAAGGCCGCTCGGATAATCCCGCGCGGCTTTCAATTATGGACAAATTAATTTAGAACCCCAAAGGCGTTGCCGCAGTGGTAACATCGATTCCCGTCAGTTCACCGAAGTTAAGCGCTGTTGGACATGGCTAGCAAAATGGTTCAAATGGCTCTGAGCACTATGGGACTTAACTTCTGAGATCATCAGTCCCCTATAACTTAGAATTACTTAAACCTAACTAACCTAAGGACATCACACACATCCATGCCCGAGGCAGGATTCGAACCTGCGACCATAGCGGTCGCGCGGTTCCAGACTGTAGCGCCTAGAACCGCTCGGCCACCTCGGCCGGCCATGACTAGCACTTGGATGAGTGACCGCCCGTCCACTCGGAGGGCCGTAGACACGGGTTCACAGGTAGATGCCGTGCTTCGTGACTTCCGCAAGGCGTTCGATACAGTTCCCGACAGTCGTTTAATGAACAAAGTAAGAACATATGGACTATCAGACCAATTGTGTGATTGGATTGAAGAGTTCCTAGATAACAGAACGCAGCATGTCATGTCGCAGGGGAGTGTCGTAGGACCGTTGCTATTCACAATATACATAAATGACCTTGTGGTTGACATCGGAAGTTCACTGAGGCTTTTTGCGAATGATGCTGTGGTATATCGAGAGGTTGTAACAATGGAAAATTGTACTGAAATGCAGGAGGATCTGCAGCGAATTGACGCATGGTGCAGGGAATGGCAATTGAATCTCAATGTAGACAAGTGTAATGTGCTGCGAATACATAGAAAGAAAGATCCCTTATCATTTAGCTACAATATAGCAGGTGAGCAACTGGAAGCAGTTAATGCCATAAATTATCTGGGAGTATGCATTAGGAGTGATTTAAAATGGAATGATCATATAAAGTTGATTGTCGGTAAAGCAGATGCCAGACTGAGATTCATTGGAAGAATCCTAAGGAAATGCAATCCGGAAATAAAGGAAGTAGGTTACAGTACGCTTGTTCGCCCACTGCTTGAATATTGCTCAGCAGTGTGGGATCCGTACCAAATAGGGTTGATAGAAGAGATAGAGAAAATCCAACGGAGAGCAGCGCGCTTCGTTACAGGATCATTTAGTAGTCGCGAAAGCGTTACGGAGATGATAGATAAACTCCAGTGGAAGACTGCAGGAGAGACGCTCAGTAGCTGGGTACGGGCTTTTGTTGAAGTTTCGAGAACATACCTTCACCGAAGAGTCAAGCAGTATATTGCTCCCTCCTACGTATATCTCGCGAAGAGACCATGAGGATAAAATCAGAGATTAGAGCCCACACAGAGGCATACCGACAATCCTTCTTTCCACGAACAATACGAGACTGGAATAGAAGGGAGAACCGATAGAGGTACTCAAGGTACCCTCCGCCACACACCGTCAGGTTGCTTGCGGAGTATGGATGTAGATGTAGATGTAGATGTAATAGTCTGAAGGTGGTTTGATGAGCCCTCTGCCAGGCACTTCATTGTCGATTGCAGAGTAGTCACGTAGATGTGTATATAGACGAAGTAAGGACTGTCCGCATCCATAGCTCGATGGTCAGCATATCTGGCTACCATGTTGAGGACACGGTTCGATTCCCAGTAACGCCAAAGATTTTTCCTTGGTAGGACTACTGGTACAGTATGGACTCAGCGTCGTGAGTCCAAGCGAGGATCTACTCGAGCGATTAGTAGCAGTTCAAAGGTCGAAAAACCCGACAAAGATCGGGAGAGCGGCGTGCTCACTACATGCTCCTCCATACCACATCTGATGATGCCGTTGGAAGATTACGACTCAGCGGTCTCAAGGGCCCGATTGCCTTCTCTAGGTCCGGAACACGGAACTTTATCTTACGTTTAAAATTGGAGGGCACGAGACCGAGGAAGGAAGCAGCTAGCAGGTGGATGGATCAAATCAAGATGATCTCCATTCTACCTCTTTAGCAGCTTCTAAAAGAAGCTGGTGACCGTCCAAAATGGAAACGGTTGGTTCATGGGGTCACGAAATCAAGAATCAGTTATGAGGGGATTTCAGCAAGCAATGCAACACATTTTTTTTTCTTTCTGGAAGCAGGTTGTTTTATTCAGGGTTCAAACACACCAAATTATTCCTCACTCTTTCGGCTACAAAATCGAATTTTTCTACTTAATCTTCGTTCTTAGCGATAGCGTTACGCAGCCTTACTGGGAGAGTGTGTATGCCGTCATGAAACCACTCTACTGGACATAGGAGCCAACTTTTTGATGCATCAATAAATACCCATCGTCCATGTACTGCTTCCAGCGGAGTGTAGCTTTCATTGGGCCAAAAGACGGAAGTCGTAAGGTGTGGATGCGGACTGTAGGTTGGATGAAGAAGAACAGTCCAGTGAAGTTTTGTGAGTTCCTTTTGGGTGCGCAGACTTATGTGACCCTTACGTTGTCATGAAGAAGGAGAAGTGCGTTTGCATTTTTGTGGCGACGAACCATGTACAGGAGTCACATCTGTGTGCGGCCTATCGGCACGCGACAGATCGGAGAGGTTTGCACAACCATGTTGCGATTATGACAGACGCCCCGCCCAACTACTCACCGTGCTTTTGTTCACTGCCAGATCTCCGTAAACATTCTGTAAGTGCCTACTAATATCTGTGATGCTCTGATTTTCCACCGAAAGAAACTCAGAGCCTGCTGTCTGCTTGGATCGCACATCCGTTACAGACGCCATTTTGAAGGATACATATGAATAGGTTAGAAGCATAACTCACATGCTCCAAAAACATAAATTTTCACAAATGACTAAAAACGTGTTTTACATGCGTCGTGCTCATGTCCCATATATTGACATCAATACGTGCAAGAATAGCCGGCCGTGGTGGCCAAGCGGTTAAAGGCGCTACAGTCTGGAACCGCGCGGCCACTACGGTCGCAGGTCCGAATCCTGCCTCTGGCATGGATGTGTGTGACGTCCTTAGGTTAGTTACGTTTAAGTAGTTCTATGTTCTAGGGACTGATGACCTTAGAAGTTAAGTCCCATAGTGCTCAGAGCCATTTGAACCATTTTGCAAGACTAATGGCTATAAATCATTATGTATATTTCAGATTATCTTTCCTTATTGAGAAATTACAATTATTTAAGGTTATATTATGGATCATGTGAGTTTTGTTAATGAGCTATGGAACATGTAAGTTTTGACAATTCCCATTTTGGATCTTGTGAGTTTTGGTACTGAGCTGTTTGGATGATGTTGGTTTCGCGGAAACTATCGTGTTGCAACTCGATATGCAACACTTTTTGGTTCGACCGCAAGCCACTTTCTCTTCTACAGTGTATTATTATATTCCCCAAAATAACTGAACAAAACAGAAAACACACTCCACTGGCATCAATATTTACTACTACACAAGAAAATGGCGCCGAGTGAGCTAATCGCTGATTCGTCAAGAGGAGGTACTGGACAAAACCCACAAGATCCGGCGGATCATGAGACTTTTGAAACTAACCATGAAGGTTAACACCGGTTTTCGCAAGGACCTTGTGCCACATGCGAATAGCTGTTTCGTGAATTATGTTCTATATATAAAGCTATATGAGAATATGTCGGCATCTCAATTTTCATTATTTTGGAGCATGTGTGTTATGACTCTAACCTACACATATAGCGTCGCCACCTGTCGGAACTTCACGAAACTGTAGGGGCTGAGGCGGAAATGATCCACGATGTCCCACAAAAAATTCCGCATTTTCTCAACCGACATTGGCTGAGAAAAATAGTGTGTTGCATTACTTATTGAACGCCCACTGTACAATGAGTTGATGAGGCGGCCCAATTGAGCAATGCTAAGATTGTTGCGGTTGTGGTTCCTCATTTTCGAGTGACTTTTGGGCATCGAGGTTACGGGAGCAGCGCCGGAGCGCCGGTGATCATATCGGATGGCGGAGTGGCGGGGAGCGGTGGGCGCCGCCAGCATTACCGGCACGCAGCGCAGGGGACGGCCGTGTAATATCTATTATGTGCGCCGCGTAGCCCGTGTTTTGATAGGGGAGCGCGCGCGGGCCGGCAATGCGATTACAAGCCTGGCGCCGTCTCTGGGGGGGTCGCCTCGGCCGTATCCCTATCCCTATCGCTGTACCGGGGCTGGCAGGAGCTGATGCTCTTTTCAGCGGCCGTGCCCGCACCGCCAGCTGCGCGCCCGCCCATCTGCGCCGCTAAATCAGCTTCTAATAGACTGCCTCGCCGACACACATGTGCTCGCCTCGCTCCGCCCTGACTTAGGGCCGTCTCGGGGCCGCCTGAATCACCGCCGCCTCAATGTTTAACCGACCGGCCGCGCCGTCCGACCTCATTCCTCAGCTCCAGATGTCACACAAGCGTGTTACGACTTCAGGCTCACCTTCATTTGTGCGGGCAGGCGTCGTGTCACAAGTGAGCAAAATTCAGAACGTCTGTTACAAACATTACTTAATCAAAAGTATCTAGACATTCCTATGTAAAGCGCAATCGACCACTACATGTCACATGAGGCGGACTCGCCAGTATAAAATGAGGTGGGGAGTATCATGTTGAAACCCGCTTCTAACATAACCTACCCTTGCATGACCTATCGCAGTCAGCAAGACATCCGCTACTGTTCTTAGTACCCGACCTAACTATCGCACAGGTTTTTCTCCCTTGGCGCTTGCCTTGGCACTTTTTTTCCCTCTGCCCTTAAAACCGCTACCCTTCGTTCGACTTTAAGCCTAATCTATTTCTAGATGAGCGCGTATAAATGGCTAACCTTAGCCAGACGTACGCAAACATCGCAGTACCCACATCCTGCGGCATCTCACTCAAAAAATGGGTCAAATGGCTCTGAGGACTATGGGACTTAACTTCTGAGGTCATCAGTCCCCTAGAACTTAGAACTACTTAAACCTAACTAACCTAAGGACATCACACACATCCATGTCCGAGGCAGGATTCGAACCTGCGACCGTAGCGGTCGCGCGGTTCCGGACTGTAGCGTCTAGAAGCACTTGGCCACTCTGTCCGGCGACACTTCACTTTTAGTGAACACTAACCCTTATGCAGAGATGGCAGTAGACCTTTTGTGTTGGCCATCATGCCGGCGTAGGCGGGGAGGTCCTCCACCTTTTTTTAAAAAAAAAAAAAAGAAAGGAAAGATCGTGTTGTCAGTCCAGAAGCAGTAACAGCAGAATGTTTCCTTCAGGAAACCTCAGTAACTCAGAACGTGGGTTAGTCATTGCATGTCACCTGAGTAACAAATGTACCAGGGACATTCAAAGCTTTCTACCCAAATCGGGTGTTGGTGATGCCACTGTGGATTGGAAACGCGAAAAACAACCACAACTAAACTGAGACCAGGTAGACCTCATGTACTAACGAACAAGGTTGCCGAACATTGCGGAGGATGGTTGTAAAAAGTCGCATGAAATCAGCGAAAGGAATCAATCCTGAATCCCAAAGTGCTACCAGCAGTCCAGGTAATATAATGACTTTTCGTATGGGGTACGATGGTCGAGCAGCTCCTCATAAACCCCACGTTTCTGTATGCCGCAAGTGACGCTTGAGGTGGTGTAGGAGGCTACGCCACTCGATAATGAATGACTGCAAAAGAGCGATTAGGAGTGATGAATCACGCTATTCTCTGTGGCATTCCGATGTAAGAGTTTCGGTTTGGCGAATGCCTAGAAACTGTTACGTGCCATAAAGTGTAGTGCCAACGGTTTAGTACAGAGGAAATGGAGTTGCGGTGTAGGGTAGTTTTTCGTGGTTAGGATGTGGTCCTCCTATTGCGACCGGCCGGGGTGGCCGAGCGGTTCTACGCGATGTCCTTAGGTTAGTTAGGTTTAGGTAGTTCTAAGTTCTAGGGGACTGATAACCTCAAATGTTAAGTCCCATAGTGCTCCGAGCCATTTTTTTTTTTTTTTTTTTTTTTTTGGAGACGTCACAAACTAGCAGAAATGAACAATCGCGCTTGGACGTGCCAGTAACCATACCGTGAATGAATTCGCCCCATTGCAGGTGTATCAACGTTGACAGTCCATCTTGCCTACAAGGAGTGGTGTGTCACTCGCTAGGACGAAAGAGAACGTAAGAACAGTGATCGTAAGGAGATCCTAACTAAAGGGAACTGGAGACGACTGTCAAGTTGTGTTGATGACTTTCTAACCCAACAGGAATGGCTACTACCAGTGAATGCAGGTGAATCTTCGCCAATTTCCGAGCGACTATTGCGAACAGAACTGGCTGCAATGGACAGTGGACTGTGGTACACCACAAAAGTCCTTATCTCAGAGTGGCACATAAAGCTCTACGTCTTAAACGGACCAAACAACACAAAAACTGGACAGTAGCCGACTGGAGAAATGCATGTTTTCAAGGCGTCGAGTGTACGAACGGCCCAATGAGGCGTTTAATCTACAGTGTATAGAGGGCGTAGTTCTGAGTAGAGGCAGGCCTACGCTGTTCTGGAAGAGTTTTTCGTACCATGACGTGAGCCTATTCATTCAGGTTACCATGAACAAGAACCAAAATGTTTATTTCAATAAGTCGGTGGCCAAGTTTCCCTCTTTTCTAACTTGGGAAGGCTCAACGGTATCGACCGGCCGCTGTGTCATCAGGCCACAGGCTTCACTGGATGCGGATATGGAGGAGCATTGGGTCAGCACACCACTCTCCCGGCCGTATCTCGGTTTCCGAGACCGCAGCCGCTACTTCTCAATCAAGCAGATCCTCAGTTTGCCTCACAAGGGCTGAGCGCACCCCGCTTGCCAACAGCGCTTGGCAGACCGGCTGGTCACCCATCCAATTGCTAGCCCAGCCCGACAGCGCTTAACTTCGGTGATCTGACGTGAACCGGTGTTACCACTGCGGCAAGGCCGTTGGCTCCCTCTCTTTCGCATCTCACATTTAAGATAACATAATTTACTTAGCACTTCACAATTTGGATTCCAGGAGGATTGATTGACTGACAATGTTGTATATACATTCACTCACCAAATATAACATGCCTTAAATAGAAAATACCATTAGTTGGTTTTTTTTTTACAATCTTTCCAATGCGTTTGATTGTGTAGATCGTGTTACAACCTCAGAAAAACTTAAGTTTTATGAAATTGACGGCTGGACAAACAGGTGATTTGAATCATTTAACAAACAGAACGAAAAAATTTTGCTGAATAATTCAAACACTGTTGGCAGGAGAGAACATTTTACGGATTGAGAGGGGAAAATATCAGAAAGGTAGTTCCACAGCGGGAAATTTTGGAACTTCTCCTGAAAAATAATGCGTTAATAAATGTTAAATTTGGACAGTGTGTTATTTAATAGCTGTAAATGACCAGCAAGTGAGCATCCACTGAAACTAATCATGTATACGTATCCTGTAAACTTATTCGTTCCACATCACTTCAGCAAAGATATGTATCTATCTAAGATGTCACTAAGTAAGAAAGATGATGACAACCGTGTTTAAAGGGCTGCACGTCTTAGTTCCTGCTTTGATGTACTCTCGGACAACCTGTCACTCATGGCCTAGCAAGTTAAATCACTCGATCTAATCCCATAGAAAATGTCTGGAACTAATTTGAACAGAGGATGAAACGTACCAATCAACAACCCCGGCGCAATTTGGTAATAGTACGGACTGGTATCATCAGTGAGTAGCTTCAGCTATGTACGACGTAGACCTACCTGAAGAAACTTTTGGATGCTCTCCTACCGAACCGTCATGTCTCCTGAAGGAGACTAACTTTTTTTCGGTGTGCTTAGCTGATTTGCATACAACAATTATTGCCGTTTACTCGTCTAACTTCTCCTTCCACACCGCCTGCAGCCGCTGGTCAGGGTGCCTTGTATAGGAGTCAATTGCAATAAAGTCTCACGGCGGACCAACAGAATTCTTACAACAACAATCTTAAGAAAACTGCTGAACATTTAACACGAACTTAGCTAGGATAAGAATGTTGTAGCTTTTCTTACTTGCCGTAATTCCACAGGTAAATCGGAAAAAATATATGTCTCATGCAAAAGACAGTTTGTGTATTTTTGTCTTACCTAACAATGTTCCTGAACTGTTTTCCGTGGGTTTTCGTTCATTATCTGTTTCACAATCGCGGTCAGTTACTTTGTGCTGGTGTTTTTACTTGTGCCATTCATTACACTACCTGTTATTTTTCATATACTGTAATCGCGTTATTACTGGACTTATTAAAACACTCATTTTCTTCACTACCACCATTTTTAATCGCTACACAAGCGTTTTATTTATTACAAAACAACATGCTACAACAAGTAGTACACTGGTGGTAGGAACTGTTTCATGACAAACACTATGCGTGCTTATCGGTTAAAAACAACGATAATGAAGAAACTATTTTAACGCGACCAAAAACAATAAAAGTCAAGACTGGCATCAGCAACCATAACAGCCTGTATATTGTATTGTACACACAAAACTTCTAGCACGAAGTAACTGATAATACAACACATAAATAGTTGAAACAAGTTTCGATAAACGAAAAATAAAGAAACTGTCCCGCACAAGGTGAATTTTATCTCCAGTTAATCTAAGATGTACTATTTCTGTCGATAAAATATCGCACTAAAGACAATGGTACGTTTGGCAGATACATGAACAAGCCAACAACACTAAGACAATTTTACTTGTAAAAAGTGAAAGTAGATCCAAATCTTTCAGTGTACCTGTCTGTAATTTTATAAAGCAAATACGAAAGAGATTCGAGACAAGCAGTCGATAAATTCAACATGACAAATCTTACGAGGAATGAGGTACATCATCAGTTAAATCCTTTTAACTAATGATTGGAGGGAGATACAGGTTTAAATTTAAATTCTAGATGTCCGTTTCACATCCAGTGTTTTACCAAACGTAAAGCGTTCAATGAACACTTAATGCAGCACAATCTTAGAACTTAGTGTTAATTTTTAATCATCATCAAACGTACGACGACTACTGAAATGATAATGTGTTCATCATGAAGCTGCAATATGAAAATGTGGGATATAATAGATTACAGTTTTCAGAATGAGTCGTTGTGGTACGTAGCAGAGCGTTTAAAGCGCGCAGAATGAAAAAGTGTGGTTTAAACGTTTACAAAAATATTAATTTCAGAAATGGAAGCAGCTTTCTTCAGAGTGGTAGCGGGTTGCTGCTTTTCGCGTGTTATATTTGTTTTATGTAAATGACAAAATACCTTGCAATGTTATTTCAGGCGCCTTTATCCTGAACACTCCGCAAATGGTAGAGAGCTACCTCAGGAACATTGTTTCAACCCGTCGTACAAGTTACCTGCGTAGGCTACGTCGTCTACACGACCGCACAGGTTTTGGGTGTGACAGTGTCTGTCGGGGTGCTATGAATTAAAATAACTTTACAATTCATTGATTTTATTAAATTATGTCCATTTGTTTGTTAGTCTGGAAGTGATTCTAAAATTTAAACCTCAGTCTATCACACACTGAGCACTCGCATCCAAATCTGTTATCGATGAACGTAACTACGAAACGTTTATTTGAACGGGCCCATCTGTTCCCCCCGTGTTGCCTGTTGTTGACAGTGGACGTGTTTCAGTTTTATTCAAAAGCACTCGAGTCTCGCGTACCGACGTCACTCCCTCTACTGCCGCGTCACGGGAAGCCGCAATAACCGTCTCCATACCGACAGCCCGAGATGCTCCACATGTCGTCGTCAGGGTGCCCGTATGTACACCCGTCTTGCTGCAAACAATCCCATTTGCTGACATAAGATGCGTCACGTGGCTATGCGGTCCTGCACGATCGAATGAACAATAAGCCTATCCTCTCGGGCGCTAGTCATGTGGAGCAGTAGATATTCTGCAAGGCGCTGAGTATCGTACTCTTGAACACATCGAACCCATCGAGGCTATGTTCACACAACAGTCGTGGGATCCCTGCCACTTCGAGCAGCACTATCTACTACACCTATACCCCGCAAGCCACCTTACGGTGGGTGGTGGAGGGCACCTCTGGTACCTCTATAATTTTGCCCCTTTCTGATTCGATTCGCAAATGGCGCTTGGGAAAACCGACTGTCGACAAACTCCAGTTTCTATAATTTGTTTTCGTCGTGGTCGTTTCGCGAGATATATGTGGAAGGAAGTAATGTGTTGCTATATCCTTCTTCGGACGTAAGCTCTCTGAATTCCAACAGGTAACCTTCTCAGTGACAAACAACGTCTCTCTTGCAGTGACTGCCACTGGAGTTTCCTGAGCGTCTCTGTAACGATCTCGCTCCGTCTAAAGGGATCACATCACGAAACGTGCCGCTCTCTCTCTCTCTCTCTCTCTCTCTCTCTCCTCTCTCCCCCTCTCCCCTCTTCCCCCTTCTTCTTCTCTTAATCACCTGACCCAGACCGATGGACAGTTCCCACAGTTTTATTATTATTATTACCAGTTGCTGTGGTCAAACACAAAGCATTAACAGCCTGAAGCGTTTCGCTTTCTGCCAGTTTAGAAGTAAGGAGTACAGCAATCAATTGATTTACGAACAGTAAGTATAATGCACACATTTTTACTTGTTTGATTTTAAATGGGGTTACAACGCGCAGGTCAACCAAATGCCGCAATGAAGAGGAGTAGTACAGGGGAAATATGTTCTGTAACAAGTACCTATCCTCGCTGCGGATGGTTAGCTTTCTTATGTAAGGAGTCGTGGTAGCACTTGTGCTGCACCACGAATTCCTTCGTCATTCGTTCTAACACACACACACACACACACACACGCACACACACACACACTCACACACACACATACACACAAAATTAAATATCGTTCATCTTTCATCATTTTAAAAATAAAAGTGTTCCAAAAAGTCTTTCATTCTACAGTCTAGTTGGGTACTAAAGTTGGTGATAATTTGGGGAAAGGGGGAGGGCGGGGGGACCAGATAATGTCTAACTGCAATCAGGGCTAATGGTATAAGAAAGGTTGAGAACCACTGCTGTAGACAATATTATCGTCTGATTATGTTGTGTGCAGTTTCTATCGACATTTCGTGGAAACTGGCTGAACTATGATGAGTTCAGGTCCACCGCCGCTGTGAAAACGAGATGACATAGTAATCTAGCTGTACAGACAACAGCGAAGCTTGACCAGAATCTTAGCTGTGCCTGTGCCTGGTGGTCTACAGCTAAAGCGTATGCCTGAAAACTAGGTGGTCGCGGGACCGAATCACGATCGAAACACGAATTTATCACTGTCTTTTGACCTAGCATACACCTTTCAATGATGTGGGCATTCGCCAGAAGCGGAACGCGTCTTAGGTTCCAGGTTAAACTGTAGATGTCATTTTCAAGAAAAAAATCTGAAGTTGGGCTTGATGGCTTAGTGGTAAAGTGGGTGTCAGCTATTGGAAAGGTTGTAGGCTGGAATCACAGCTGAACCAAAAACATTTTTATCTTTCTTTTTTTCTAACAAATGAGTAATTTCACTATGATACGGAGATTTGTATTATGTAAATGGAGGCTGGAGGGCGGGACAAAGGAAAGGGAAGGGACTACTGATGTCAGCTGCATCGGGCCTTTTTGTGGTATCAGTGACGACGAGTGAAATATGTGTGCTAGACCGGGACTCGAACCTGGGATCTCCTGTTTACTATGCATCGCCTGCACACACTGATTATCGCAAACGCGCGGACTACATCTACAGCTACATACATACTCCGCAATCCACCATACGGTGCGTGGCGGAGGGTACCTCGTACCACAACTAGGATCTTCTCTCCCTGTTCCACTCCCAAAAAGAACGAGAGAAAAATGACTGCCTGTATGCCTCTGTACGAGCCCTAATCTCTCTTATCTTTGTGGTCTTTCCGCGATATATAAGTTGGCGGCAGTAAAATTGTACTGCAGTCAGCCTCAAATGCTGGTTCTCTAAATTTCCTTAGTAGTGATTCACGAAAAGAACGCCTCCTTTCCTCCAGAGACTCCCACCCGAGTTCCTGAAGCATTTCCGTAACACTCGCTTGATGATCAAACCTACCAGTAAGAAATCCAGCAGCCCGCCTCTGAATTGCTTCTATGTCCTCCCTCAATCCGACCTGATCGGGATCCCAAACGCTCGAGCAGTACTCAAGAATAGGTATTAGTGTTTTATAAGCGGTCTCCTTTACAGATGAACCATATATTCCCAAAATTCTACCAATGAACCGAAGACGACTATCCGCCTTCCCCACAACTGCCATTACATGCTTGTCCCACTTCATATCGCTCTGCGATGTTGCGCCCAAATATTTAATCGACGTGACTGTGTCAAGCGCTCCACTACTAATGGAGTATTCAAACATTACGGGATTCTTTTTCCTATTCATCTGCATTAATTAACATTTATCTATATTTATAGTTAGCTGCCATTCTTTACACCAATCACAAATCCTGTTCAAGTCATCTTGTATCCTCCTACAGTCACTCAACGACGACACCTTTCCGTACACCACATCATCATGAGGAAACAGCCGCACATTGCTATCCACCCTATCCAAAAGATCATTTACGTAGACAGAAAACAACAGCGGACCTACCACACTTCCCTGGGGCACTCCAGATGGTACCCTCACCTCCGATGAACACTCACCATCGAGGACTGGGTTCTATTAGAAGTCTTCGAGCCACTCACATACTTGGGAACCAATCCAATATGCTCGTACCAGGCTGATCCTACACTCCCATCTAGCGCCACCTACCCGTAATATCTGTCCATATCCTTCATGCTCCCTACTTTGAGATTCCCGCAGCAGGTCGGACGTAACTGTGTATCCGCACTGAAGGCGGTGGATTCATTGCCCATTGAGGCGGATTGGTTGTATGAATGCGTGGTGTCTGTACTTTCGGACAAAGTGAGTTAGCTTTAGGTAGCAATGCGCGTTGGCCGGGAGGTGTCCCAAGATAGTCCGCGCTTTTGAGGTAAACGCCTTATGCAGGTGGTGCAGTGGTTAACACAACTGCCTAGTAAGCAGCAGATCTCGGGTTCGAGTCCCGGTGCGGCACACATTTTAATTCGTCATTGCTGATTCCACAAAAAGCGGCGATGCATCTGATATCATTAATTCCTTCCCTTTCCTTTCCTTTCCTGTCACCCCCTACCCCTTTAATTACATAACATGTATCGGAGCAGTGGATTCCGCATAGTGTCCGTCCGAAAGAGCAGACACCACGTATTCATATAATATGGGGATTCGCCACAAACGAAACGTGTTTCGGATTCTGCGTTAAACTGGAGATTGCTTTTCCCGGTTGTATACCAAGCTATGGAGACGCAATTCGCCGAAGTGACCTTCAAATGAAACACTCACACAAGAAATTGAGCCACACGAAAGAATCTGTACATTCTCCTTGTGTGCATGTTATAAATGAAACTTCCCCGCCGTCTTTTTCTACCTATATACGAAGGCTAATCGCAGGAACTACTGTGGAGATTTTGGAAAGATTTTCGCTAACGGATACATTGATTCACGAGGAAGGTTCGTGTATATAATTTATAAATATTTGGTGCAAATCGTCTGAACTATAATGAATTACAATCCCCCGGCGTTTCTTTCTGTCTGTATGTGAGCACCACCCTCAGCAACTACTGTACGGAAGTTGATATTCGCCGCGCAGTCGCCTCGTTGATAAATGGGGGGCCATAACGCCCTTGGTGCAAGGCTCGCATTGTTAGTGGATTGCGGTGGGGCAATCAGTTCGCTCCTTTGGGCGCTGCAGTACGCCTGCAAGTGGCGCGTTCTCTGACTTCTAATCATAGCTCTATGCGGTGTCCCTTGAACAAACTTACTGCTACGCCAGGCAGGTCGTCCAACCGTAGATACTCAGTGCTATGCGTGTGAAACCGGGGCAGGTCGCTAGTGTATGTATACAGGGTGGTCAGAAACAGTCTGAAGAGGTTTAAATGTGTTTGCAGGATAGACCGTGGATTACTCGTAAGAAAAAATTCGCTACGTTATCGCGTTTCTGAATTGTGTAGCACTGAAGTTAGCCAATCAGGTAGCGGCGCGGGCAAATTCAAGCAGCCTGCCAGTGGCGGTATCGCCAGGTGTGTTATTCTTTTTATTCCCTTAAACCGAGCAAACGTAGCTTCTGCTCACCTAGCTTAAATTTATCACTTCCGTAAAAGTCACATTTAACTGGTAATGAGCTTTTAAACAAATGGTAACTCACAGACCCATAGACGTCAGTGCATTACCTCATTTTTTGGGGGTGCATGTGCTTGAATTTGCGCGTGTAATAACCTATGTAAACTCCCTTGTGGTACTCCAGAAAGTAACTTTACACATGTCGATTGGGTCATGTTATGAATAAGGTATCGAGTGTTATGTCTTAGACAGTCATGAGTACAGTCAAACATTATGTCCTATACTCGCTAAGCTCGTATTTCGCTCTCTAAGCGACAGTGTCAGACTGTGTCGAATGCCTTCCGGAAGTCAAGGAACACAGTATCGACTTGGGCGCCTTCGTCTACAGCGCTGTGGACTTAATGGAAGAAAAGAGTGAGCTGCGTTACACAAGATTTCTGTTTACATAATCCATCTTGGTATTTACATAGAAAGTTTCCTTTCCCCAGAAAAGTCATAATCCGCGACCAGAGAAAATATTCTGTAACTCAACTATCTGCATCGGTCCCACGACCCCGCTTTTTAACAGGAATGATCTGTGGTTTTTTCCAATTGCTTGGTACCCTTAATTGTTCCAGTGACCTGTGCTAGGAGCTATTCTTTTGTAAAATCACTGTAGAATTTCACAGATATCTTGTATGGTACGGATGCCTTTCACCTATTGATCAGTTTTAGTTAGTTTTCTATTCTGCGACATCTCAATAAAAAAAATGGTTCAAATGGCTCTGAGCACTATGGGACTTAACATCTGAGGTCATCAGTCCCGTAGAACTTAGAACTAATCAAACCTAACTAACCTAAGGACATCACACACATCCATGCCCGAGGCAGGATTCGAACCTGCGACCGTAGCGGTCACGCGGTTCCAGACTGTAGCGCCTAGAACTGCTCGACCACTCCGGCCGGCCATCTCAATAACCGCCATTTTGGCCACATATGCCATCGCGGAAAGGTAAACCGCCGTCTTAATAGGCCACGATCGTACCGTTGTAGAATTCTTACACTTTCTGGTAGAAGGTTTCTCTTACACTTGGCGTAACACATTTTCCTCAAAAACAAACAACATTCAAACGCCATTCCTCAATTAGAAATCTGCTGTGTAATCTTTCCTTGTAGCCCGTTACTCCTGTTTATTTTGCGTGATTTCACTGAAATGCTGATCAGTCATAGTAAATTACATGCCAGTTAGATATTTATCGCACGTTGCCTACGTGGTGCTACAGTTTTAATCGTGTCGGGCCTGGTGGTGTAGTATGGTCTACGAAACCGAAAGATCGCAAGATGGAATCGCGGTTGAACCACGGAATCTGTATGAGTCTATCTTTAACGTAGCCTTCGCCTCTCATTGATGTGAAGATTGCCAGGAACGACACGTGGTTCGCATTCCACGTTAAACTGTAGGTCCCATTCCCCATTGATATCTTGGGTAGGTCAGCGACACGCAAGTCGGCGAAGACTTGCACAACGCCCTTTAGCCACACGGAATTATTATTACTATTGTTTTTTATTATTCTTATCATTATTATTATTTTTTTTACAATCGTATTGACCAATTAGGACCACGTTAATAACTGCAGTTCCTCTTCTTCATTTGTTGTTGTTTCCTATTTTTCCAGTATTCCCTCATTTTCCCCCATAAAGTCTCTTCCTTTGTTCTGTCCATGTTGTTCCCGATTTTTTATTTCTTCTACTTTGAAAGCCTTCCAAATTGGATTTTTTTAAAACGGCTTCTTTCTGCTATTTCCGATTCTTTGATGTTGTTTCTTTCTAGATCTTTCCTTACTTTTGTAATCCATTCTATTGTCGATTTCTTCTTCCAAAAATATAAGAGTATTTGTTTTGTTTATTTCCATCCATTCAGCAGAAGTGTCCGAAAAAGGTTAATCTTCGTTTGGTCGTTACTTCAGATATTTTCTCTATATTTTTGTAGATCTCCTCATTACTTATTATTTTCCAACCATCTGCAGTTCTTATTGCACCCATTATTTTTTAATAATCCTCCTTTCCAGTATCTCTAGTTTGTCCATCTTATAGTTCATTGTTAAGCATTCAGATCCATATAAACATTCTGGTCGTACCACTGTGGTGTGGTGTTTTAGTTTTGTTTTTCTAGATATGCATTTCTTGCTGTAAATATTTTTGGTTAAACCATATGCTCTTTCCATTTTGTTAATTCTTACGTCTATTGCACATTTTTGTAGTCCATTCTGTTGTATAGTTTCTCCAATATATTTAAATTTATTTACTTGCTCTGTTTTAACTATTTGTGTGCCTATGAATTTTGGCACATTTTTTTTATATTTGTCATGAATTTTGTTTTTCAGATGAAATTTTGAGACCAGTTCTGTTTCCTATTTTTTCCAAAAGGTTCATTTGAATAACTGCTTCTGTCTGGTTTTCTGAAAGTATTGCAAAATCATCCGCAAAAGCTAAGCAGTTTACCTTAATTCCGTTTGTTTCCCTTCCCAGAGTTATTGGTTCAATTTTGTGATAGTTTTAGCTCCGAATTCCAGATCCTTAGAATTTTTTCTAGAACACAATTAAACAGTAAAGGTGATAAGCCATCACCTTGTCTAACGCCAGTTTTCATTTCAAATGGCTGAGATACTTCTCCCATAAATTTGACTATAGATTTTGTACCTGTTAGTGTTTCATGAATAATATTTGCTAATTTTGATTTAACACCACATTCTCTAATGACCTTATCTATTGTTTCTCTGTCTACACAATCAAATGCTTTCTTGAAATCAATAAATGACACTATTATTGGTTTGATGGTTAACATTCTATGCCAAATTATTGACTTCAGGTTAAAAATTTGTTCTGCTCAGGATTTCCCTTTCGAAAACCACCCTGATATTCTCCCCGTTGTTTGTCGAAAGTATCTACCACCCTGTTCAGGAGTTATTTATTTATTATTATTATTTCTATTTTTCTCAGACCTTAGGTCTGGTTAAAAATGGAAAGTGACGCGGACCTTCATCAAGCGTGACTTCCTTTTAACTGTATGGTATATGTTACATTGTATTTAGGAACTTTCGGGTTATTGAACACGTATCAATAATTACGGATTTCTGTAGTTGTATATATACGTTTGGATGTAGCTGTATTGCATTGATGTACTGGTGGATATTGTGTGGTATGACTCCTGTAGTTGATAGTGTAATCGGTATAACGTCAACTTTATCCTGATGCCACATGTCCTTGACTTCCTCAGCCAGTTGGATGTATTTTTCAATTTTTTCTCCTGTTTTCTTCTGTATATTTGTTGTATTGGGTATGGATATTTCGATTAGTTGTGTTAATTTCTTCTTTTTATTGGTGAGTATGATGTCAGGTTTGTTATGTGGTGTTGTTTTATCTGTTATAATGGTTCTGTTCCAGTATAATTTGTATTCGTCATTCTCCAGTACATTTTGTGGTGCATACTTGTATGTGGGAACGTGTTGTTTAATCAGTTTATGTTTTATGGTAAGTTGTTGATGTATTATTTTTGCTACATTGTCATGTCTTCTGGGGTATTCTGTATTTGCTAGTATTGTACATCCACTTGTGATGTGATCTACTGTTTCTATTTGTTGTTTGCAAAGTCTGCATTTATCTGTTGTGGTATTGGGATCTTTAACAATATGCTTGCTGTAATATCTGGTGTTTATTGTTTGATCCTGTATTGCAATCATGGATCCTTCCGTCTCACTGTATATATTGCCTTTTCTTAGCCGTGTGTTGGATGCATCTTGATCGATGTGTGGCTGTGTTAGATGATATGGGTCCTTGCCATGTAGTGTTTTCTTTTTCCAATTTACTTTCTTCGTATCTGTTGATGTTATGTGATCTAAAGGGTTGTAAAAGTGGTTATGAAATTGCAGTGGTGTAGCCGATGTATTTATATGAGTGATTGCTTTGTGTATTTTGTTAGTTTCTGCTCGTTCTAGAAAGAATTTTCTTAAATTATTATTATTATTATTATTTTTATAACCAGTAGCGTTGTTTGGTAAGCAGTCGATTCTTAAATAACACGATTCAGAATGTCAATAAATTGTTGAAAGCGTTTATTTGTTGTGGAGGATTAATGGGAACCAATCACGTGTTCATGTTTCAGTTTCCTCACATCAAGTTCGCCTCCTCCTTAACAACACACCTTAAGTACTACTGCCCAGAAACATAGATAATGCCTTAAGCTTTTGCAGTATTTCCTGCTTCATTCACAGATCGCCAAAAATAATGGAGAATATACAAGACAGTTTTCTTGCCTCAAGATTTGCGGACATGCATCTATCGTAGTGAGATACCCTTGTTGTTTGTTGTGTTCTTCATTCCGAAGATTGGTTTGATGCAGCTCTTTATGCTACTCTATCCTTGCAAGCTTCTTCCTCTCCGAATAACTACTAGAACTTAAATCCTTCCGAATCTGCTTGCTGTATACATCTCTTGGTCTCCCTCTACGATTTTTACCCTCCACACTTTCGTCCAATACTAATTTCGTGATCCCTTGATGACTTAGAATGTGTCCTATCAACCGAGCTCTTGTTTTCGTTAGGTTGTGCACCAATTTATTCTCTCCCCAACACTACTCAGGACTTCCTCGTTACTTGCGTGATGTACCCATCTAACCTTTAGCATTCTTTTGTAGCACCGTATTTCAAAAGCTTCTATTATATTCTTGTCTACACTGTTTATCGCCCATGTTTCACTTCCATACATCGCTCAAATTCATACAAATACTTTCCGAAAATACTTACTAACACTTAAATAAATATTCGATGTTAACAAATTTCTTACCTTCAAACACGCTTTCCTTGCCATTGTCGGTCTTCGTTCTATATCCTCTCTACTTCCGCCGTCATCAGTTATTTTGTTGCCCAAACAGCAAAACTCATCGACTACTGTAACTGTCCCGTTTTTTAATCTGATTCCCCCAGCATCACATTATTTAATTTGACTACATTCCATTATCCTTATTTTGCTCTTATTGATGTTGATTTTACAGTCTCCTTTCAAGACACTTTCCATTCCGTTCAGCTGCGTTTCTAAGTCCTTTGCTGTTTCAGAAAGAATTAATTTGTCATCGACAAACCTCAAATGTTATGTATCTTTTCCGTTAACTTTGATTCCAACTCCAAATTTTTCTTTGTTTTCTTTAGTGCTTGCTCAATGTACAGATTGAATAACATCGAGTATAGAGTACAATCCTGTCTCACTCTTTTCGCGACCTCATTGCTTCCCTTCCATGCCCCTCGATTCTTATAACTGCTGACTGCTTTCTGAACAAGCTGTAAACAGCATTTCGCTCCCTGTATTTTACGACTGATACCTTCATAATTTCAAAGAAAGTGCACTACTCAACACTGTCAATAGGTTTCTCTAATTCTACAATTACTGTAAACTTAGCTTTGTCTTTTGTTAACCTATCTTCTAAGACAAGTCGTAGGGTCAGTATTGTCTCACGTGTTCGTACATTTCTCCGGAATCCAAACAAAACTCCAAGGTGTCAAACGAGAGCTCATTGGAGGACAGGGTGGAGCTCTATTGTGTTTTCTGATGAAAGCTGGTTCTGCCTCCGTGTCAGTGATGGCTGTGTGTTTTTTAAAAGGAGGATAGTTGACGGCCTGCAACCAACCTGTCTCTGTACTGGACACAGTGGATGTACACCTGCCGTTATGATGTGGGATGCGATTTCGTATGACAGCTGAAGCACTCTTGTGGTTGTTCCACGCACTCTCACTGCAAATTTATACGTCAATTTGGCGATTCGACCTGCTGTGCAGCATTCCAGGGATGTTCTCCAACAGGATAACGCTGGCCCACATCCTTCTGTTGTAACCCAACATGCTCTATAGAGCGTCGACATGTTGCTTTGGCCCGCTCGACCACCAGAGCTGTCTCCAGTCGAGCATATATTGGACATCATCGGAGGACGACTCCAGCGTCATCCACAAACAGCATTAACCTCCCTGCATTGACCGATCCAGTGCAGCTGGCATAGAATTCCATCCCACGAAATGACCACCGATACCAAAATGTTCAAATGTGTGTGAAATCTTATGGGACTCAACTGCTAAGGTCATCAGTCCCTAAGCTTACACACTACTTAACCTAAATTATCCTAAGGACAAACACACACACACCCATGCCGGAGGGAGGACTCGAACCTCCGCCGGATCCAGCCGCACAGTCCATGACTGCAGCGCCTTAGAACGCTCGGCTAATCTCGCGCGGCCCACCAATATGACACACTGCAAGCGCGTCTACATGCTTGCATTGAACATTCTGGCGGCTACACCGGTTATTAATGTACCCACATTTCACATTTTCAATGGCATATCTCGCGCTTACATTCACCTGTGATCTTACAATTTTAATCACTTAAATATGTTACCTAGGCAAATATATTCCCGAAATTTCATTATTCTACATTAATTATTTTTTGGTGTTGTGATTTTTTCCATCAGTGTATTATGACTCTCTGTATATTATCAATTGAAAATGGATCAGCTAAAAACTGTGCGAAGTACCCTCCGCCGTTCCCTGCGCGGCGGCTTGTGGGTACCTCCGTAGTGCGGCGGTCGGTCAGCATCCGTCAGACTGCCACGGTACAGGACTCCGAGCGCGGCCGGGCAGGTGGGGGCAACAGCGTGGCCGCGAGCTGACGACCTTCACAAGTCTCCGCCCCAGCCGAGGGCGCAGCAGAGGGCAGCGAGGCCGCCTCATTTATACCATCGGTTTTTTTTTTTTTTACTGGCGCCAGTAAATCGACTTTGGTCATGTGCTTACTTATTTATGGGGCGGGTCGGCGCGGCCCCGGGGGTGCTCGGTGGCCGAGGCAGGGTGGGCCTCCGGCTCCCCCTCCCCCTCCCCCTCCCACCCTCTCCCATTCACGCCGCAGCCTTGTTAGTCAGCCAGCTGCCTCATCCCCCTCCCCTCTCCGCCCTCCTCAAGCTGCTCCAGTTCCTCGCCCGTGACCAACAACCCCCTCTACTACTCGTAGCTTGAAACACAGAATTCGAACTCACAGTACAGTGTTAGAATACGCCCACTGTCTAAAACGACACACTAATACGTGGCCAATAGATACTCATCCTTTGGTTGAAGCTCAGTTTTTGTCCGTGTTTGCATCCTAATATGTTATTGTCGTAATGCGATTCTGCCTTGTGCAAACACAAATTCTTCTTGTTTAACATTTAACTGGGTGTTAAAGAAGAAGGCAATTTTCTGCTATGAAAGCGGTTGGCGACTGACAGTTGAAACGACACTAGCTCCCCAAGTGGCGATGAAGCTGGACATCTCAGTCGTAACAGCACCATAAGAATAATGTTTGATTTTAATCCTTTTTTACGTAATTTACGAAATAGTTATTATATTCTAGCGTTCGAAGAATTAGTAAAATATGAAGAGACATTAATACTGGAAAATATAGACAGAATTAAAACTCGTGAATGAAATGACATAAGCTACTATGTATTCGCGAAGAACTTTTTCGAACTCACTTTCGTTTTCTCATTTTGTCACACATTTTCTTTCATTGGCATTCTTATCTGGCTTAACAGTAAAACAAGAGCGTTTTTCTTTTAAGTACCTCCATCCAGTACAGGCTGACTTTCTTCTCTTGGTTTCTATCATATTTCTGTGGCTGCCTACTAGTATTATGATAGGTAGTTTCCTCATCCCGTAATATTTTGTACATTTACACGTCACTCGCATTTTCCAACATGTGAATAATTTGATTTCACCCCATTACTTCATCTTCGAAAGATGTCTGTGTCGAAGATTCTCTTTTTTATGATGTTGAAGTTTTACGGTTCTGATTCAGCAATATTTGTGGAATTGGTCCTTCTGAATGTTTAGATTTTTTGCTTCTGACATTTTATTATCACGGTTCTTTGTTAATTCTCTCTTCAGCGACACCTGTGACCGTGTTCGTAAGGCACAGTAATTTAACTGGCTTGCCATTTGGTGCAGCTGAAAAGAAAAAGCAATCTTTACTAAATGCCTGTAAGTAACAACAGGGTCATAACTAAGCAATCGTGTAAGGTACTCTACTCACAGGAAATCTAAAGACTGACAAATATGGTATGTTCTTTTTGTCATTGTTGCAATTTATTGTGCTACATGCACTGTGTTTTGTAAAAACCGTGTTCCAAATCTATATAATCGATACTATTCGCTTTCATCAGAGGCCGTACTGAAGAGTTAAGCTTACTGCCAGCTTAGCGTATTGCTGTTACGATGCATAACAACCATGCTCGTCTTTGTTACCGTCTGCGGTAGCAGCGCGCCAATCGGCCAGCAAAATGAACTGTTGACTGTTACATATGATGACTGCAAGTATTATCATTTAAATAAATTTACAACATTGTTTTTACAAAACGAAGCGCGTTTATTGCAAAAAAAATGCAGAATAAACAAGAAGAAGACACCAAGACTGTCAGTTTTGGGTTGCTGAAACCCTGACCATTCATTAGGTATGAGAAACCTTAAATGTCAACGTGGTAAATATATTGTAGGCAAAAAAATAGTATACCGTTTAAGAGGTTTCCAAGTCACTCAAGAGTTGTTGTTGCAGGTTCGCAGGTTCGAATCCTGCCTCTGGCATGGATTTGTGTGATGTCCTTAGGTTAGTTAGGTTTAAGTAGTTCTAAGTTCTAGGGGACTGATGAAGTTAGCTGTTAAGTCCCATAGTGCTCGGAGCCATTTGAACCATTTTTGAATACATGAAATGATTACATTTACAGATCAATAGCAGAAGCTGTTCTGAGGTACCGGGTATTGGCCCATTGCTGAAACACCCATATCAATAGATGGTGTAGCCTCCACAGGCGAATCTGGCATTCAGTCGATCATACAGACGGCGAATATTGTCCTAGGATACGTTATGTATACCTGCTCGTCTCGTTCACGTGGTTGTGTAAGGGTTGTCCGTTGGCGAATCACACGAGTCACTTCTCGTCCCACAATCCCACACCTGCTCCACTGGAGACAAGTCTAGGTATCGTGCTGGCCAGGGAAGTTGCTGCACTTTTCCCAGAGCACGTTGAGATCCACGGGTAGTGCGTGGGCGAGCATTATCTTGTTGGATCAACACATCACCTTCCTTTTGCAAGAATGGCAAAAGAGCGGGCCTAACAACATTCAAGAGATGCTGAGCGCAGGTTATCATCCCCTCCATAAAAACCAACAGGGTTCCAGAGTAAGACATGGGGTGAGGCCGGTGCGTCTTGGACAAATGCGCGCTACGAGACAGCGCTCAGCAGGTCTACGTCGTAAGCGCAGACAATTCTGGACAATTCAAGCGAGTGATCTGGCCACGCTGATCGAATGATACTAATCCCATCGAACATTTTCGCATTTGTATACGGCTGTAGTGGCAGCATGGCTCAACATTTGCGCAGGGTCTTCCAACGACTTGTTGAGCCCATATCATGTGGAACTGCACTACGCCGGGCAAAAGAAGGTCTAACACGATGTTGGGAGGTATCCTATGGCTTTTGTCACCTCAGTGCATTGCTTGGAAACCATTTTATTTACTTGTTAATACCTTGATAATCACTGACGTAGCATTCATTAGAGTCCCGAGATAGTTGAAGCGCCGCCTCCAGGATACGAGAAGGCGAATCTTTCCCGTGTCGAATCTGCCTCGCGTACTATCGACAGGGGCTAGCGAGCCAGGCAACCTGAATGTGGTTTTTAGATCGTTTCCCCACATCCGACTAGGTTAATACCAGGATGGTATCCGCACGCTACGGAACTGCTAGAAGAGTTTCTAATACTTGAACAGAGATGTTCTCTAGACGCACAGGAGGTTTCACTTTAAATGTCAACTGCCAATACCTAAACCAAGGGTATATCCTCTGCAGGTCTTCCTGTATATCGCAACAATTTTCTAACCTTTGATTCTTTTTATATACAACACTATAATCCATGGAGAGCCTCCCGGAACTTCCAACGTCAGCCCCTAGGTCATTAATTATATACAGAGTGTCCCAAAGAAACACCAGTATGTTGTGCATGGAGGCGCGCTGATTGGTTTTCAAAGGCTCTATATCCGGAAACGCACGGCTTGATTGCTGCAGTGCGTCGAAGTCTGAGATTTGTGTACGTTCCAAATTACGTCAATAAACCCAAAATGAGTGGTACATCGCGATGTCTACATTAAAAACGGGTTTCGAACTGCGCACCTCCTTCATCAATGCAGAATCTTCATTGGTGGTGTTGAGCCTCACGCATATGAGTCAATACGTTTGGTTGTCTTTGATGTATTTCAGTCGCTCCGTGTACTCGAGCAATAAGCAATCGTGTCAACCTGTACCGCATCAAAACAGCCTGAAGGTGACGCAATGAAGCATCGAAACTGGTAGCAACAAAATAAAATAAAATCTTAAGGACGGCTGTAGGTGTTTTTATTTTTTATCACTATAGTAAACGGCCGTTGTCCCACAGGCGTCCTGCTAAATGGATAGACATACAAAAGCTCGAGCAATAAGGTCTTCAGTTGACGTTGCAGGTGTGCCATACACCATACTCTTCATGCCGCCCCACGGAAGGTAGTCGCGAGTTTTCAGATCTGGCGATTGCCCTGGCCATGGAAATGATCCACCCGTACCAATCCATCGATTGGGATGTACAACGTTGAGGTGATTCCGCTCATTGAGATCGAAGTGTGCTGGTACTCCGTCATGTTGCGGCCACACGTCCATCCAACAGCTAATAAATGTGATATAGATTGGTGCTGTCAGTCTGTTTGACTCTAGACATGGTCTGATATGGTCACCAATTACCCCGGCCCAGATTTTAATACTGACCCTATGTTGGTGATTCTGAATCACCTGCAGATGCTGATTTTCGTTCGCCCAAACACGCATGTTGTGCAAGTTTAATATGCCGTCTCTTGTAAACGTTCATTCACCGGTGAATAGCACCAAGCTCGGGAATTGTGGCTGGAGTATGCATTGTTGTAAATACCATTGCACAAACTGTGCTCGTCGTGGGTAGTCCTGGACTTTCTGCAGATGGCACGGATGGAGCTGCTGTTCATGGACTACACGTCACACGGCACTTTTACCCGTGTGCAGCGGCTGCGCCACCTGCCGAGTGATTGTGGGTTGGGTTGTTTGGGGGAAGAGACCAAACAGCGAGGTCATCGGTCTCATCGGATTAGGGAAGGATGGGGAAGGAAGTCGGCCGTACCCTTTCAAAGGAACCAGCCCGGCATTTGCCTGGAGCGATTTAGGGAAATCACGGAAAATCTAAATCAGGATGGCCGGATGCTGGATTGAACCGTCGTCCTCCCGAATGCGAGTCCAGTGTGCTAGCCACTGCGCCACCTCGCTCGGTCGAGTGATTGTGGCTGGGTCCTCCTCGAACGTAGCCAGCAAATCCTCCTCCAGTCGTAGTGTTCGAGCTGAGCGTGCTCGCGGGGGCCCTACACGATATTAGACATGTGTACCAGTTTCTTTGGCTCTTCAGTGTGAACTGAACGGTTTTCGAGCAGTCGCTTGCAAATGTATGCTACTACTAAACTGCTTATCGTGACCTCGGTTTTGGTATAATGACGTCGTGTGCGGTGTTCATTTGCATCTACGTCTACTACCTGCAAATCACTGTGAAGTACATGGCAGCGGGCACATCTCATGTTCCAGTCATTAGGCCTCCACTCAGTGTCGAGCATGGGAAGAAGACACTACTCGCCAGGAATCGGGAGCGGCAGTGGTCAGGTCTGATGCGGAGACTTGAAGCGACTCTTCATCCGTCAGAGTCCGGGACCTGACCGGCCCTCTCCGGGCCTGTATAGCCGCCTGTGGAAGGAGACGGCGCGCTACCGCGTATGTACGAGACCGCGCGGACGTAAAACAGTGTCTTCCGATCAGCACGCTGCGTGCTGTGACTCTCAATCCACGTAGTGGCGAATCTGGCGCCCCCTGACGCTATGTCAGCTGTTGGCGCTCGACTGTGTACTGTGGCAGCTGTTAGCACTCGACTGTGTACAGTACAAATCACTCTTCTCTTTACTAACAACCACGTGGGTGAGGCATGAACTATTCCTGGCTCGCTAAACATAGGCGCAAATGTGCTGCACGAGCTATGCAGAGGGCAGCCCTGCATACAACACAGAATGACTGTTTAAATGCCTCTGAGCGCGCTAAATTTATGTATTCTTGTGTTCACGATGCCTACGGGAGCCATACATTGGACTTTTTAGTACAGAGTAATCATTTAAAGCCATTTATTGTAAGTAGGCTTTCTCGTGATACACTACTGGCCACTAAAATTGCTATACCACGAAGATGACGTGCTACAGACGCCAAATTTAACCGACAGGAAGAAGATGCTGTGATATGCAAATGATTAGCTTTTCAGAGCATTCACACAAGGTTGGCGCCGGTGGCGACACCTACAACGTGCTGACATGAGGAAAGTTTCCAACCCATTCCTCATACACAAACAGCAGTTGACCGGCGTTGGCTGTTGAAACGTTGTTTTGATGCCTCGTGTAATGAGGAGAAATGCGTACCATCACGTTTCCGACATTAATAAAGGTCTCGTAAATGACATGACCCATACATTCTCAGGATATGCCTAAGGCCTCTGCTATCTTTTTAGCAGATATCCTCCAATCATCCCTGATCACTGAATGATCCGGAACTGCTATTTGAGCTGGCCATCCAGGACGCTCTTCATCTTCAGTTCTGAAATGCCCTGTTTAAAATGCAGCAGCCAAATTCTTATCAGTGTAGTAAGAAGGCTAGTTTCCACCCAGTGTAGCAGACATATCGTCATACATTTGTGTGGCCATTTTTCCTCAATAAAAGGATACTTAACCACAGCACTACTATTCCTCACTGTGAATTCTCTTTATCCTTGCGCCATTTTCACTTCAAATCTGCACAGAAAAACACAAACCAGTGTTACTCCTACGCAATTACTATCACATACACTGGCGGGAAAAAATTAGTACACCCGGAAAGACGACGTCGATTTTGATCCGATTACGGCAGATGACGTACACCAATAATGGTTTCAAAGTCGTCCGCCAGCAGATAGTGTAGTGGTTCAAATGGCTCTGAACTCTATGGGACTTAACATCTGAGGTCAACAGTCCCCTAGAACTTAGAACTACTTAAACCTAACTAACCTAAGGACATCACACACATCCATGCCGGAGGCTGGATTCGAACCTGCGACCGTAGCTGTCACGCGGTTCCAGACTGCAGGGCCTAGAACCGCTCGGCCACAGCGGCCGGCTAGCGTAGTGGCATAGCTACAACAGCACCATCTGTGTCTACTCTTTAATAGGGAATGCTCACAGCTGGAAAGCTCAGTGTGATACAAACGTGTGAAACAAGCAGGCAACCATGCCACGGAGCCTCACTCGTACTTCCTACAGCCAACTGAGCGATTTCAAAGGATTCAAATTGTGGCCTTCCGAGTGGCGGGGTGGTTCTTTTGGAGAATTGCCACACAAGTTAGACGTGATGCTTCACTTATGTGACTACTCTGATATCAGTGATCATGTGAATATTCTCACACTCGTGGACGAGGTTCTGGATGTCCACGCAGCACAGATTCCCACCAGGATCATTGTATTGTAAGGGCAGCAGTGGTAGATCGTACAGCTACCACAGCACAATAAGGGAGCTTATGAGCCCAGATGTTTCAACGCGAACTGCTGCGAACCGGTTGGTAGCAGTGAGACTACTGGCACGCACACCTCTAGCCCGTCTTCCACCCAAGCCACAGCATCGACGCGCACAGCTCGACTGGTGCCGTCAGAGGATCGCTTGGAAGATGGAATGGCGCGCCGTGATCTTCACCGATGAAAGCAGCTTCTGCCTGCACACAAGCAATGGTCGTCTGCACGTACGACTTAGTCCTGGTGAGCACTGTCTCGTAGACACACACTGGCCTCACCCCAATCTTTGCGGTCGGGAGTGCAATAAACAACTACTTTCGTTCACCTTCGGCGTTTCTGGAGATGACGCTAACTAGCGCTCGGTAGTTGCAAAATGTTATAACACCCGTTCTTTGCCGTTCTTGCAGCAGAAAGGTTGTTCCAAAAGGATAATGCTCCCCCACACACTGCCCTTGGAACTCAACGTGCTCTGGAAGACGTGTAGTGACTTTCGTGACCAGCGCAATTATCGAACTTGGCACCAATCGAGCAATTGTGGGACATGATGGGACGAGAAGTGACTCGAGCAACTCGTCAACCAACAACCCTTACAGAACCACGTGAACAAGTCAAGAAGTTATGGAAAAACTTATCGTAGGACAATATTCGCCATTTGTACGATCGACTGGATGCCAGAGCAGCACTTGCATTGCCATCTGTGGAGGGTATACCAAGTAGTAATATGGACGTTTCAGTATTGGTCGATACATCGTGCCTCAGAACCGCTGGTGCTATTTGTTTTATTTAATCGTGGGGCTAGGGCCCCCCGTTGGGCAGACCGTTCGCCGGGTGCCGGTCTTTCAATTTGATGCCACTTCGGCGACGATGAGGATAGCACAACACTCAGTCCCAGAGCGGAGAAAATTTCCCAACCCAGCCGGGAATCGATCCCGGGTCCAGAGGATTGACAATGTCACGCTGACCATTCAGCTATCGGGGGCGGACGCTGGTGCTATTGATCTGTGTATGTAATCATTTCATGTACTCCATATGCACTGCTGCAGTAATAAATTTTGATTGAACAGGAAACCTATAAAACAGTGTACCAATTTTTCCCGATCCTGTGTAATGTGAAGAACAGGATTTAACGCCAAAACATCAGAACTAATCCACTTCCATTTTAAATATGAAAAGTGAAGGACATAGCGGCACCACTTCATAAAGGGTGTCCGAAAAGTCTTTCCCTGATTACATAAATTGATAACTCAGGCAAGAAGTAAGATACAAATATGAAACTTGTGTCGAATTGTTTACAACTACCAAAGTTTTTTTCTGTTTTAGGCTCGCATTACGTAAGTAGTGGATGAGGTGCAGTGCCCAAGAAGCCATGTTAAACAATCAGGAGAAGGCACAATGTGTCCTGTGGTACCATGAGACACGATCACCAACCACAGTGCATAGACACTTCTAGACAACATTTGGAAGGAATCCACCTGATGTCAAGAGCATTAAAGCCTGGTATGAGAAGTTCAAGAACACAGGATCGGTTGCTGACCTTCCGAGGTCTGGTCGACCAAGAACCTCAGCAGACAAGGTGGAAACTGTAAGGCAGTCTTTTCTACGAAGTCCGAAGAAATCGGTGCGCATGGCCGCACGTGAATTACAGATGCCAAAAAGCTCTCTCCATGACATTTTACACGAACGTTTATTGTTTCGTGCATACAAAGTGCAAATCGTTCACGCCTTGTTGCCCAATGACAGTACACGTCGATATGACATTGCGGTCGAAATGCTATCAGGTATTGAGGACGATGATGGTTATCTCAGACGAATTGCCTTTTCCTACGAAGCGACCTTTTTTGTCAGTGGAGTAGTAAATCGCCATAATGTGCACATTTGGAGTTCACAACCCCCTGGCGAGGTCATGGAGTGCACCAGAGGCAGTCCAAAGGTGAATGTTTGGTGTGCGCTATTGCACGATCGAATTGTCGGGCCATTCTTCTTCGCTGAGGCTACCATCACATCTGCAGTGTATCTGGACATGTTGCAACTGTATGCTGTTCCTCAGCTGCTTCAGTATCGCCCCTATGTCTTGTTTCAGCATTGGGGTTTGGACGTCCGTGCCTATCCCGATATGACCTTTCCTGGGCGATGGATTGGTCGTGATGGGCCAACGGTTTGGCCTCCGCGCTCTCCTGACATAACCCCATTAGACTTCTTTTTATGGGGTTATGTCAAGGACGAGTTCTACCGAACACGTGTACCAGATCTTGAAACCCTGCGGCAACGGATAACCACAGTCGTTGAATCGATCCCTCCGGTGATGTTGGCTAATGTGTGGACGGAAATTGAATATCGCCTAGATATGCTATGTGCTACCAAGGGTGCTCATGTGGAAGTTTACTGGTGTGAAAAAAACTTTGATAGTTTTTAAATAATGAGACACCAGTTTCATATTTGTATCTTACTTCTAACCGGAGTTATCAATTTATGTAATCAGGGAAAGACTTATCGGACAGCCTGTATATCATCTGTGTGACGGTACGTCACATAAATATTGACATTTTTAGCGCTTGTAAATCGTAGTTTACGTATTTTATGAGTATAATTAGTGTAAAAGATATAGTTAATGTTTCTGAAACAACTGATATGCAGCGATATCATCTTTATTTAATGTCTATGAAAATAAAAAAGGATCGAAAGAGACGCGATTGTACGGCCGAGGAGGAAGGACGTATTTTGTGTTACACACTGTTGTGGTTGGCAGGAGAGCCAATACCGTGTTACTAGAGGAAGCCGAAAGGCACGCGTTTTAGCTCACGCAGGTTGGCGTGAGGTCTAGAACAGGACAAGGAAATTAGAATTTAGGAAAAACGGACGTAGCTGGTGGAATACTTAACTTTAATCCATTAATGGTGAACGTCGCTCTTGACGGTACATTATTCACAGTATCAATAGTAACTGGTAATGGCGCCTTGCTAGGTCGTAGCAAATGACGTAGCTGAAGGCTATGCTAACTATCGTCTCAGCAAATTGAGAGCGTATTTTGTCAGTGAACCATTGGTAGCAAAGTAGGTTGTGCAACTGGGGCGAGTGTTAGGAAGTCTCTCTAGACCTGCCGTGTGGCGGCGCTCGGTCTGCAATCACTGATAGTGGCGACACGCAGGTCCGACGTATACTAACGGACCGCGGCCGATTTAAAGGCTACCACCTAGCAAGTGTGGTGTCTGGCGGTGACACCACATTCCTCCCCCGCAAATCGGCGTACGGTTGTGGCATAAGGCTTCCGCCCGCCGTGGGGAGGACCCCATGTTGTATGCGACGAGGTGGGGAGCCTAACAACAGGCGAGGCTGTGCCACCCGCACCCTGCCATTGAGACCGCAGGGAGCTAGGAAACGCCTGAAAACCTGCTCCAGGGTGCACGCCAACATGCGGTGTATGCGCCCGCAGAGAGACAGGAGGGGCCGATGGGTCGACCTCCATCGGGCCGGGGCACCCGACGGGCGAAGACGACATACGGTCCGGAGCGGGCAAGAGTTCCATGTCGGAGGACAACTGGTCACGGGAAGCGATCGGCGGCGCGTGACCCAGGGAGGCGCCCGGCGGTTGCAGCGACGCGTCCACTGCGGGCGTCGCCGGCGGCAGAACAGGCGGCGGCGGCGGCGGCGGCGGCGGCGGAGCGTCGCCATGGGGCAGAATTGAAGGCAGCGTCGGTAACACCTGGGGCCGAGGCGAGCCAGTAGATGGGTCCCCAGGGCACTGACCGGACGGCACCGTCGCTGAAAGCAGACGGGGACCGGCAGATCCCGTGCGACGACAGAGGCGCAGCTGATTGAGATGCCGACGCACCTCACCAGAGGCCCCCAAAACCAGATACATAGCGCGGCCGAGGCAGCGAAGAATGCGCCCTTCGAGCCAACGCCGTGAACCTCGATAGTGGCGGTAGCAGACAACGTCGCCTGGGGCAAAAGCAGGTGTTTGCCGCTGCACAGGAACCTGATGCGGCGGATGTAGCAAAGACATCAAGGTTCGATGAGGGCAACCGTGGAGCAACCCAGCCGGCGAGCGACCATCTCGGGGCTGAAACCGATACGAGGACAAAAAGAGCAAAAACGCGTCCTCCCGAGAATGCGACTCTTTCAACTTCAACATCTGTGACTTGAAAGTCCAGACCAATCGTTCAGCGGCATCGTTTGACTGTGGCGAAAACGGCGCGGACGTCAGATGTTGAATACCATTGGCCTTGCAGAATGACTGAAATTCTGTGGACATGAATTGTGGGCCATTATCGGAAACAATAGTCTGTGGAAGACCTTCGATGCAAAAGATAGCAGATAACGCTTGGATGGTGGAAGATGACGTCGTGGAAGACATCCGGACAACAAAAGGAAAATTACTGAATGAATATACCACAACCCACCATCGAACATTCCAGAATGGACCAGCAAAATCGATGTGTAGGCGTTGCCAAGGGGAAGTGGCTTTTGGCCATGCAAAGAATTTCCGCGGTGGTGCTGAGTTTTGTTCGGCACACACCATGCAAGAAGAGCACATATTCGTAATCGCGGCATCGATTCCGAACCAAGTACAGTGCTGACGAGCAAGTTGTTTCGTTCTCACTATACCCCAATGTCCTTGGTGAAGAAGCTGTAAGACAGAGGACATAACGAACGTGGGACCACGACCCTGGACTGATCATTATCAGAACGCAACAGCAAAACACCACGTCGTACAAAAAGTCTCTCCTGGTGAGCATAAAATCGGCGAACTAACGGATCCCCCATCCGTGACTTTGACAAGGCCCATTGCGTAGCAACAAAACGCAGAACGGTAGCAAGGACAGGGTCGGCAGCTGTGGCTGTAGCTACACGACGAAAATCAATCGGAAACGATTTGACCACGTCATCGGTTTCCGAATCAATGAACATACAAGCAAGTTCGGAGGAATCGAATGCTCTATCCTCAGCAACAGGCAAACGGGACAACGCATCGGCGTTTCCGTGCTTAGCAGTGGACCGATACAAGATATCGTAACGGTACTGCGAGAGGAAAATAGACCAGCGAACGAATTTCTGTGCTGTACGTGGAGGTACAGGCTTGGTCGGATGAAAAAGCGATGTCAAAGGTTTGTGGTCTGTGATGATGATAAAGTGACGACCATACAAGAAATCATGAAACTGTAACACCAAATACGAGAGCCAGTGCTTCTTTCTCGATCTGTGAATAATTTCTTTGCGCAGACGAGAGCAATTTGGACGCAAAGGCAATAGGGCGATCGTGCGATCCATCTTTGTGCGCAAGCACAGCACCGATCCCGAAATCCGATGCATCCACCATCAACAAAAGGGGCTTCTTGGGATCGAATGGCGTAAGGCAAGTATTGGAAAGCAACGCCGATTTCAACTGGCGAAAGGGGCGTTCGCATGACGTGGTCCAGACGAACGGAACACCTTTACGGCGTAAGCGATGAAGCGGAGCTGAAATGGAAGAGGCATGCAGCACATGTCTGTGATAATAGTTAATTTTGCCCAGCACACTCTGTAGCTGCTTCAAATTCTGCAGCAAAGGCAAGTCTTGTATGGCACGGAGGTGCTCGGGACTGGGATGTATGCCTTGGGCATTGAGTACATGTCCCAGGTAGGGCAAGTCACGAGGAAAAAACACACATTTGTCCTTCCGCAAGCGAAGACCATTTTGTCGCAAAAACTGAAATAATGTTCTGAGATTGGCTAAATGTTCTTCTTCCGTCTTTCCAGAGATCACAATATCGTCCAGATAGTTTGCTGCAGTAGGGACCGACGCACAAACAGTTTGTAGATATTGCTGAAACAATGCAGGGGCGGATGCACAGCTGAATGGCAGTCGTTTGAATCGATACAAACTAAAATGCTTGTTAACCACCAAAACGCGCTGGGATTCTTCGTCCACCGGTATTTGCAAGTACGCATCTGCTAGGCCTAACTTTGAAAAATATTTACCCGGGCACAGTTTGTCAAAAAGATCTTCCAGGCAGGGTAAAGGAAAAGTTGCAATCACTAGTTGTGGATTCACTGGCAGTGGCGCGGCCGGGCGCGAGGGCTGTTTACTGCTCTGTGCAGCTCGCCCGGTGGGCTGGTTAACCTGACACACGGCTGGCGAAGTTTCAAATGATTCCTGAGCAAAGTCAAGTGTGTCCTGCCGATCCAATATATCCATCACTTGTTGAAGGGAGGGATTGACTAGTTTCAAAATCTGTTCCCTTATACGAACATCAGAAACGTTCTGTGCAATTGCATCACGCACCATAGTATCTGAATAATGGAGTCCACATTCACACTCAAAAGCACAATCCCTAGTAAGGCCTTGCAAGGTTGCAACCCACTCCCGATTAGTCTGACCTGCCGTACATTTTGTACGAAAGAAGGTATACCTTTTCGCAACTACATTGACTGATTCTTTGAAATATGCATCTATTGCAGACAAAATTTCTTCGTAGGACAGAGTTGCCACGTCGCGTCGGGGAAAAATTTGACTATCACACAGTACGTTTGTACGCAGACCGAAGGCAACAGAAACGGCTGCCACTCGTAACCTTGAATTCTGTAGGTGGCGAGATGGAATCCAAATTGGCGTGACCACTCCGTCCAGCTTTCCAGTGCAGCATCAAAAGGTCGAAAAGTTGGTGCAACTGCGTGTTGTGGCTGCGTTAGCGGTGGAGCGGCAGCTGCCGCATCGTTTTGCATCGCACGTTGACCCTGGATGAGCTGTCCAAGGGCATCCAGCAAGGCCTGCGTCTGCTGATCCTGTAAGCGATAAAATTCGGACAGTACATGGTGGCGAAGCCATTACACAAGTAAATCAGGGCAGTATAGTTAAGAACGCGGTATTATCTCGTCGCCAATGTTGTGGTTGGCAGGAGAGCCAACACCGTGTTACTAGAGGAAGCCGAAAGGCACGCGTTTTAGCTCACGCAGGCTGGCGTGAGGTCTAGAACAGGACAAGGAAATTAGAATTTAGAAAAAACGGACGTAGCTGGTGGAATACTTAACTTTAATCCATTAATGGTGAACGTCGCTCTTGACGGTACATTATTCACAGTATCAATAGTAACTGGTAATGGCGCCTTGCTAGGTCGTGGCAAATGACGTAGCTGAAGGCTATGCTAACTATCGTCTCGGCAAATGAGAGCGTATTTTGTCAGTGAACCATCGCTAGGTAGGTTGTACAACTGGGGCGAGTACTAGGGAGTCTCTCTAGACCTGCCGTGTGGCGGCGCTCGGTCTGCAATCACTGATAGTGGCGACACGCGGGTCCGACGTACACTAACGGACCGTGGCCGATTTAAGGGCTACCACCTAGCAAGTGTGGTGTCTGGCGGTGACACCACACACACACTGTTTTGTTTCGCTATACGGAAGGCAGCCATTGAGCGGCTACACATATTTTATGTAAGTTACTCGCATTTCGCTTAAATAAACGTGTTATTATTATTAGAAAATGAATTTCTTTGTAATAGTTGTCACCTCAAATGCTCGCAGTGGCTAATTATTTTTAATAAGCGTTTTTCAGTAATTTGCGATGCGAGAAGCTCATCTTCCGATGCAAGATCTGGGCGGCCATTACGCGCCGAACTATTAATTTATTTATCAAAGTGTTAACAGTAAATGTAAATGCGAGAGATTTCGTTGTACGAACCTTCTAAAATTGCAACAGATAATTAATTTACGTTAAAGTTCATGTTTTTAAATTATACAGATTCCATGAGTTCAGTAAGTTTTATCTTGGCCGCTCCACGGCAACAATCGAAATTCTCTCAAGCCTTGCTTTGCAATCAATAAATAGAAATTAACAAAATTACATTCAATTCAGTTAACGGCGACTATATTTTAGTCATCACGTTCAAAATCTAAAGTTGGTACATGAGTAACTTAGGCCCTTCAAGAAACCGTTTCATATTTACTTATGCACGTAAGTAAAAGTGATAAGAGAAGACAGGATCCCTGAGAGAAAGAATCCTGCTGATAAAAACAATATCACAACACCAGTTTCATATTTGTATCTTACTTCTAGCCTGAGGTATCAATTTATGTAATCAGGGAAAGACTTTTCGGACAGCCTGTATATCATCTACGGTCTAGGGCATGTACAGCCGTTTTCATTTTGCATTCCATCTACGTCTGGCGTGGGCTCACCATGGTGCGAGGACAGTGGGCGATGTTTCTAGCGACGGCTGATGATCGCTTCAGGAGCCGCCGCTGCGTGTTGCAGCCGCCACTCGCGCCTCGGCGATAGCTTCCGGTCCAGCGGCAGCGGCCGCAACGCAACGTAACGTAACGAGCCCTCGGCCACAGCCACAACCCCGGCGGGCGGCGCGCCTTCCCGCGGCCGCGTTATTTGTTTACGTCACGCGAGCGCGCGCGCATCCATTATTCAAAGCCCGAAGCCCGGCCCTCTGGCACGACTTGCACGTGAAAAACTGCATATTCCTGTTTGTATAAAAATGCGGCCGGGTCGAGGTCCGGCGCTGTTGCGGAATGGCGTTGTGCGGTGTGGTGGTGGACGGTGGGAAAGAGGGGTCGAGGGGGGAGGGGGGGGGGGCGATATGGTGCGCGGGCCGGCGACCGGCGGACACACCGGCATTTGAAAGAGACCGACCGCCGGCCGCACTGTAATGGTGTGATTATTTCTGTTACCTTCAATATTAAATGCACGCCTATCGATTGCGCGCTTTATATCGAGAATAAAAATTTCACGAATTCACACACGGCGGCAGCAGGGCGCCGGTGCTCCCTGCTACGCCTTCCTGCAACAACAATAAAAAAAAGTAGAGAGACGAAAAATAACACAAAAAAACTAATTTATATACATACCACTCAAATCGCATATATGTATTTATGAAATTTGAATGGCGAAAGGAAATGATGCATTAAAAATTAACGCGGCACGTTATCGATACTGAAGCGAGGACAAGTGCGGACACCGCGCCGCAATTTACGGGGCGACACGGCTGGGGTGGGGGCAGCGCTACAGCCGAGGAACGGCCGACCGAGGGCTTTCACTGCCCAGCGGGCAGGCGGATAGCGCGCGGTGACTGCATGGCATCTGCAGCGGCCTCCAGGTGAGCTCACCTGACGAAATACGCTGCCTAAAAAAAATTAACACGTTAAAGGACAAGGACATTTTATTGACAAGAGAGGTGACATGTAGTCCATCGTTGTAGGAGTACATTATAACGAAGTCAGACCAAATGTAACGTAACCTCTGTTGGTCCATCATGGCCAGGGGACATCAGCCGGTAAGTATTTCTCAGTGCCACTAAACTTCACCAACAGCCGTATACCTTAAGATATTTTATTTTACTCAGAAAGCAACCAGTTTCGGCTATTCATTTTGCCACCTTCAGGCCCCATAGGCTTTCATCCAAATAAACGAACTTCTGGAATTCACGATATCCAGAGTTTTATGGTGCTATACGATAAGTTCGTTTATTTGAATAAAAGCGTATGGGGCCTGAAGATGGCAAAATGAGTTGCCGAAACTGGTTGCTTTCAGAAAAAAATAAAATATCTTAAAGTATACTGCTGTTGGTGAAGTTTATTGACATTGAAATGTAACACAAGTCATGCTAAAGCATGCGTGGGCAACCTTTGGTAACGCGTGAGACTTATACACAAATGGTTCAAATGGCTCTGAGCACTATGAGACTCAACTGCTGAGGTCATTAGTCCCCTAGAACTTAGAACTAGTTAAACCTAACTAACCTAAGGACATCACAAACATCCATGCCCGAGGCAGGATTCGAACCTGCGACCGTAGCGGTCTTGCGGTTCCAGACTGCAGCGCCTTTAACCGCACGGGCACTTCGGCCGGCACTTATACACATACTTAAGCCATCGGCACATGGGACGAGTTGACGTGGCGCTCTGCGAGTATTGTGACGTCACTTCCGGCTATCTCTCCATGAGGAGCCATTTCGTCACGTGAAACACAAAGTAAGTTCTGCGATATTCCGGCAACGTGCCTTGTGAAGTAGAACCAACAGAAAGCAAGAATGCTCCCTACGTCACGAGCGAAAAGCTTGAGGCCTGCAGGAAGCAAGACCCCACATTGTATTTGTCATATTCAGTAGAAGCCCATATTAGGTGGGTTTTATGTTATATTTTACGTCCCGTGAATATATGCTGTTAATAAGCACCAGTGCATTGAATGTGTCGAGAGCGCATCGTCATTAATACGATTTGTTGTAATAAAACGACGAGAAAGGTCAGTTTTGGAGTTAAATGATTTTCGTATTCAGTCATTATCGCGTTATAACTCGCATGTTGTGAAACTAAGCCACTTTAAGACAACTGTATATTGAAGAATCATGAAGCACCTGTCGTTCTTGTTATAATCTGTTATAATTAAATGTAAATTAATAACATTTCGGCGATTACAACCTATAGAAGACTATGACATAAAATACAAAATCTCACATAACGAAGCTGCAGTATACCATAATGGGAAGAGGTGCCACGTTACAGAACAGATATTAAGTCATCAGATGGGTCAGGTATTGCTACATCTTCTCTTTCATCTCCGCGTTTTGTAAAAGATTGTGGAACTTCCTTACTAAAATAACAGAAATATTTTTTGTAATAGAAATGTTATGTAAATGTAAGTACGTTCTCCATCAGGGGTGAGTTAGTTCAATTTCGCCAACTTTTATAAGCTGGTGTTCTTACCGATCCGGACAAACATCTTTCCTTTTTCTCTTATTGCATGTGACTGATGTTGAAGTTTTTATTTACGTACACCACAGAGAGAACAACACGACCAGCATATGGGCAAGGGACGAAATGTACGTTTTATTAGAGCTGACATAGAAATTTTACACGCCGCCATTTTAGAGATTAAGTTGCATTCAGAACGAAATTTTCCCTCTACAGCGGAGTGTGCTGGTATGAAACTACCTGGCAGATTAAAACTGTGTGCTAGACCGAGACTCGAATTCGGTACCTTTGCCTTTCGCTCTAAAGACTGAGCAACCCATGGACGACTCATGACCCATCCTCACAGCTCTGTACGTCGTCTCCCACCTTACAAACTTCACAGAATCTCTCCTGCAAAACTTGCAGAACTAGCACTTCTAGAAGAAAGGATATTGCAGAGACATGGCTTAGCCACAGCCTGGGGAAAAATTTTCACTCTGCAGCGGAGAGTCCGCTCATATGAAACTTCCTGGCAAATTAAAACTGTGTGCCGGACCAAGACTAGAACTCAGGACCTTTGGCTATCACGGGCAAGTGCTCCACCGAGTTCGAATCTCGGTCCGGCAGACAGTTTTCATCAGCCAGGAAACTGTATTGTTTGCAATCTAAATAAAGCCGACAACTGCCGCTGGAGAGTGCTGAGAGCAGAAAATCACTTTAACCGGATCGTCCCGCGTGCTGATGGCGCTGTGTCTCGTAACGATTCATATCCCGTCGGGGTGCACGTGAACGTTAGTCAACTTGTCCCGTGTTTCGACGGCCTTTACTTAAGCTCCCGGACCACCTCGTCACGTGACACGTCTGCAGCGCTCCTAGTGCATGAAATCAAAACTACAACGTGGGTATATGGGGTAACGCACTGATGTGATGGCACCCCTACCCGACACGCCACGAAAACAAATTATGCCTCAAAATACGCGATTTTGAGAGAACATTCGTTTTATGTTCACCCCGTCTTCGGACGTTTGCATTTATTTACTCTTCATGAACATTGTTCTTTACTTATGAAGCTTTACAACAGCTGTCTTAAAAACTTCCGTCGTGAAATTCTGCAACACCGTCAGTAAAGAAACAATGCTTACTATTGTTAAATAAGTATAAACATCTGAATACGGGGTCTTAAAATGGCATCATAAAAGCAAATGGTTTCAGCTAACTAGTTATAAATTACCTTTTATTTCAATAGTAAGTTCTAGTAAGTCAAAAACGAATAAGAATTATTTACTGATGTTAATACTAGAAGGAATACAAAAACAAAATACGACAATGAGAGAGGCAGTTAAAGTGGACAAACTCTGAGAGTTTCTTCCGGAGGCCAGATTGAAAGCAGTCGCTGGCTGGATGCTGCACGCAGGTGGCTGGTTGCGCGCCTGTGCACAGAAGGTTGCCGTAACAGTCGCACCAATACGGAGTGTGCCCCCGTCTGGCGGCAACGCAGTCATATATCCTCATGTGCAAGCAGTCGTAAATGAGACGAATGGCATCCTGTGACAGATTGTCCCAGACATCCTGCATCTTGTAGTGCAGTTCTGAAATAGTTCTTAAAGGCTCTGGACAACGAGTAAGTTTCAACTTGACCACATCCCATATGATCTCAGTTGTCGAGAGATCTGTCGATCTCGATGGCCACCACAGTTATTGTAGTACACGAAGAGAGCGTTGCGTCGCAGTAATCGTATGCGAAGGTGCATTGTCCTGCTGAAAAAGCATATCACTTTCTCTCGAAGAAGTCCGAAGCTCGTGGTCTACTGGCTAGCGTTGCTGCACCTGGATCACGGGGTCCCGGATTCTATTCCAGGCCGGGTTGGGAATTTTCTCCACCTGGGGTCTGGGTGTTTGTGCTGTCCTCATCATCTCATCATCATCATCATTCGTGGCAATGGCTAGATTGGACGTGTAGAAAAATTGTACTGTGTAATAATTGGGACTTTGTACGGGCGCTGATGACCCCACAGTTGAGCTTCCCACAAACCAAACATCATCATCTTTCGAAGAAATGGCAGCAGCACGGGGATAACAACCAGAGCAGTGCAGCGGGTGCTGGTTACTTTACCCTGCAGACACCCCAATGTAACTCATGGCCCTCACACTACAAAGCCAGGAGTGCATCCTTTGTGTTGTGGGTGAATACATTCTGGAACAGGCCACTCACTGGGTCTACGCCATACACGTGTACGTCCATCACTCGCATACACACACAACCTACTCTCATCACAGAAGACAACGGAGTGCCATTCCACTCTCAAGTCGACTCTTTCACCATATCAGAGTAAACGTGCTTGGTGCTGTCGTGGATGTCAGTAGTGGCCTGACCACAAGCATGTGTGTTCTTCATGGTCCTTCCTGACAAATCAGGTCAACATGTGCCCTGATTTCTTCCCTGAGTGATGTTCGGTAGCCCACTGCTGCTCTCACAATGCGTCGATTTGGATGTGCGTCTGAACTACTTGGGCGTCCAGAACATGGTCTACAGGTGTGGAAACGTTCCACAGACCACTGCTGAAAGCAACGACACAGCGCCGATACACTGTGTGTACAAAGCGCAGTAGTCCGCAGCTCGTGGTCTAGTGGTTAGCGGTGCTATCTCTGGATCATGGTGTCCCGGGTTCGATTTCCGGCTTGGTTGGGGACTTTTTTCTGCCTGAGGACTGGGTGTTTGTGTTGTCCTCATCATTTCATCATCACCATCATCCTCATCACCTAGAGTGGACTGTAGAAAAAATGGGGCTATGATAAAATTGGGACTTTGCATGGGTACTGATGACCGCTTAGTTGAGCGCCCCACAAACCAAACATCATCGTCATCACCACCACCAAGTGCAGTAATGCGTCGATTTGTCCATCCAGTTTCCCACAGTCCCATAGTGAGGCTACGCTCAAATGACTGCAGTTGTTCGACAGGAGTACGTACTTGTCGACGGGGTCTGGCTGTACCTTAAAGTGAACTCTGCGCACACACACACACACACACACACACACACACACACACACATACACACACACACTGTTCATCCCCAAACTCAGCACTGCATTGCCTGCAGAGTCAATACAGAGAGCACATAGACATATCTCCAGAGCGTAATCTGATAACCAGTGACTGTACCAAATTAATCACTAGCGCTACAATCCCTTACTACGCACATATTACACCCTGTTGCCACTGAATCCAGTCCTTGGAGATGTTGCAGTTTTACCGGCTGTTTATTAATCACCTTTTTACGAGAACACACTTCTTGATGTCGAGTGCTGTGCACGGCTTAGAACTGGTAGCAGCTAGTGACACGGGAAAAGTTTCGAGTACTTTCACCTCGAAACCGAGTCTTTCTCACTCGATAATTGCCAAGTGATACTTTTACTCCTATCGGTGAATCCGTAATAGACTAAAACCACTAATACTACTAAAAGCGCTAACTGGCCAAACTCCAACATCAACAGAGTCTTGATCCGGCCAATCGTCTCCTACGCAAATAATAATTGGATAGCAACTCCTCTAAGTTCTATCTTTCTTACTAAATCCGCACTCCGCCTTGCTTTCTGCATCTGTTTACCTACCACTTGGCCCCTGGTGGGTCATCTATCATCACATCAAACGGCCACCCCTCACCCTCAGTGAACACTTCTGCATATCTTACGCTGTCCGCAGACTAGATTAAAAACATCCCATTGTGTCCCCTCTGATCACCAATCCTGGTATGCTGCTACACCTTTATCAACACATCCCTCCGTCCCTATACCTACACACACTCTATACCCGTCCGAATGCAACTTCAACTGATCCCCTCTCTAATACAGTCAAATGCGCCCCGATATTTATCCATCCTACTAGCTACAGCTCTTTCCCACCTATCCCACTCCACTCCTTGACTCCCACCTCTCTCTTCCCTCTGCATCTATTCGCATTCTTTCTCATGTTGATAGAATGGCTCTGTTCGCCCAATTCTTCTTCCTTTTCATCTTCCCACTACCCATCCTAAAGCCTACCTTCATTTGCACAGATATCCAACGCCCTACATCATTACTGTCCCCCCCCCCCCCCCCCCCTACAGAATATCCAACGTTTCTTCCTTTCCCCAAAACCCTTTTTCCTCAGTGCAGGTCTTTCAGCTGTTTGGTGAAAGTGAAGTGCGCCACTTTAATGACCGTCGCCGTCCCATCTAATACGTTTAAATTATCTATTTTTTTCCTTTTCACTATTATCTGTTAGTCTTTTTTCTTTTAATTTAAAATAACAAAGAAAAGAAATCCAGCATTGCATTTTGTGTAAATAGTATCATACAACCATCCTTTTCTTGATTTTAAATTTGTCTGTAATACTTTTATTTATACTGCAAAAACTTTTTGCTGAAGAACTGGATACTGTACCAATGATAGCCTACTCTCTGTCCACATCAGGCAAGGGGGATAAAATAACGATTTAAAAAAACTCGTATCAGTTCTTTAAAGCAGGTCTCATAACTTACGTTTCTGCTAATGAGTCATTACATTTTTATCATTTATCCAAAATTTTAGCCATACGACTCAGTTCTACTTGCATGAACGTAGGTAGAGTGCAGATTTTCTTCTCGGTGGTGCTAGTAGGGGGAATGTGGCATGCCTACCACCGCAGCCGCCTTTCAGTCCCGGGAAAGAACACCGGTACGTATCTGATAGTAGTGTCCTACTATCCAAACCGATAGGCAGAAGTGGCGCCGTCCTGGAAGGACTGGAGCGAGGGAATTCTCCGCTCCTACCCGCGACTGAACCTGGGACCTTCATGACCGGAGTTTAGTAATCTACCTGTTACCACGGTCACTTGTGATTCATTAAGACAGTAAAACCATAGCCTGGCTTATCGCTTTTAGTATCCTATTTAATACTTGTGAAAATCTACTATTTGTGTCTGTTACAGCTGGATTTTAAAAATAGAGATTGAAAGATTAGAGCCGACAGAGAGCATCTACTCTAATGTTTTTATAAAAGATGAGAATCGATTCCACAAGGCATCGATACTTTCCTATCGATTCCTTGTTTAGTATATTAGTTTTCTTTTGATGATACTCGTGAGTAAAATATCGACACTTTTCGTTCCATTCTGTGTCCCTATTACCAGCCAGTCAAGGGACCTCTCACCGCTGCCGTAAGTCACAGCAGAAAAGTGGTGCGGATGAGCCAGTCGCTCGCCTGTAACTAGCGCGGTGAGATGGGTCGACAAGAAAACGTCGTGTTTGGACATGCCAATAACCGCACCGTGAATAGAGTTGCCCAGTTTGTCGGTGCATCGACGTGGGCAGTCCAGTGCGTCTATAAGGACTGCCGTACCACTTGTAGGCATGTAACACGGCGTAAGAACAGTGGTCGTAAAAAGATCCTAAGTGACATTGACCGAAGACGAGCGTCATCCCTTGTCGATGACAATCTGTTTCAAGTGCAACAGAAATGGCTGCTACCAGTAATAACAGGTCCACATCCACAAGTTTCCGAAGGAACATTGTGAACGGAACTTCATGCAGTGCGAGCGGTCTAAGGCGCTGCAGTCATGGGCTGTGCGGCTGGTCCCGGCGGAGGTTCGAGTCCTCCCTCGGGCATGGGTGTGTGTGTTTGTCCTTAGGATAATTTAGGTTAAGTAGTGTGTAAGCTTAGGGACTGATGACATTAGCAGTTAAGTCCCATAAGATTTTACACACATTTGAACATTTCTTGCATGCAGTGGACATTAGGAGTCAGGTATCTCGGGGAAGGCCATTACTCACAGCTGTACATGAAGCTGCACATTTTCAGGTGAGCCAGACAACACAGAAAATGCCAGTGGCTGACTGGAGGGGTGTAGTGTGGTCCGGAGAGTCGCAATGTTGCCTCATCTCAAATGATGCAAGGCGTATATTGTAGCGATGGCCCAGTGACGTTTTCAACCTGCGGTGTGTCAAGGGTGCAGTTCAAGCCGTAGGTGAATTTGAAGTCATTCTATTTTTCGACCGCGACTGTCTCAATAAATATGTAAAGGTTTTTTTAAAGGCTAAATGGCATTACAAAAACAACTTTACAATAAAGTCATACTCATGTTACATACCACAGCGTTTACGAAAAGACTATGCAACATCAGTATGACCTTATTGTAAAGTTGTTTTTGTAATGCCATTGGCCGGCAGGTGTGGCCGTGCGCTTCTAGGCGCTTCAGTCTGGAACCGCGTGACCGATACGGTCGCAGGTTCGAATCCTGCCTCGGCATGAATGTGTGTGATGTCCTTAGGTTAGTTAGGTTTAAGTTCAAATGGCTCTGAGCGCTATGGGACTCAACTGCTGAGGTCATTAGTCCTTAGGTTTAAGTAGTTCTAAGTTCTAGGGGACTGATGACCACAGATGTTAAGTCCCATAGTGCTCAGAGCCATTTGAACCAGTTTTTGTAATGCCATTTAGCCTGAAGATGAGGTATTCCCTCGAAACATGTCGCTAAATAAATAAGTAATACAATAGTTGACAAAGTTCAGGACTGGTAGTGGTAATTTAAAAAAAAAAAACAAGTCGTAGGTGATTTTGTTTTTTTAGGAGTGTGTTTCCGTAGCATGACTTTGGCCATCTAATTCTGGTAACCGTGAACGTGACTAAGTGCTGTCCTTTGTTCTACGTCTTCATGATGAATATGTTGTGGGCATTCTCTCCTCTAAGATAACAACAACACTGTCCACAGGATTGCACACATATGTTCGTGGTTTGACAAACACACAGACATCCTGTTTCATTTCGACGTAGCAGTCAACTTCCCTTAGTTTGTTAGCTTGACAGGGTCTAATTGTCAGTGAGTGATTTCAGCTGGTTGTGGCATACCTGAAAGCGTTACAATTTGTTAGCGCCATGTTTACTGGGACTGACCAGCTTTTGCTCGGTATGCTTATCAAGTGATAAGATTTATCTTTAGGAGTATCTGATACTCAAAACCATACAGTTTCACTAGCCGTCAGGGGTCTGTCTTACAATCCAGCGAAAAAATCTTGGTCCTGAACATAAATCTTCCTGGCTGAACAATCTGCAGAAGATGTAGTAGAAACTTGTTTAATATCCACAACTGGAAAATTTATATATTACCATAAGCAAAGAGCAACCTAGCTACGATTACGGAGGCATTCGTACTCCCTGAACAAATGAAATGTTACAGTGTTGATGGTGATACGTCCGTGCTCTAGAGACGTTAAGCCCAGCTACCTTCGTGTTGCAGTTCGAGAGAGTACACTCTGTAATTGTATAGGGTTTCATTCCACTGATCGATCTTGTCACCAGTACACTAACAAAACATTGCATGACACACAAGCCTCCGAAGTGGTGTCAGCTAGAATAGCTTACACCAAACGATGAATTAGAAGAAAATATGTTAACCTTACTCACGAACTAAGAATAGGGCATCAGTAGTTCATTCGTTAAGCTAGTTTTGTTTTCAATATTGTCGTCGGGTTGCAACACACTTTAGTTAATCATAACCTCGTTTCATGAAAATGGTGCCACGATTCTGTTCTCATGAAACTGGGACCTATTAGTTCAAATGGTCCAAATGGCTCTAAGTACTATGGGACTTAACATCTGAGGTGTTAGAAACTCTTCCATTTTCCTACATTTACTTATTTCTGTTTATCTTACCGATATTGCTTAAAGTTCCTCATGTATTCCGTAGCTACATTGATAATTGTGTCTTCTTTTAATTGGTTTGTGTATCACTCTCCATGTTTTATACCTTCTGATGTAGCCTTGTCAAGTACTAATTTTATTTTATTAGTTTTTTATTAATAGAAACTGTTATGTAAGCATGCTGTTCCTATTTTGTGTTAAAGTTTATCCTGTCTACTCCATTTTTATTTTTTTACTGTTCAATTTTTTACTTTTTCATTGCATTACCACCAGACTGTCAAAGTTGTTACTTACTGTATGTTTCTGCTTCAGTCTAGACGTGTTACTTCTCTTCCAATGTTGTTTACAAACATTGTAACTTCTTTGCTGACAATACTCAGTAAATGTCTGAAGATGGCCTTGTAAGCTGAAAACCGGGTAACACAATAAAAGTAATACTGTGGAGCAAAAGCAAACTGGTGATTTTAATTTTATAAGGTTGTTCTACCAAAAACCGACGAAAGATTCTGTTAGGAAAGTATGTACCTTAATGTAGAGAGATCCGCTTCAGTTGCACTAAATATTTATTCAAACCACGATCGGTTTCGGGGTTTGAAAATCCCATCTTCAGATGTATGAAATTATTCTATTTGGTATCACACAACATGCGGTCGGGTCATTCAGTACAAGAGCTTCAGTCACTGCATGTTGGTGGAAAATGTCCACCGCCAGGCAGCCGCACAGTAGGAACACCAACCACTACTGTACGGCTGCCCGGCGAAGGACATTTTCCGCCAACATGCAGTGATTGGAGCTCTTGCACTGTCTAGGCCGACCGCATGTTATGTATAACCAAATATAATAATTTCATACACTTGAAGTTGGTATTTTAAAAACCCCAAACCGATCGTGGTTTGCATAAATAATTAATACAGCTGGAGCGTCTAACAAACCTACCACAACAAAGGTCAAAAATTAATTACGATTGCAGTGTTGCTCATGCTGCTAAATATTGGATTTTCGGGCAACAACAAAGTTATATTATGTGGCAGGTGTCATTAGATCACAGTTAATAAAGTCATTTCTTGAAATAATCGATAAACTAGGCACTCATCTTTTCGTGTTTCCCACGCTGGTCTCGTTGTGAACTCATGGCTCAATCGTCGAAAATCTAGGTAGTGATGATTCCAAGCTCGGATGCAAATAGGCCTAGGTGTTATTCTGCGATATTCAAAAGTTTTATAGATGTGTTTAATAAACCATTCTTGAAGATTAAACTTTGGCCAGTTAGGACAATGGTGATGCAAAAAAAGTATTCCGCACTCCGAATTTAAGTTATACTTCTTTTTTATTACTTTTCCTGCAATATCACGTAACTCGTTCCAAAACATCACTTCACAATATGAAACATACTTGAAAATATCTTCCCCACTGTTAAAGTTCACATTTCATAAACTGACTACAATTTGCGTCTTTTTAACATGACGACCAAAGCTTGACTCTCTAATAACCGCTTACGCGCCCAAAACTCAGAGTTACACGTATGTCAAAGATCATAGTGACAAAAAGAATACACATAACAATAATATCATTGCAATATATACATATCGATGTATCGAAGTACCTCTACATTAATGAAATCAAATCTGAATGTCGTCACAGAAATATGTTAACTATTTTACAGAAACACAGTAGAATATTGTTGGTATCGAGATGTAGGGAAGCAGCCTACTCACGCCGTATAAAATTCTCATCAGTCTTTCCATTGTGTGCCAGCGTAGTCCGCTGTAACTAGCTCTGACGTCATAAATGTTGCGCAATACTTTAAAAATCAAGTAAATAACCTGAAACGGTTCTAGCATGTAGGAGTAATACTAAATCAATATGTGTTGAATGTCAGTTCAATAACTTTAACCATTTTTGAAATTTGGACGTTTTTCTGTAAAAATCATTGGCGCAACAGAAAAGAGCTAGAGACTAAATGATTTAATTTAGATTCCTTTTTCATAATAATTTAATAGAAACAGTACTTTGGATCTCACAAATTAAAATTTTAGTGGAAATACATGATTTTCTGGTTTTTGTCTTAAAAATTAAGGAAGCAAGATAGATTAAGTAGGCGAATAAATAAGGCTACGATGTTTAAATTTAAGTAGAAGGGAGATCCGCTATAATCATAAAGATGTGAGTTTCAATTGAATAACTATAAAACTATAGCGATAGCGTATCTCCAAAGGGCAAGTTCAGAGCTCGTCCACTGCGTGTAGTGTAATTAAATTAATTCTCTCGCCCAAAATATTTTACTTAGCCACGTCAGACTTTTATTATGATTACTTACCTGTGTGCTGAATGCACATTTAAATTCAGAGCTTCATCGGCCATCAGCAAAGGAAGCGATGATTTATTCAATAACTTAAAGTGCTGCATTACTAGCCCAGCGGCTAGTCGGGAGAGCCGATTTGATCAGGCGTTCCCTTAGCCGTCCGCACCGCGGCTTTATATATAAGAACGCTGCGCGAGGAAAAAAGTCCCCAGTTCTCTCCAGACGCTGAATAGCACACCATCTGTGTCGGGAGTCGCGTCGCGTCGGTATCATTGCTATAAACAGCCTCGGATGCCGTATAAAGTTACTCGGGATACGCATAACCATGAAATCATTTACGAGTGAAGTGTTAATTCTGGGATGACTTTAATGATCTATCTTCAGTTTGCATATGTCGTATTTTCACGTGCCGCCGCGGGACAGACATTCTACCATTATTTAGCGTCACGTTTGATGAGCATATTCATCAAATTATGGCGAGCATTCACTTAAACATTTAATGTGGACAGTTATAGTTGCATCAGCGCATTAGACTCTGAACTGCTCTGTCAGTTGGATTGTGTGCATTCCTTTTTTTTTTTTTTTTTTCATCTGTGACTTTCAGGATATAGCGAACGTTTTTACAGGATCGTTTTTTGATTATGAATCCCAGGCAATCTTCCAATTCCTCAGAGCTATAAGCTGTAGCTATAAGTGTATTTCTCAGATGAAGTGGGCACTAGGAATTCTAATTACAGGCTTCACGTTTTGCTAACCACTTTCTGGTTGCCAATATTGTAGTTAGAGAGCCAGTGTTGAGAACAGCAAAAGACAGCATAAATAATAGGAACATTTATATAACAATTAAATTCCAACCAGCCACCCCACATATGGTTAAACGGCAGGGAAATGCATCTTTTCGGCAATTACATTACAAACCAAACATTATATTAACAGCATATAAATTCCACCCGCCGCCCCACAATTGGTGCATCGTCCGGGAAAAGCATCTTTTCTTTTCTACATAACATTCTACGTCCAAACAACAGCATAAATTCCACCCACCGCCCCACAACTGGTGCATTGGCCAGGAAAGAAACTGAGTAAAAGTGAAAGTGATTTTTAAATATTCAGATTCGGGAGTGAAATGCGACATGTAGCTGAGTAATAGAACCATGATAGTGTTACGTGTGTATGTGGACGATGCAATTGGATTAACAACGCATCTGGATTGACGGAGCTGGCACTGAGTCTAGCGGCGATGCCAGCATCGCGAGAAGCCAGTTTCGCCTCACCGCAGTCGTCCGCCAAAGCAACTGGAGCCGCGCCTGCAGTTGCGGGCCACGCAAACACACAGCAGCCGTAGAAGTGCTGTCTGCAGTTCAACGCGCTGCATCGCATCAGTAATCCTGGTACGCCGCGCCGGCAACGCCATACGTCGTGCAGAAGGAACTAAGTTAAGTGAAAAGCTGTTAAAAATTTTACTAACCTGCAGTAAAAGACTGTCGGCGATGGAACCGCCAGAAGAAACTGAGGTTAAATTTAAATCAGAATCTATGTCTGTTGAGGGAACTGTAAATCCAGACAATGGTTCAAGTGTAAAAATGCATGAAAATAGTAATATTAAAGTGAAATATGAAGTATTGTCTCCTGACAGTAGTGTAAAAAGGGGAAATGATTTAATAATAGAGACCCCTGTAGTAAAGTAGAAATCATAAATTGTTAATTTATTGGATGATAGTTTATCTGATGAATTAAAAACGAAACAGTCATCAGAGATGGTAGAGTTTAAGAAGGAAAAGTTAGATATGACTAATCAATCAGAAGTTTCATTTAGTTTTGATGATTCTGGTGTTGGAGCTAGTTTTTCGTCACCTGAGTTTGATAAAAAGCCAGCTAGTGAGCAACCCAAAGACACTGGGGCTATTGATTTAAATGTTATATTACAAGCAATCGCTGCCAGTAATGAAAAATTGGCAGCCAGTAATGCACAAATGTCAGCCAGTAATGCTAGAATGAATGCTGAATTAAAATCTGATATAATTGAGGTAAATAACAGAATTGTGGCCAGCCAAACTAATTTTAATAAACGGTTTGAGGCAATGGACAGTAAATTAGAATCCAATAAAGCTGAATTAGAAACTTCCTTCAAGGCTAGTTGCAATAAGTTGAAAGAGGATCTGGACAGTTTGAATTATAAAATTGATTACAACCATGAGGATATTAAGAAAAAGGTTGCTCAACAATTTTTTGAAATGTATAAAACAGTAAAATCCGAAATTGCTGAGGTTCGCAAAGACTTCCAAATGGAAGATGCGAAGCTGGAGCACAAGTTAACAGAAAAGATCGAGGCGGAATCTGAACTGTGCTCAGATAGGTTTAAAGATGTTAATATAAAAGTAAACATATATCAAGCAGAAGCAGACACAATCAAAAATGATGCTACTCATATTGTGCAAAGAGTAGATAATGTTGAAATGAGAGTAGAAAATATTAGTACTAACATTGCTAACTTTGAGAGTAAAGTAGCTTCAGTAACGTCTGGTAAGGGTAGTATACAACAAATTGTAGCTACAAACGCGTCTTTTATCGGGTGTCGGTAGTTCTTGCGGTTCGATCCAGATAAAAATATCCACCCGATAGATTTCTGGAACGATTTTGAAGATGTGATTCCACCAACTTGGTCTGAAAGAGAGAAAATCTCATTTATTAGAAGCCATTTAGCAGGTGACGCCATGCGTTGGTCAGCTGATGTTATGTTGAAGTGTAAAACATTAGCGGAATTTAAAACAGCTTTCATTAATGAGTATTGGTCTAGCAACAAGCAAAATGAAGTGTTGAGAGAATTTTGGAGTGGAAAACGCTTCAATGCAGGCAAGGAATCTATTAAAGAGTTTGCTAGGTCATGGATCCCACGTTTGTCACATTTGGCCGAAAAGCTAAAACCTGAAATGATAATACTAGGTCTTGAAGCCAAACTGCCATGGTATTGGCAAACTAGAATTATATCTGCCCCTAGAGACGATCTGGATCGTTTCATTGAATATTTGGAACGTGTAGAGCGTGTTGCTGCCAATGAGGAGCAAGAACGTAATAACAGAAATGCTAATAACAATAGTAGTAATTTTAGGAACGAGCAGAATGGCAATGTAAACATCAGAACAGTAGGAGTTCGCCATCCTAAGAGAGGTAGGAATTGGAGAAATAATTATCAGAACCAACAATGGCATCCAAATGATAGTAGTTTTGTTCCGAACAAAATTATGCAGGTAAACAACAGTGCGAAAAGCAATACTGTGCCAGTTAACTATAATGGAAATAAAGGAAGCAGTAGTAGGCCGAGGCAGGAAAACTAGTTTCCGTCTATGAGGACACTGGCGCTCACCAGGCGGTTACTTTTCCTAAGCCAGTAGTTACAGTAATTGGTAAGACAGATCAGAATACTCAGACTGAACATGTGGATGAAGGGTCGGTAGCATCTAAGGATACAGCAGAAATATTAGATCACTCACAGTATTTGATAGATACCGTGTTAGAGACGCTTTCTAAGTGGGAAGAGAAAGAGAAGGTGCAGCAGTGTAACGGTAGGGAAGAGCTACAACATACTAAATTGTCAGGTGAAGAAGCAGAAGAAATTCATGCCTATATTTACGATGAGGATGATGTGCTCTTATCTAAAGTGCCTGTGCAGGAAGTTGATACTGTACTAATAAATTTAGAACGGGGGGTAAGTGAGAATGTAGAGGGTAGCCTGTTGGGGGTCGATGAACCCGGTAGCTGTGACCAGTTGTCACTTGAGAAGGAACCCGACGATAATAGTGAAAGTGGTTTAGCTGTAACTAGTGTTATGCCCGGTCTGGAGGCGCAGAATCGCTCAGACTACAGTAATTTGGGTCATGTTCAGTAAACTAAGTGTAATGAAGTCGTGCGGTGTTTCAATTTGAAATTAATAGACCGACTGGAAAAGGCAGCTGAAAATGTAATTCAGGAAACCTCTACATACTTTGACCTAAATGCAATGAAGACAGACGTCGATCACTTTAGATGGAGAGAAATCCAAAAGGAAATATTGGATGAATTTGAGGAACCACCTGTACAACCTAGAATAAGCCACCCTATAATAATAGTGAATATGTTGGGTATCAATGTACGTTGTCTCTTAGACAGTGGAAGTGAGGTGAGTGCGATATCTCAGTCCTTCTTTGATGCGTTACCTGGTAAAGACAAGCTTACAGTAATAAGGGTATCAGAATAATTGGTGCTACTGGCAAGGTGTCAAAAACGGTAAAACAAGAAGCTTTGCTGCCCTTTGACGTTAATGGTAATTTAATTGATCATCCATGCTTAATTGTAAATAATCTCAGTATTGAGGTTTTAATTGGCATAGATTTCTTGTCGAAATATCAGAGTGTTGTTGACTTTGAAAGAAGCCAGTTAAAAATGGTCTTGCCGATAACCGGAGTAATTACGGTGCCTTTTATTGATAAACATGTAGTAACTAATGATGAAACTTGGGAGCTGCCTATACGAGTTCTGAAAAATAGGAGATATTGGGACGAAGGTGTTAATCTTAGTAAATACCAAGGACTTTTCAGGATCATAGGAAAACCACATGCCAATGCATATAGGCTAGAGTACCCTAAGAGTAAGGAGCTATTTGGTCTCAGGAACGTGATCGACCTAAAGAAATTCGTAGGTAGTGAATGAATTCTGTAGGGAGGAGGTTGTTCTGTAACCTCTACACAGTGGGGCAGCTGTGCAGTCCCAGCTGTGTGAGATCTTCTTTCCATTTCAGGTCTCATTCATTCCTCATCTTTCCTATCTACAAAAATTGCGACCCCTTCTTTCCAATACGAAAATTTTCTGAAACTAATGAATTCTGAAGGGAGGAGGTTGTTCTGTAACCTCTACAGTGTGGCAGCTGTGCAGTCCCAGCTGTGTGAGATCTTCTTTCCCATTTCAGGTCTCACTCATTCTTCATCTTTCCTATCTACAAAAATTTCGACTCCTTACTTTGCAATACAAAAATTTTCCGTCATCGCTATCAGGCCATGAGTTCTCTAACCATTCTATCCACCGATTAGTGAAAAAAAATACCTACTGTGACAAACCTAACTGTGACATAAAAAATACAGAAGTATGATGTAATTAAGATACAAATGTATTTGAGTAACAAGTATGTATAGAACCCTGGTAATATTGTAAGTATAAAGTGTCGTTTTATTGGAAATGGTCCACCAACAGTAATTTAAAAAGATATACAAATTCGTGTATAAGCAGGATCTGAAGTGGCAGTGAAACCTAGTGTATGCATTAGAGCTAACTAATAAATAGTAAGAGAGAGTGCTTAGTGTTATGAAAATATGCAGATAAGTTGTAAGAATGAACTCACCATGTGTAGCAAGGAATGGCAGTGTAATAGAATTGAGTAGTGTTTGCGGTTGAGACGTGAAGGACACGTCTTTGTAATATTTATAAGGTTGGAGCTGGCCGTCATTTGGTGTAGTGTGTGACAGGTCACACCTACATGTATTGAGGTTATGAGTTGGAGGCGTGAATGCGACCATAGGTACCCTTATGTTAGATGAGACAGAGTAGCTCATGGTGTCCTATAGGTTTAAGGAATTTAGTATTACACTCGTCCATAATTACTTAATGCATTTTAGTGGTAGGTCGAGAGAGACTACCTGTGGTTTCAGCATCCGATCGAGTGGAAATGGATTGCCACGTGAGCAAACTGATCAGCTGCAATACACTATAGATATGAAATAAATGTGCTATCCCATGCATTAAATGTTAATAGAGTGAGTGTTAAATAAGTACATACACTAGCAACATAATTGAGTAACATAATGGCAGACGTGAAAAATTATTTATAGTTCAGCATAAATACACTTCGATGAAGTAAGTACATAATTGCAGATGTGGAACTGACACAGCAGCAGAGGACCAATAACTGGATTTAGTAATCAACTAAACTTAGTGTGTTTTGAACACTCAGAACTGTACTGTTACCACAAGTTACTCACATGTACAAAGAAGCTGAGAACACAACTACTAATCAAATATACTCATACTATCTCTAAGAATAAGGTAATCGAAGATGAGTCAGCTACGTAAATAAAATACTGATTTGTCAGGAATGTACCGAGCATTGGTCCAGAGTTCCGGCCCAGAAATAATAAATTGAAATTAAATAGGATTTGTGATTGTATGCCTTGAGCATAAATTTTCTCTAGTACGTGACTAACGGCGTTTTGAGCCATTTGTTCGCCGATTTTATGACAGTTAAGTAACCACGAGAGTAAAATTGAAAAAGTTCTGTTAACTTTGTTCCAGTAACATATTGAAAGATAAAATGTATATATCCCCATTTCATTGTGACCCACCCTTAGATATTAAGTGAACAGAGTCTGAGGCACTCTTTTTGTTTGTTCTGCAGGACAAACCAGATAATGGCAGCCTGGTAGCTGCGTGAAAGCGTGGAGTGACTTGGACACAACTCACAGTGACCCCTCCCCTTTCCCCATGTAATTTAGAGTGAACGTGAAGGACACACACCATAGCAACTTCCCCTCCTCTACCCTTGTGAATGGAAGTGTAGAGCGCCAGCCAAAGCGGCTACAACCACGTGTGTAAAAATGAAATTGTCATGATTTGTGAAATTTTCTTTCAGGTTTAGAAAAGACTGCTAAGATATAATCATCTGTTTATGTATCATGGATAACTGTGTCATTTTCTTTGAATTTGTGTATGTAAAAATGTATTTAATGGATTTAAGATTTTCATAATTTTACATATTTTTTATGTGGTTGTTTGTCTAAGGCAATATGTATGCCAAAGTGCTTCATTGATTTTGCTTAAATTTTGAAGGATAATGTTGCTTAAGAGGCAGTGAACATGTCAGCAATTTAAATAATTGAAGTAGGTAATCAGTTTTCTTTTAATATTTATATATGTTTACATTTCAATTTTATTTTTTCATAGGAAGTTAAGCTGTACTCTTCCTTCCCTTTTTGTAATTAAATTTTTTTTCGTTCATTAATATTCAAAAAAAAATTTAAGTCACGGGTGATGCAGGGAAGCAGCCTACTCACGCCGTATAAAATTCTCATCAGTCTTTCCATTGTGTGCCAGCATAGTCCGCTGTAACTAGCTCTGACGTCATAAATGTTGCGCAATACTTTAAAAATCAAGTAAATAACCTGAAACGGTTCTAGCATGTAGGAGTAATACTAAATCAATATGTGTTGAATGTCAGTTCAATAACTTTAACCATTTTTGAAATTTGGACGTTTTTCTGTAAAAATCATTGGCGCAACAGAAAAGAGCTAGAGACTAAAAAATTTATATTTAGATTCCTATTTCATAATAATTTAATAGAAACAGTACTTTGGATCTCACAAATTAAAATTTTAGTGGAAATTCATGATTTTCTGGTTTTTGTCTTAAAAATTAAGGAAGCAAGATAGATTAAGTAGGCGAATAAATAAGGCTACGATGTTTAAATTTAAGTAGAAGGGAGATCCGCTATAATCATAAAGATGTGAGTTTCAATTGAATAACTATAAAACTATAGCGATAGCGTATCTCCAAAGGGCAAGTTCAGAGCTCGTCCACTGCGTGTAGTGTAATTAAATTAATTCTCTCGCTCAAAATATTTTACTTAGCCACGTCAGACTTTTATTATGATTACTTACCTGTGTGCTGAATGCACATTTAAATTCAGAGCTTCATCAGCCATCAGCAAAGGAAGTGATGATTTATTCAATAACTTAAAGTGCTGCATTACTAGCCCAGCGGCTAGTCGGGAGAGCCGATTTGATCAGGTGTTCCCTTAGCCGTCCGCACCGCGGCTTTATACATAAGAACGCTGCGCGAGGAGAAAAGGCCACAGTTCTCTCCAGACGCTGAATAGCACACCATCTGTGTCGGGAGTCGCGTCGCGTCGGTATCATTGCTATAAACAGCCTCGGATGCCGTATTAAGTTACTCGGGATACGCGTAACCATGAAATCATTTTCGAGTGAAGTGTTAATTCTGGGATGACTTTAATGATCTATCTTCAGTTTGCATATGTCGTATTTCACGTTCCGCTGCGGGACAGACATTCTACCATTATTTAGCGTCGCGTTTGATGAGCATATTCATCAAATTATGGCGAGCATTCACTTAAACATTTAATGTGGACAGTTATAGTTGCATCAGCGCATTAGACTCTGAACTGCTCTGTCAGTTGGATTGTGTGCATTCCCTTTTTTTTTTTTTTTTTTTTTTTCTTCATCTGTGACTTTCAGGATATAGCGAACGTTTTTACAGGATCGTTTTTTGATTATGAATCCCAGACAATCTCCCAATTCCTCAGAGCTATAAGCTGTAGCTATAAGTGTATTTCTCAGATGAAGTGGGCACTAGGAACTATAATTACAGGCTTCACGTTTTGCTAATCACTTTCTGGTTGCCAGTATTGTAGTTAGAGAGCCAGTGTTGAGAACGGCAAAAGACAGCATAAATAATAGGAACATTTATATAACAATTAAATTCCAACCAGCCGCCCCACATATGGTTAAACGGCAGGGAAATGCATCTTTTCTGCAGTTACATTACAAACCAAACATTATATTAACAGCATATAAATTCCACCTGCCGCCCCACAGAGAGGTTGAGGTGAGGTGCCGTATTGGTTACGTAATTCGAGTACCATTACAAGCGGATCTCTCTAAACTAATTATCATGCCTCTCAGTTGCGAATGTCCAATGCACCAAATCTTGTGTAACGTTCCTTGACTATGAAAAAAAGGTTCTTGTACAGTGAGATCTGTCTATGCGGACATTTATTTATCATTTATTTGTTATATATTTATTCGATTCCATTGTAGCTTGTTATCAATAATGACACAGGGTGTATTGATTCTAACAGAAATTACGCCTTAATACTTAATTTTATCCTGCACAATACTACCTCCTATCACTATAACTATTTCTACTAATAATAATAATTTAAAAAAGAATAAACTATTTCTACTAAGAATTAAAAACTGCACCTACTACCAAATCTATCTCTACTACCGTTTGATAACTTCAGTTTTTGTCTATCACACTCCACAATGCACGCCATCGCTCCCTAGCCCACTGGCATGCCCTGCCCGTTCCTTGGGCACTTGGAGGTCGTTGTGGTTGTATCTGCCTCTTGCACTGTTTGTTGGCTCCCTGACTGAGAGGAGGACTCCCTTGTTCCAAGGGAGCATCGTTGTCGCCGGTGGCGAGCGCAGCCACAAGCCAGCCCATGTCACCCCCGTTCTGGTTCCTTGAGAGACGAGACACGGCCCTCGGTTGCGTTACTCTTTGGTGTTGTTACGATGGCTGCGCATACGGTTTTGGCAGCTCTTCTGCCGCAACTGTTGACCGCAGATTCCTTCTCGGTGTTGCTTCTCGGTCTTCTCTCGCAACCTCTCGTAGTACAGTTGACGAGTTTGGTTGATAAGATAAAGCGCTACCCAAGCCTTTCTTGAAATAGCTCCAGCAATGCTGTCCAAGATCTGCCATTCTATTTCGTAGCGCAGTATCTCCACGACATCGAGTCTTCCATTCCGACTCAGTTGCTGCCAAACAGGATCAGCTACATCGGCGTACAGCGGACATCCTCGGATGGTATGTTCCGACGTATCTTTTTAACCACAGACACACTCTACCAATTCGATACCAGTAGGCGGCGTAGGGCCCATGTCCATTCAAGAAGAGTGTCAGGCGTCTTGAGGGATTCCGGTGCTTCATTCCCAGTCTCTCTTTTATACTTAGAAAAAACAATAGGTGCGCTTTTCTAGTTGGTAACGTTCCTGCCATAGGTGGAGGATTTGATTTTGAATTTGCTGTTTGTTTGTGGCCCGTATTCGTATTAAATTCATCACTTCATGATGTTGTTCTTTCTTCAGCCAATCCGTTCCGCTTTTCTCCGTATCTGGCGATCGAGTGGACACATTCCAAGTATTATTTGCAACGCCTCAACTGTCACAGTGCCAGAATCTCCCGTCAATCGAAGTAGTATTCCACGTTACACCTGTTAACTTGCTAACTATCTGTGCTGGTGTTACGACCAAAAGTCTCTAGGCGAAGCGCTCGTAAAGTACCCCATGATCGCAGTTAAGATAGCATCATGATAAGTTCCTATTGTTTGCACTGGCAGCTTTTAATCGTTACTGGTGAGACTAATAAATTTGTTCATCGTGTTCCCGGCTGTCTTGCTCATTTCTTCAATACGTTCGCCACAATTTTATCGTTGATCCAAGCACACGCCTAAGTGTCTGGTGACCGATTTTCTCTTTATGGACCTGTCGCTTAATTTCATGATCAGGCCTCTTAGACGATTCCCTATTAATAGTATGTACGTGGCTTTTTGCTTAGAACCACCGATGAAATTGTTGAAGGACTATGTCACATCTATCTTCCAGGTTCCTTCTGGAGCTTGCCTTCAGAAGGATCATCAGGTCGTCGGCATATGCTCTACACCTACGACCTCTTCATTATCCTGTAGCTTTTCTAATACCGGGTCGAGTACTAGTAGAGTAACAAGTTGTTCTCTCCGTGATGCACAAGGCTTGTCTTGTAATTTTTGCCAATGGAGTTTGCTAAGCATCTCTGTAACGCTCTGGCGCCAGCTAAACGATCCCGTGACGAAACCGCCGCTCTTCGTTGGATCTTCTCTATCTCTTTTTTAAAGACTTACTTGGTAGGGATCGCAGTTAGATGAACAATACTCAAGAATCGGTGGAAAAAGTGCCTTATAAGCCACTTCCCTCGTGGATGAGTTACATTTCCTTAAGGTTCTTCCTACGAATCTGAGCCTGGCATCTGCTTTGCCCACAGTTTGTTTTATGTGGTAATTCCACTTAAGGTCGCACTGAACAGTTACTCCTAGATATTATGCGGCAGGTACTGTTTCCAGCGGTTTGTCATCAATAGTGCAGCTGCACAGTAGTGGATTTCTTTCCCTGTGTATGCGCAATATGTTACATTTATTTAAGTTCAGGGTCAACTGCCGGAGTATACACCATTTGTCAATTCTCTGGAGGTCATTCTGTAAATCTTTACTATCTTCTGACGTTGCTACTTTGTTATAGACAACAGCATCATCTGCGAACAGCCTTAAAGAGCATCCGACACTTTCTATTAGATCATTTGTATATACTGTAAACAGTAACCGTCTTACCACACTTCCTTGCCACTCCGGAACTCAACTTCACATCTGCCATTTGTTCCGTTAAGAGCGACGTGTTGAGTTCTATCTGCTAGTCTTGAATCCAGTCGCAAATCTGCTCCGATACTAGATAAGCAGTACTCTGATAAACATTCGCGTAGACATAGGCTACGTGTTTTTAATACATATAATACATAAATATATATAAAATGTATAATAGTGAATAGTTGTTAGCAAACAGGAAAGTTGCATTTCTGACACATCGGCTTATGATTAGAATACTACTACAAAATCTGAATTAGCAATAGGAATAAACAAGGTTCAATGTCAGAGAGAGGGGGATATAGGAAATGGTCAAGGGATGGAAAGAAATGGAAATAGAAAACGAAAGGGCGAGATGGACAGAGAGGGGGCAGGAAGAGAGAGAGAGAGAGAGAGAGAGAGAGAGGAGAGAAGATGGACATAGAAAGGGGGAGGAGGTGATAGAGCGAGTGAGAGAGAGAGAGAGAGAGAGAGAGAGAAAGAGAGAGAGAGAGGTGAGCAGGAGAAGATAGAGGGTGAGAAGGGGAAGGAGATGGACAGAGAGAGGTAGGAGGAGATGGAGAGACGGGGAAGGAGGAGGAGATGGACAAAGAGAGGGGGAGTACGAGGTAAAGACTGTCGGAAGGAGGAGATTAGAACGTATCATGTCCAATTCCCATACATATTAGGGACATGTGCTTTCTCTTTTATTTCTCTTCCATTTGAGCAGTCTGAACGACAGCAACACGTGGCCGCGAACAGCTAATTAACGAATAAAATCGACTGTTTACGGACATTTGTTAGGTTAATCGGTAGCAGTGCAATTTTGGACATCGATATTCGTTCTGAACTTGGTGGCTCAAAATATATATGTATATTTTTAGATCATATATTTAGCTTGACTGGCAAGCATTTGGGAAGAACTCAAAAGTATTCAGATCAAAAATGCCAGTAAATCTGAAGAAAGCAGTATTTGATCAATGCATTCTTCCTGTGATGACATATGGCTGCGAGACATGGACACTGAACCCATTCACAAAAGGGAAACTTAGGACAGCACAGAGAGCCATGGAGAGATCAATGCTGGGCTATAGAAGAAAGGACAGGAAAAGGGCAGATGACATCTGGTCTGTGACGAAGGTTATTGACATCTTAGAGAGAGTAGGTTCCTTGAAATGGCAGTGGGCTGGCCACGTTGCAAGAAGGAAAGACAACAGACGGACGAAGCTAGTACTGGAGTGGAGTCCGAGAGAGCACCGGAGGCCTAGAGGAAGACCACCAGACAGATGGGACAAAGACATCAAGAAGATCGCTGGTAACACCTGGCAGAGAACTGCCCAAGACCGTCCCACTTGGAGAAGACTTCTGAAAGCCTACCTGAATCCACGACTTGAAGAGGCCACATCATCTAATGATTGAATTGGCTGATGATGGTGATGATGATGATATTTACTATGAGCCCATAACTGAAATGTCTAGCACCTTAAACATTTCTTGACAGAATGTTCCTACATGAGCACCACATATTATTCGAACGGAACATTACTGTGCACTCAATACACTATTTCTTAAAGGTAAGTATTAACCGGACGATGTGGTGCAATGCTTCAGATACAGTACTCGCATTCGATAGAAGCAGAGCTCTCATCCTCGACCATACATTCAAATTCAGATGTTCCGTGGTTTTGCTACATCGATGAACGGGAATGCCGTCATGGCCCCATAGTAAAGGACATGTCCCATTCCTCCCCCTACTGTTGTCCAGTAAGGCCTTGTACTCCGTCTCTAATGATTTCATCATGAACGAGAAGTTAAACTCCAAGTTTCCTTTGAATGAACATAATAAAATTAGGCCAACCTCAGGGAAGATCAGTTAGGGTTCCGGAGATATGAGGCAATATTGAACCCATGAATTCTGAGAAAATACTGTAATGAAGGGCCAGCCTACGTATATAGCAGCTGCAAAACTTAGAGAAAGGCTTTGACAGTTCTGGCTGCAATACACTCTTCGAAATTATGAAGATAGCAGTGACAAAATACAGGGAGCGAAAGGTTGTTTCGAACTTGTTCGGAAACCAGACTGCAGCTGCAAAAGTCGAGGAGGAAGTGAAATAGTGTCGCAGCCTATCCTCGATATTATTCAGCCTGTACAATGAGCGAACTGTAAAGGAACTCAAGAAGGAAGTTGGAGAGGGAGTTAAAGTTCAAGCAGAAGAAATAAAATCTTTGTGGTTTGTTGATGGCATTGTAATTCTGTTTATAATTCTGTCAGATACAGCAAAGAATTTTGAAGAGCAGTTGAAAAGAATGGATAGCGCCTTGAAATGAGGTTATAAGATGAATAACAAAAACAGTAAAAAAAAGGGTTATTTTATCTAGTTGGGTTAAATAAGGTGATGATGAAGTAATTACATCAGAAAATGAGACTCTAATAGTAGTAGATGAGCTGCTATTTGGGCAGCAAATTAACTGATGACCGAAATAGAGTGGAAATGCAGAGTCCATGGATTCATGGGATTGTCTCCAGTCGTTCATCCGTCCGATACAATTTGAAAGGAGACTTGTCCGATCAGACAACAGGTTTCCAGTCATCTACAGTCCAGTGTCAGTGTTGATGGGCCCAGACGAGGTGTAAAACTTCGTGTCGTGCAGTCTTCAAGGGTACACGAGTGGGCCTTCGGCTCCGAAAGCCTATATCGAAGATGCTTCGTTGAATGGTTCGCACGCTGACGCTTGTTGATGACCCAGCGTTGAAACTGCAGCAATTTTCGAAACGGTTGCACTTTATCAAGCTGAACGATTCTCTTCAGTCGTCATTGGTCCCGTTCTTGCAGGATCTTTTTCTTGCCGCAACGATCTCAGAGATATCATGTTTTACCGGCTTCCTGATATGCACGGCACGCTCGTGAAATGGTCGTACGGGAAAATCCCCACTTCATCGCTACCTCGGAGATGCTGTGTCCCATGCTCGTGCGCCGACTATAACACCACGTTCAAACTCACTCAGATCTTGATAACCTTCCATTGTAACAGCAGGAACGCATCTAACACTGCGCCAGACACTTGTTGTCTTATATAGGCGTTGTCGACAGCAGCTCCCTATTCGGCTTGTTTACATATCTCTGTATTTGAATACGGATGGCTATATCAGTTGTTTTGGCGCTTCAGTGTATATTCTGTTGCTGTTTGCCTGCTGACATCGATTATAATTCTCATGTCGTAAGCTAAATGAACTAATTATGCTGCGTTAAATGGAGATCATGTATATATATAAGAAACTACACCAGTTCTTCTATAGAACCTCACGGAACACCATGATGGATTTCTCGTGGACGCCTGTCCTGTTGTCATGGTGACAGCCTCCCTGGCGTTCTCCACAGCCTCCCGTCTTCATTGGCCGCTCGACGTGATGGATTGGGCCGCGACCTGGACGTGCCAATTAACTACCGCTCCCCCGAAAATCTATCAGCCGAAACCTCTGCTGTCACGGGGCTGTCCAGGTAATAAGCTGCAGTGCTAAGCAGACAGAGGACGGACGCTGTCACTAGGCACTCCGCACAGAGCAAAGCAGTCAGTGAACAGAAACGAACATATAATGTCGGAAAGTGTTTAATGAACTCTTCATTTGTGTGGCAATAGTGTCCACAGTTGCTTTACCACCCTTAAACGGATTTAAAGTCAATCTTTGCAATTACTTGCTGGTTATAACCACAATAAAAGATAATAGCGACCAAACCTGTAACATATACAGAAACCCTCAACAACGGACATAATAACAAACATCCACAGAATCACAAACAAGCTGCAGTTAGATACGTACTGAACAAATTTATCCATAGTCCCCTAAACACTTTCGGTTGCAATAAGACCTAGTCACTAGAAAACAGATAGCAATAAAAATTCATACAAAAAAATAAAAATAAAGATACAAAATATGAAATAAACAAATCAGACAACGCCATTACATACATACAGACACATTAACACGAATATAAACAAGGGTAAAACTTATACAAGCAGCACAATCTCAAGACAGTGGTATACAACAACTCACCACAATACACTCACATACAAAATAGGAAACATACTCCAGAAAACAACGTACAAACATTGCATACAAAATAAATAAGTCAATGTAGAAACATATCCCAAAACAAACCAAAACGCGGTGGTTACCAACAACCTTGTATCTCAAACTTTCCTGGCAAATTAAGACTGTGTGCCGGTCCGAGAATCGAACTCGGGACCTTTGCCTTTCGCGGGCAACTGCTCTCCCATCTGAGTTACCCAAGAACGACTCACGCCCCGTCCTCACAGCTTTACTTCCACCAGTACCTCGTCTCGTACTTTCCAAACTTCACAGAAGCTCTTCTGCGAACCTAGCACAACTAGAACTTCTGGAAGAAAGGCTATTGCGGAGACATGGCTTAGCCACAGCCTGAGGGATGTTTCCTGAGTGAGATTTCACTCTGCAGCGGAGTGTGCGCTGTTATGAAACTTTCTTAGCAGATTAAAACTGTATGCCAGACCGAACGCACATTCCACTGCAGAGTGAAATCTCTTTCTGGAAACATCCCCCACGCTGTGGCTAAGCCATGTCTCCGCAGTATTCTTTCTTCCAGGAATGCTAGTTCAGCTAGGTTCGCAGAAGAGCTTCTGTGAAGCTTGGAAAGTAGGAGACGAGGTACTGGAGGAAGTACAGCTGTGAGGACGGGACGTGAGTCATGCTTGGGTAGCTCAGATGGGAGAGCACTTGCCCGCGAAATGCAAAGGTCCCGAGTTCGAGTCTCGGTCCGGCACACAGTTTTAATCTGCCAGGAAAGTTTTATAACAGCGCAAACTCCGCTGCAGAGTGAAATCTCATACTGGAAATCTTGTATCTATCAATTCAATTGCTAGGCTATGATAAACTCTATATTGGTATGACTAGCACGACCTTTGACACGATGTACAAAGAACACGTCAGGCATAGAACAGCAGCACAAACCACTCATTTTCAGACCATCTTAAGCAGGAATATCAAACACCAAGCGCAGCAGAAAAAAGTTATGGACATCATAAAAATCAGTATAAAAAGTCATCTCCTAACTTTCCTAAACGTTAACACATACACGAAGCACTAACATACAAACAGTTGATTACTGATTAGAAAAATATTAAAAACTAGACACTATACATAATCATTTAACGCATCACGTTAAAAAAACCTCCTTTCTATATCGTTTTCATTCTCGCTACCCCACCCACTCCTCCATTTCACCTCTACCTCATTCTCCGTTCACCATCTCATTACCAACTTACTCTTCCTTTCCCTATTCAGTTCACTGTTCACTACCTACGTTTTTTATCTTCACTCTCGCCCCCCACCCCCAGCTACTCCCCAATTTTTTAGCCCTTCAGTTCCTACACTGCTACTTCATATCACTTACATATTAAATGAATAGATATGAACAAAATTAAAGCACCACAGATCCAATGATCAACTTTAGATCAAGTGAGAAGCTAAACTAGCAGTTAAATTGGCAGCGCTAAACACAGACAAATTTAGCTGGTCAACGTAAACAGACATTTTTCGCATTTCCGGAAATGTGCAGTGCTGCAAAGAAACGTGAAGTAGAAATCATTATGAACGACGGCCAAAACCCAGTCTGAGAAGCAACTGACGACATTGGCGTATCAGTTGACTCATACCACGAAATTTTTTCAGTTGTTATGGATATGGAAGGCGTCACAGCAAAACTTGTTCCAGAAATGTTGAATTTCGGACAAAATCAGCGGAGAATGCACGTTGCCCATAAGTCGCTATATGAAGTCAAGAACGATGCAAAACTACTGAAACGTGTCCTAATATGTGATGATACCCGGGATTACGAATATGACATCGAAATTATGGCTCAATCGTCCCGGGATTCACGATACCTAGGGCCAAAAAAGTTGGACAAATACTATCAAACTTGCGTTCTTGCCACAAGGTCGAACGATCAATTACAAGTATTACAAGTATTACTTAAAAGTTCAACGCTGTGGTTGCGTTAAACAATCCGAAAAAAAGAAACACATGGATTTGTTGCAAAACAGTGCATCGGTTTGCATCACTTCACTGCACCTGCTCACATTTCGTTATTATTGGTAAAAAAAAATGCTTTAATGATGTTACAGCCGCCATATTCCCCAGACATGGTCCAGCGTCGCTTTTTTCCTTTTCCGAAAATACAGAAAACCATAAAGAGATTTTAAAAATAAATCGCTGAGGGAACTTAACGCTATCCCAATCATCGAGTTCAAGAAATGTTTTTGGAATTGGATAATGTGCTCACGTAAGTTTATAACATCTAAGGGGGTTTATTTTGAAAGGGGTAACAGTGATGTAGACGAATAAATAAAATACTTTCCAAAAAAATCCCGTCATTCTTTTAGCACACATTGTAGCTGCTGTGACGGGGTATTCATTCCGACGTGTTATACAGCCTCGCTTGCTTCACGCATCGGCTGGTGACAGGATCCTATCACGATTCTCTTACGAGACCGTCAGTATTTCCAATCAGCGTGTTTCGTGTTCACCTACAATTGAGGCGTCCTTGCGCTTTACGAAGGGTACCTCGTGAAATAAAATGGATACAAATAATAAAAATTAAGATATTTTTGTGAGGAGATTCTGAACTAAAAGTGTGATGAGACGGAAATGACACCTTTGATCTACAATGCAGTGGCAATTTTTTTCCAGATAAAACTACAGGTGTCAGCAATGGAGCATAGGAAATCAATATGGCGCCATTTGTTTTGAAAAAAAAAATACATATGATGATAGTGAATAATTCACGCTTGATGCACTGACTGGCTTCACTATAACTTTCAAACTTCTACCAAAAGCAACAAGGCCGAGCTGAAAAACGGCACATAAGGGGCAATGTAGAAAATAAAATTCAACACCTGTAGGTGATTTTTATGATGTTGAGATTCACATTTAACTTAATACTCATAAATAAATATGACTCGTAAACAACCACAATGACGTGTTTAGCAATGCCTCTAGATAATTATTTCCTTACCTAATCAATCCTCTGAATCCTAATCAATCCTCAGTTCCTCTGAGTTAAGAATAGTTGCGGTACGATGTTTCTTCTGGCGGAAAAAGACACGACTTTCAGTGCCGTTCAAGGATGGCAACTCTTTAGTTTCACTGTAAGAAGCATATATACGGCTCACCACCATTGGGAGCGATATTATCTGTGAGACTTCTTACAGCTTTTGAGATGCAAGGCGCGAAGAATTCACACAACGAGGATGACGATGTAGGTTGTCTCATAAATGCTTCATTCGGTTAAAACACGTGCACTGTGGAAACCAGGGAAGTACTTTGGAGTACTGACATTGCTTTTTACCTTTCGTGGTTGCTTCTGAATATGTGGAGGGAGGTATTATATTCCTGTAAGTTACTCCCTCCAAAAAGAAACACAGTCATAACACATTCGTTAACATTCCTCCGAGGAAGCCTCCGTAAACCAATCGATCAAGAATGCCTTCCACGTGGATTAATGTTTGAAGAGGGTGCCAAAAATGTTCAAATGGGTGTGAAATCTTATGGGACTTAACTGCTAAGGTCATCAGTCCCTAAGCTTACACACTACTTAACCTAAATTATCCTAAGGACAAACACACACACATCCATGCCCGAGGGAGGACTCGAACCTCCGCCGGGACCAGTCGCACAGTCCATGACTGCAGCGCCTTAGACTGCTCGGCAAGAGGGTGCCTCGAAGGCATTCCCGAGTCTGTATCGCTGCCCCACCATCTTATGTTCTTCTAGCAATACTTTTAGAGCGTCTCGCTCATCAGAGAAAGGCTTCACGTAGCCACTCGGTAGCAGTCCAGTTTCTACAGAGTGCAGCAACTTTCCCGTCGACGCATCGTTATTCGAACGGATGAAGACAGCATGTGCTTCCAAGCCCAACACACAGCAGTGTTAGCTGAACAGTTGCATTCCACAGTAGTCTGCTTGACTATTGGCATATCTGAAAAATGAGCTCCTTGACTGTAGCACATCCATTGAAACCAACATAATTCACGCTCGTACAGCCGGAGCTGAGTATTTAACGGGCACTGTGACCGAGCGTCGCTAAGATATAGATGAGACTCGTCGCAGAGTAGGCAGTCCTGGAATAAGCCCAATGGAAACTATTCCATTTCTTCCATTACGCTGACGATCTGACGATAGGAGAGGTAGTCATTAAGTTTTAATAATCCGTTCGAAAATATCAAGTTGTGATCATGAAAGTTGGCGACTGTATCAGCTCTTTGTCTACATATTCACCCTCGATGCGAAATATTTTTTTCCAACGATGGATCATTTGCCAGACCTTAACTGTAAAAGTTTACGTTTTAACTGTTGAGAAATATCCCGATTTCATTTCGAAAAATGTGTGCGATGAAATGATTCCTTAATCTGAGGGAAGTAGAAGTGGAGATTGTTGCATCTAGAGGGCAGCGATCCTAGGAAAACATTACGTTTTTGATCTGTACTTCAGTCTACTGACTGATTTTAGAATCACATTAAGGAACGCGCTCTAGGGACCAATATCGGCAGTTTCAGCCATTTTCTACCGTTTTCCTTGTTGCTAGACATGAGGTTGTGTTTTGTGCAGCATTTGTAGATGTTTCGAATTCTACACATGTGAGTTCTGTATAGATACTTGGAATATGTTGTTAATTTTTAAATTGCAGAATTTTGTGGCAAGCAAAATTCTACATATTTTTAAAATTAGTTACATAATCAGTGGACGGTAAAATCATACTTCGTCGGTCGTGAACCATCTTGTACCATGAAACAGAAGCGGATCTTTTACCACGTAACATGGGATATTTGCACTTTAACTGAATTTCGTTAATGCTTAATAATTTTATCTGTCTTGAACACAGAAGTTGATGTTAGCTTCCAATAGTTTCAGTTCCAGAATGTATTTAATTTCTAACTAGTTTCTCATAATACTTCTGCTTCATTTGATTTTATTTACTGATAACTGGTGTGTAGTAGAATGATGGTGCAACAGATGGACGACTAAATACCTTTTTGACAAGATTTTCGCGATTGGCACACTTCTCAATTTCAATAAAATATTTGTTGCTGGATCAGCGCGACTGATTACAGTGGGGAGTACCCAGGCTCCATTTCCGGCACTAGCAAGAATTTTTCCTTGGTGGCGTGACTGGAAGGAGATACATACAGCCTCGTGATGCCAGTTGATGAGCTACCTGATCGGCTAGTAGTAGCTCCTGGTCATGAAAATTAACATAGTTGAAAGAGCGGTGTGCTGACCCCACGCCCCTCCGTACAGTATACATTGACGCCATTGGCGGAGGATTACGCGACGGTCGGTCGGTACCGATCGGCCCGCTAGGGTCCGTGGATGGATTATTTAATTGTTCCTAAGTACACGACCTTGGAACATGTTGTTATGCCCCAGCATAGTATCCACAGTGGACACTAAAATTTCGTCCAAGTTCTACCTTAGTAGCTCGTGAACTGCTTGTATCATTGACCAGTAGACGGCCAGCTAGCGGAAAATGCCGAGCGAATAGTGTAAAACACGGGAGCTATCGCAACACAGGGAACGGCTGAGCACTCCTGCAAGTGAAGCATAATGACAACACTGAGGCCGAGATATATCGTCATACTTGTGACAAAGCAGAGTTTAATAAGAAAGGCTAGGTACAAGGCAGCTTTCAGCACTCAGGTGCCGAGCCAGTAGAAAAGAGCACCTGAAAGTTGAAGCTGCGAAAGTCTGAAGTCACTAGGAGAGGTGACAGCGAAGGAAAAACTAGGACACGTGATGTCATAACCATCCCCTCTACCACAAAGTGCGTGGCAAATGCCAACACAAACATCTCACCCTTCTTAACCCAAATGTGATCATTGAGTGCTAACTGCCAACTGCCCTGTGTGTTGTCTCAGCCCTTGTGTCAGCTGCAATTATCCAGTGAGAGGGGAGACTATGGAGGTTGACCCTCAGCACGCCCAACTGTCTTCAATCGTCTATGTAACCACGAGTCTGGCTGGTAGGACGCTGCTGCTGCAAGTTGTACTGCCAACTTCGGAAACAACACTGATAGAGTACGGAGGCTGCCATCACCCTGCGGGTCTCCTGGACACTTAACCTGCGTTGTCTGGGTGCTGTCCGTCATCCACCCTCCAATTGGTCAGTACTGCTTCTGCTCATCCCATTCCTGTGGCAGTCACCGATGCCGCTCGATCCTGTTTCCTAAATGGGAGCTGAGAGCCGACCCCTGTGAGCTACTGAGTACTTCTAGTGGATCTGGGGTGAAACTCCTGTGTGCAAATCTTCAACGTCCACGAGAGCACTATGGAAATCGATACACAGAGCTGGAGGCCATCGGATTCTGAAGTCGACGGCCGCTCATGACGTAGCAGCCACTACCCAATGCTTTGCTGCACTGGCCACGATGGTGTGAGTCAAGTGCACATTGGCTCTCTTCCACTGAGAGGCACTCTTCCACTGGCCCAGCCAAGATGCGGCGATTTGGAAGACATTCCAGTGTTACTGCCTAATACATGTGTTATTGTCAATGATACGATCTTGGTGCTCTCGAGCATAACTAGGATCTCGCCGCCGCATCCCTAGGGCATGGGGAAAGCGCATGGCAGAAGAAAAAAGTAGTGTGAAAATTGATTAATAGATGGCGATGTATGTGGCAGAATACGTAAATGAAAACACCTGTCATGCGCACGACCCACTGAAGTTGGTATAAACGCGCCGGGTACACGGCTTTTCCTCCTTTCGCGTCTGCGACGTTCGCCATGACTGTCTCAATGCAGGATCGCGCTCTGCTTGTAATGCTGTGTTACAGGAAGGACGACTGTGCATACGTCGCTCTGCAGAAGTTCCAGACATTGAAGGGTTTGAAAAAAGGCGTTGGTCCGATAACTGCGGTGGGTCTGGAGAAAATGATTCGGAAATTCGAAAAGACACGTTCTTTTGGTGTGCAACCTGATAGACGGAAGAAACAAATTGATTCGAGGTCAATGGAAGCAGTGGTCATATCAGTGCAGGAGGAGACGAGTGGTGGTGTGCAAACGTGTAGTGCAAGGAGAAGTTCCCGATCTCTGGACATATCCGTGAGCACGGTACGTAAAGTCCTACGAAACATCCTCCTTTGCTATCCATTCAAAATTACCTATGTGCACGAATCGCTTCCTGTTGACCTGCCAGTAAGAAAAACCTTTGCTTTAGAATTTTTTGTTCGCATGGATGTGGACAATGATTGGTCGTGGAAGATGTTGTTGACAGACGAAGCCCACTTCCATCTGACAGGATATTCGTCGAATATGGGCAAGGGAAAGTCCACGTACAAATCAACCAGTACCACTTCATTCTGTAAAAGTCACTATGTGGTGTGGGTTTACGGCATCGTTTATCATAGGGCCATAGGGCCATGTTTTTTAGAAGACAGAAGTGCTCCGGTCCTGTTACCTGTACCGTCACTGGCAAGCGCTGTGGGTGTCTTTTGCGCAACCACGTCATTCCATCTCTCCAACAGCGTGGATGTGTTGATTGGATCATTTTTATGCAAGATGGCGCACCTCCGCACATTGCAAATCCAGTTCAGCAGCTGCTGAAGCGCCATTTCGGAAATGCTAGAATTATCAGCTGCCATTTCCCAACAGCCTGGCCGTCCGGATCACTTGATCTTAATCCGTGTGACTTCTGGCTGTGGTGCTATCTGAAAGATGTTGTATTCAGTGTTCCGACTGCAAACTTAGCTCCATTGAAGGCACGCATTGCGCAACACATTCTGAACAGGACCCCGGAAACACTTCGATCAGTTGTGGAATATGCTGTTTCTCTATTTCAACTTGCTTCAGAAAACGGTAGACAGCATATTGAACATGTTTTGCACCAATCACACGGAAATTAATAATCCAATTTTATTTTGACTGATGCTTTTTATGCGATTTTTGGCCTCAGGACAATTAAAAACCGTTTCTTCCCATCCGATGTGATACGACCTTGCCGTGGTGGATGGACTAATGTAACTAACAGTATCACGCCTATACAGCCATGCACACTGAGGAGTACAGTTTGTTTAACGTCAAACGTACAACTTAGGCAATGTTGTATGATTTGTCATTTGTAGTCGACCATCATTAAATTATGATGCTTACAGCGCCCTCTATTGCTACATCATGTAACTATTTATTTTTCTTCCGCCATACATTTTCCCCCTTTTGCGATAATATTCCGTTGCAATTTGACGTCATTCTGACAAGTGGTGTTATTTCTACAGCGGTTTGAATGTTTAACAATAATTATAGTCATCTTGAATATTAAACTTCTCTTATAGAGTTAGCTAGAGGCCAAAGTCTCAAAAGTATGCCAAGGAACAAGACTTCCCCTACTGGGTGCCATGTCAGAATATAGAGGACGAGGCAGAATCTGATAATCCAGAGAAACAGTATGTGTGACACTGTTGCACAGAATGAGCTGGGCCGTTGTCAAAAAGCAGGTCAGCCTGCTCCAACGTTTCATCTTGACAGTCTCCCGCAGTCTCGTAAGGAGATTTCGGCAGTATGCTCCAATGACAGAAAGTGTCACCACTTCTGTCTCTAAGCTGGTCGTAGGTTGTGTTCCAAAATTGAACAGCACAGAGACAGAAGTGATGACACTTTCTGCAGGACCTGACCATTATTTTGCAGGACAATGCTCAAGCACGTACAGTGCAAGCTGTTACTGATTTGTTTGACTGATGGAGCTGCTAAGTGCTATACCACCTACTGCGCTCCCTGACTTAAGCCCTCGTAAGTTCAACTCGATTTCTAAACTGAAGGAAACGCTTCACGGCATTCGCTTCAGAACTGCTACAAATTCGTCGGGCAACAGATCGCTCCGCTGAAACTGTCAACACAACTGGAACTGCTAAGAGTATCCTACGACTACGACTTTGGGTTATACACAATGCTGGTGACTACTTTGAAGGCCGGTGAAACTTTGAAACACGTATCTATTTTGTACGACCTGTGAATAATTATTAAAGTTCCAACCTCGCATATTTAACTTTATCTCTGTATAATTTCACATTGTCTGAATGCGTTTACAGGTCTGAAGATCTGTTTATCGAAAATTAAAGTTGTCTACAAGCGATCTTGGCAAAGAAGTTCACTTTCTCTCAAGTAATTATTACAGATCGCTCCTCACCATTCAAGGTGAGAAAATTAAAGCACACGTTTCCACTGTTTGCTTTGCTGCTTTGCCTCGGCGTCTTATAGATACACCCAGCACTCGTCCGTAGTGATTACGCGGCTAAAGAAATCAAGTGGATTTTCCTGACACAGCTGACATTTCCGCTGCTCCCTCGGTGCAGCGGGCTTTTTGAATAGGTGCAGGCAATCGCGCAACCCGTGGGTTATCATCCTTGGTCATGTGCGAAGCCACATGGAAAACCCATGGCTGATTTTTCGCTTTTTCACGATCGTTCGATTGTGGTACGCTGGTCTCCGAGGACTAGAGCCTCAACTTCTCTTGTCATTCCATGTTCTTCACCGAAAGATGGTCAGACACGTCATTATAGTCAGTGAGACTTTTCTGAACACAGTGGACGCGTCTGTGTGACCTGAGCAAGGTTGCTCACTGACATTACCACCAGCCCAGCAGTTGGCAACATTGTTGTCCTTCAAATGCAGGGAACGAACTGAACACGATAATCCACTTCATCAAAGGGGTTGCGCCGTTTAGTCTTGGCTGTTATAGTGGCGTAGCTACGGTACTGTGACTCAGGCATTACTGTGTGCACCATGACTGCATGTGCCTGCAAACAAACAAAAAATTAATTGCGTAACATTAATTTTTAGGCTTCCGTGCATCAGTCTGTAAAAGCGGAACCCGTACAGGATCGTTTTGTTGTCTGTCTGTCTGTCCTACTGTTCAAAAACTTTTTTCTTAGGAACATCTAGGCGTATCGAGTTGAAACTTATATCCCGTACCTAGGCCTACTGTCCCTTTACGCTGTAAAACATTAAAGCTTTTAAGTCAATGCAATCAAAAGATACGGCCATTTATATTACATATTATAATGCTCATAAACTCACTGATCAAAACCTATAGGGCAATTCCCATTGATGTAGAATCATGAAGTTTGGCAAGAAACAAGGTTTCATTATAAAACCAAACGAAAAAATCCGAAAACTGTAAATTTGTAATGACATCACAAGAGAAAAAAATTATCATTTCTCATCTCTCTGCCTGTTCGTTCATCTATTATGACCTTTTTTCTTAGGAACACGTATCAAGTTGAAATTTATAAAACGTGATAAGGTCTACGGCCTCTTGGCGGTATAAAACATTGAAACTTCTAAGTCAATGCAATCAAAAGATACGACCATTAATGTCACATATTTTGATAGTCGCAAACTCATTCATCAAAACTTATAGGGTACTTCTCGTTGGACAAAAAGTATGAAATTTGGCAAGAAGCAAGATTTCTTAGTACAACCAAAGGAAAAATTTCGAAACCTGTACATATGAAATTACATCACATGAAAAAAAATTTTGTCATTTGTCATCAGACTTTCTTTCAGTCCATCAGTGAGTTAAGGGGGATAGGACATCAAACGGGCCGACTTGGAGCAGGAGAGGCATCACAGGACATTTTAATTTCCAGTGTCTATACTTTTACAAATAAATTCATAAAACTTTGTCAGCATCACCAGGAAGGATTCATGATTCACATTCATTGCAGTGGAAGTTCTAAAGCATAACAAAATAATTTTTTTACGTGTGAAATTTCATCATTTTTTCACTTACTAATGGCTGCACTTGTTGCTACAGGTACACTTTTCTTCATAAGTTAGAGAGGTTCTTCGATGAATTTTGCACAGCATAATACCATACTTACAGATGTATGAAACTCTAGAATTTATTTAATTTATGAAAAAACGAATGGTCCGTTGTATTTTAAACTTCATGTTTAGAAAAAACACAAATTGTGTGCTTAATTACCTCAATTTTTACCACAGTTTTTAATAGATATGGAAAATTCTAGAGTTTCATACCCTTTAAGTATGGTTTGTATGCTGTGCAAAATTTATCGAACCATCTCTCTTACTTATGAAGAAAAGTGTACCTATAGCAACAAATGCTGCCATTAGTAAGTGAAAATAATGATGAAATTTCACATGTAAAAAAATTTACTTCGTTATGTTTCGAACTTCCACTGCTATGAGTGTGAATTCTGAATCCTTCCTGCTCATGCTGACAAAGTTTTATGAATTTATTTGTAAAAGCATAGACAGTGGAAATTAAAATGTCCTGTGGTGCCTCTCCTGCTCCAAGTCGGCCCGTTTGACGTCCTACCCCTCTTAAGAAAACTTCTTCTCAGGAGCAGGTATACGTATCTAGTTGAAATGTACACTATTGGCCATTAAAATTGCTACACCACGAAGATGATGTGGTACAGACGCGAAATTTAACCGACAGGAAGAAGGTGCTGCGATATGCAAATGATTAGCTTTTCAGAGCATTGACACAAGGTTGGCGCCGGTGGCGACACCTACAACGTGCTGACATGAGGAAAGTTTCCAACCGATTTCTCATACACAAACAGCAGTTGACGGCGTTGCCTGGTGAAACGTTGTTGCGAAGCCTCGTGTAAGGAGGAGAAATGCTTACCATCACGTCTCCGACTTGAATAAATGTCGGATTGTAGCCTATCGCGATTGCGGTTTATCGTATAGCAACACTGCTGCTCGCGATGGTCGAGATCCAATGACTGTTAGCAGAATATGGAATCGGTGGGTTCAGGAGGGTAATACGGAATGCGGTGCTCGATCCCAACGGCCTCGTATCACTAGCAGTCGAGATGATAGGCATCTTATCCGCATGGCTGTAACGGATCGTGCAGCCACGTCTCGATCCCTGAGTCAACAGATGGGGACGTTTGCAAGACAATCACCATCTGCACGAACAGTTCGACGACGTTTGCAGCAGCATGGACTATCAGCTCGGAGACCGTGGCTGCGATTACCCTTGACGCTGCATCACAGACGGGAGCGCATGCGATGGTGTACTCAACGACGAACCTGGGTGCACGAATAGCAAAACGTCATTGTTTCGGATGAATTCAGGTTCTGTTTACAGCGTCATGAAGGTCGCGTCCGGGTTTGGCGACATAGCGGTGAACGCACATTGGAAGCGTGTATTCGTCATCGCCGTACTGGGGTATCACCCGGCGTGATGGTATGGGGTACCATTGGTTACACGTCTCGGTCACTTCTTGTTCGCATTGACGGCACTTTGAACAGTGGACGTTACATTTCAGATGTGTTACGACCCGTGGCTCTACCCTTCATTCGAACGCTGCGAAACTCTACATTTCAGCAAGATAATGCACGACCGCATGTTGCAGGTCCTGCATAGGCCTTTCTAGATACAGAAAATGTTCGACTGCTGCCCTGACCAGCACATTCCCCAGATCTCTCACCAATTGAAAACATCTAGTCAATGGTGGCCGAGCAACTGGCTCGTCACAATATTGCCAATTACTACTCTTGATGAACTGTGGTATCGTGTTGAAGCTGCATGGGCAGCTGTACCTGTACACGCCATCCAAGCTCTGTTTGATTCAATGCCCAGGCGTATCAAGGCCGTTATTACTGCCAGAGGTGGTTATTCTGGGTACTGATTTCTCAGGATCTATGCACCCAAATTGCGTGAAAATGTAATCACATGTCAGTCCTAGTACAATACATTTGTCCAATGAATACCCGTTTATCATCTGCATTTCTTCTTGGTGTAGCAATTTTAATGGCCAGTAGTGTATGTAACATACTAAGGTCTATGATCCCTTGACGATATAAAAAATTGAAGCTTCGAAGACAACGCAGTCAAAAACTATGGCCATTTATGTCACATATTTTGATACTCGGAAACTCACTAATCAAAACCTATATGTCACACTTTTAATCTCTCACTCACTCTTCAAAATCTAATTGGTACTTCCAGTTGACACGGAATTATGCAAATTGGCAAGAAGCAACGTTTCACATTATATGTAATGGAAAATATCAGAAAATTGTTAACTTGTAATTATATCATAGGAAAACAATTATTTCGTGTGTCATTTGTTATTCAACGTCAGACCTGAAATTTAAACAATCAGTAGTCCTACATTCAGGCTGGCTGAGCCGCAGTAGTGTAACTTAGACATCAGGCAAGGAATGATTTTGTTTATCATACTACATGTTTCGAAATTTGTCGATCATCAGATATCCAGGAACGATTATTGCATGTTGACATGTCGTTTCAAGTTGTAAGTGAAGCAAACATTCGCAGGTAACTGATGATCGACAAACTCCGAAACGCGTTTTATGTGCTATAAAGTCATTCCTTGCCTGATGTTTGACTTTTACCATTGCGATCCAGTCGACCTAATTGCAGAACTGCTGAGAATTATAATAATAATCGCCTGCCTCCTTTATAACTTAATGTCACATTTATATTATTGAAATTAAAACATTCTCGAAAATTTTGGTATCCCGGGGACCGATATGCACTATCAATGACCTAAAACGAAACAAGGCCCCTGAGTAGACAACATTCCATTAGAACTACTGACAGCCTTGGGAGAGCCAGGCCTAACAAAACTCTGCCATCTAGTGAGCAAGACGTGTGAGACAGGCGAAATACTCTCAGATTTCAAGAAGAATATAACAATTCCAATCCCACAGAGAGCAGATGTTGGCCGGCCGGGGTGGCCGAGCGGTTCTAGGCGCTACAGTGTGGAACCGCACGACCGCTACGGTCGCAGGTTCGAATCCTGCCTCGGGCATGGATGTGTGTGATGTCCTTAGGATAGTTAGGGTTAAGTAGTTCTAAGTTCTAGGGGACTGATGACCTTAGATGTTAAGTCCCGTAGTGCTCAGAGCCAATTGAGCCATTTTGAGCAGGTGTTGACAGATGTGAAAATTACCGAACTATCAGTTTAATAAGCCACGGCTGCAAAATACTAATACCAATTCTCTACAGACGAATGGAAACACTGGTAGAAGCCGACCTCGGGGAAGATCAGTTTGGTTTCCGTAGAAATGTTGGAACACGTGAGGCAATACTGACCCTACGACTTATCTTAGAAAATAGATTAAGGAAAGGCAAACCCACGTTTTAGCATTTGTAGACTTAGAGAAAGCTTTTGACAACGTTGACTGGAATACTCTCTTTCAAATTCTGAAGGTAGCAGGGGTAAAACACAGGGAGCGAAAGGCTATTTACAATTTGTACAGAAACCAGAGGGGCATGAATGGGAAGCAGTGGTTGGGAAGGGAGTGAGACAGGGCTGTAGCTTATCCCCGATGTTGTTCAATCTATATATTGAGCAAGCAGTAAAGGAAACAAAAGAAAAATTCGGAGTAGGTATTAAAATCCATGGAGAAGAAATAAAAACTTTGAGGTTCGCCGATGACATTGTAATTCTGTCAGAGACGGCAAAGGACTTGGAAAAACAGCTGAACGGAATGGACAGTGTCTTGAAAGGAGGATATAAGATGAATGTCAACAAAAACAAAACGAGAATAATGAAATGTAGTCGAATTAAATCGGGTGATGCTGAGGGAATTAGATTAGGAAATGAGACGCTTAAAGTAGTAAATAAGTTTTGCTATTTGGGGAGCAAAATAACTGATGATGGTCGAAGTAAAGAGGATATATAATGTACACTGGCAATGGCAAGGAAAGCGTTTCTGAAAAAGAGAAATTTGTTAACATCGAGTATAGATTTAAGTGTCAGGAAGTCATTTCTGAAAGTATTTGTATGGAGTGTAGCCATGTATGGAAGTGAAACGTTGACGTTAAATAGTTTAGACAAGAAGAGAATAGAAGCTTTCGAAATGTGGTGCTACAGAAGAATGCTGAAGAGTGGATGGGTAGATCACATAAATAATGAGGAGGTATTGAATAGAATTGGAGAGAAGAGAAATCTGTGGCACGACTTGACTAGAAGAAGGGATCGGTTGGTAGGGCATATTCTGAGGCATCAAGGGATCACCAATTTAGTACTGAAGGGCACCGTGGAGGGTAAAAATCGTAGAGGGAGACCAAGAGATGAATACACTAAACAGATTCAGAAGGATATAGATTGCAGTAGGTACTGGGAGATGAAAGAAGCTTGCACAGGATGGAGTAGCATGGAGAGCTGCGTCAAACCAGGCTCTGGACTGAAGACCACAGCAACAACATGTCGTTAACAGGTAAAAATTGTCGATCCTCTCGATTTCCGAAATGGATGAACTGTCTATATACATATTTAAATTATATGGAACCCTCAATACGCGAGTCCTACTCGCATCTACACAATTTTAGTAATGATAATTGAAACTGTACAACTGTCCCCCGTACTGTCATTATGTGGACAGATGGATGTGAGAAGCTGCTTGGGCGAGCTCATACTTCACAACACCATGCACCAACGAATTCTAGGTGGTACCACTTTTTGAATGTCCTGATAAAGCGAAGAGCAGACGGCGCACTCAGCTACAGCGCACACCATGTAAAGAAGAATACCTACTTGTACTTGCTCTCCGCTTGTTGCCACTACCCGGTGCAGAAGAATGAATTGCTCTAAACACTGGTCCGTAGGACTAGTTGCGCCCTCTCTGACATGGACAGTATGACCAAAGAATCGGTAAATCTGAAGAATGCTTCTCGTAAGAGCGGCTGCACAGATCGGCTGATTAGGTATCCACAACGCCCAGTGCTGATAGTTGCGATCAGTGGAAACAGAAGAGATCTCGAGAAGCATGTTGCTACTGAGTTTCTCATACAAGGGCGCTCTATTAGAAAAGAATATGATTAATTCTCAAGGAACAGCACATTGTAACGTTTCCGCCAGATGGAACCCAGACGTGATGAACAAGTCAGTCTGTCCAGGCACAGGGAGGTAAGGCAGAGACTGCTGGGTGACAAGGATGAGGCGCCTGCTGCCACAAGACAAATGAGGGGTATAGCCGCTCGTCGCCTCAGCAACGAGGAACTGTTCGCCGCTTAGAGCCTGAAGCCTAGAGAGAGACACCGCTCCACAGACTGGTTGAACAAGTACCCGTCGGGTGTGCACCGAACACACTTTATTTTGAAGATAAAATTGCTTCATCTGTGTGTACTTTACTTGTAAGAACGCTCTGCTTCGCGTCATTTTAGTTGCATCACTGGGCGCAATCTGTACAAAGTAACAGACAAAATCTCGTGTAAGGTTAGAAAACATAACCAAAATGAAAATATAAACGGGATGAACATACAAAATTAAGTCCTTTTCTGATCAGAAAAGACAACGGGATGATCCAGCTTTCATAGTCAGCAATTTTTCATATAGATTATCGTCGTATGTCATCCTTTAGAAGTTTTAATATCTACCAACTTGAACAATTTACAACCATTAACGTGTTACTTTTCTATGACAATAACGGCACTAACAGCAGTTTTTGAGAATTTATGTCGATTTTAAAGCACTGTAAGGAATCACCTAGCTTCCCCATCAGCCCAGTCACCGTCCTACATGTCAAGTTATCCGCGGATGCGCATGCGCTGTTCACATGAACCTCCTCTCCAGGGCACTATATGGTGCTTCCGCAGTTTCTTGTGTTAGTACACAACCAGTGTAAGTGCAGCGTCTTCCGATCTGGCTTTGCAATGCATTGCTTTCCGCCGATTGAGCTGTTTAAGTACGACACGATACTCATCCTTGTTCTGTTTCATGTCAGTTTCGCACTAAGCCTTAAAATAGTTTTATATTGGATTTTTTGGGGGAATGAACCACAATTTAAGATTGAATAACTACTGGTTTTACCGGTAGCAGGAGGGGGAGGAGGGGGGGGGCTTCTATACTGACGAACCAAAACATGATGGCCACCTGCGTAACAACTTGTTGGACCATCTTTGTAACGCGATATATCACAGATTTTGCGTATCAAAATGCTTCAAATGGCTCTAAGCATTATGAGACTTAACATCTGAGGTCATCAGTCCCCTAAACTTAGAACTACTTAAACCTAACTAACCCAAGGACATCACACACATCCATGCCCGAGGCAGGATTCGAACCTGCGACCGTAGCGGTCTCGCGGTTCCAGTCCGAAGCGCCTAGAACCGCGCGGCCACCAACGGGCGGCAAAAAAAGCATCGGCCTTCAGCCGCTTTAAGTTTTAAGGATCTTACTTACCTAGTATCATCTTTTGGAAGATAAATCTGTGGGCTTTCTGACTGTTAAAATTTATTGTAGTGTATTGTTTTTAAAAGCATCGGCCTTCAGCCTCTTTTGGAATTAAAGCCGTTTTTCTGACGATAGTCAAGCTTATAAGTTGCGCTGTAATGTTCGGACAACTAAATAAAGTGTTATGTTTAGAGTGTAACTGACAGCCGCTCATCCTGGCCCCCTTCCACAATTCTTACGACTTGTCCTGTCCTGCGGCTTCAGCAGGGCGTCTCACAGTCCTTGTTAGGTTTCCGGAGGTATGTGGCACCACAGTCACGTAACTTCCGTAAATTAAGCACTTACGCTGCGTGGGCATGGAGCTGGCGTCTGAAATCGTCTCAAATGTATTCCGTCGAGTTCAGATCATGAGAATTTTCTGTCCAAGACATCAACGTACATTCATTATCATGCTCCTCAAACGACTCATTATGATTATGGTCAGATTCCCCGCTGGAAGATGCCAACGGTGTTGGGAAAAACATGGCGTGGACTGGGCGGTTTTTTAGGTTAGAAGGCCTCGGGAAAGTACGTGGTGGGCTGCAATCTCAAAGGGTGCATGGCAAATACAGGACGTGCTTGGATCAAGGAACAGTCGGAATTGTAGTTGTAAATTGTTGTAGTTGTGCTGGGAAAGTCCCTGAGCTACAAGCGCTAATAGAAAGCACAGAAGCTGAAATCGTTATAGGTACAGAAAGCTGGCTAAAGCCTGAAATAAGTTCTGCAGAAATTTTTACGAAGTCTCAGACGGTGTTCAGGAAAGATAGATTAGGCAGAATTGGTGGTGGAGTGTTTGTGTCTGTCAGTAGTGGTTTATCTTGTAGTGAAGTCGAAGTAGACACTCAGTGCGAATTGGTACGGGTGGAGGTTATACTTAACAACCGAACTAAGTTAATAATTGGCTCCTTCTACCGACCCACAGACTCCGATGATATAGTTGATGAACAGTTCAGAGAAAATTTGAGTCTCGTAACAAATAAACACCCCACTCATACGGTTATAGTTAGTGGGGACTTCAACCTTCCCTCGATATGTTGGCAAAAGTACTTGTTCAAAACCGGTGGTAGGCAGAAAACATCTTCCGAGATTGTCTTAAACGCTTTCTCCGAAAATTATTTCGAGCAGTTAGTCCACGAACCCACGCGAATTGTAAATGGTTGCGAAATCACACTTGACCTCTTAGCCACAAACAATCCAGAGCTAATAGAGAGCATCATGACTGATACAGGGATTAGTGATCACAAGGTCGTTGTAGCTAGGCTCAATACCGTTTCTTCCAAATCCACCAGAAACAAACGCAAAATAATTTTACTTAAAAAAGCGGATAAAGTGTCACTAGAAGCCTTCCTAAGAGACAATCTCCATTCCTTCCGAACTAACTATGCAAATGTAGACGAGATGTGGCTCAAATTCAAAGATATAGTAGCAACAGCAATTGAGAGATTCATACCTCATAAATTGGTAAGAGATGGAACTGATCCCCCGTGGTACACAAAACAGGTTCGAACGCTGTTGCAGAGGCAACGGAAAAAGCATGCGAAGTTCAGAAGAACGCGAAGTCCCGAAGATTGGCTAAAATTTACAGACGCGCGAAATTTGGCACGGACTTCAATGCGAGATGCCTTTAATAGGTTCCACAACGAAATATTGTCTCGAAATTTGGTAGAAAATCCGAAGAAATTCTGGTCGTATGTAAAGTACACAAGCGGCAAGATGCAGTCAATACCTTCGCTGCGCAGTGCCGATGGTACTGTTACCGACGACTGTGCCCTTAAAGCGGAGTTATTGAACGCAGTTTTCCGAAATTCCTTCACAAGGGAAGACGAATGGAATATTCCAGAATTTGAAACACGAACAGCTGCTAGCATGAGTTTCTTAGAAGTAGATACCTTAGGGGTTGCGAAGCAACTCAAATCGCTTGATACGGGCAAGTCCTCAGGTCCAGATTGTATACCGATTAGGTTCCTTTCAGATTACGCTGATACAATAGATCCCTACTTAGCAATCATATACAACCGCTCGCTCACCGATAGATCTGTACCTACAGATTGGAAAATTGCGCAGGTCGCACCAGTGTTTAAGAAAGGTAGTAGGAGTAATCCATCGAACTACAGACCTATATCATTGACGTCGGTTTGCAGTAGGGTTTTGGAGCATATACTGTATTCAAACATTATGAATCACCTCGAAGGGAACGATCTATTGATACGTAATCAGCATGGTTTCAGAAAACATCGTTGTTGTGCAACGCAGCTAGCTCTTTATTCGCACGAAGTAATGGCCGCTATCGACAGGGAATCTCAGGTTGATTCCGTATTTCTGGATTTCCGGAAAGCTTTTGACACCGTTCCTCACAAGTGACTTCTAATCAAGCTGCGGGCCAATGGGGTATCGTCTCAGTTGTACGACTGGATTTGTGATTTCTTGTCAGGAAGGTCGCAGTTCGTAGTAATAGACGGCAAATCATCGAGTAAAACTGAAGGGATATCAGGTGTTCCCCAGGGAAGCGTCCTGGGACCTCTGCTGTTCCTGATCTATATAAATGACCTGGGTGACAATCTGAGCAGTTCTCTTAGGTTGTTCGCAGATGATGCTGTAATTTACCGTCTAGTAAGGTCATCCGAAGACTAGTATCAGTTGCAAAGCGATTTAGAAAAGATTGCTATATGGTGTGGTAGGTGGCAGTTGACGCTAAATAACGAAAAGTGTGAGGTGATCCACATGAGTTCTAAAAGAAATCCGTTGGAATTCGATTACTCGATAAATAGTACAATTCTCAAGGCTGTCAATTCAACTAAGTACCTGGGTGTTAAAATCACGAACAACTTCAGTTGGAAAGACCACATAGATAATATTGTGGGGAAGGCGAGCCAAAGGTTGTGTTTCATTGGCAGGACACTTAGAAGATGCAACAAGTCCACTAAAGAGACAGCTTACACTACACTCGTTCGTCCTCAGTTAGAATATTACTGCGCGGTGTGGGATCCTTACCAGGTGGGATTGACGGAGGACGTCGACAGGGTGCAAAAAAGGGCAGCTCGTTTTGTATTATCACGTAATAGGGGAGAGAGTGTGGCAGATATGATACGCGAGTCGGGATGGAAGTCATTAAAGCAAAGACGTTTTTCGTCGCGGCGAGATCTATTTACGAAATTTCAGCCACCAACTTTCTCTTCCGAATGCGAAAATATTTTGTTGAGCCCAACCTACATAGGTAGGAATGATCATCAAAATAAAATAAGAGAAATCAGAGCTCGAACAGAAAGGTTTAGGTGTTCGTTTTTCCCGCGCGCTGTTCGGGAGTGGAATGGTAGAGAGATAGCATGATTGTGGTTCGATGAACCCTCTGCCAAGCACTTAAATGTGAATTGCAGAGTAGTCATGTAGATGTAGATGTAGATGAAGCATGAAAATGTGCAGGTGATCCACAATAATGTTTACGTAGCCCACATCTGTCACTATGCTTCCGATGGCTGTCACAGCCCCCTTGGAAACCAGGTGAATCTCCCCCATAGTACTACCACAACCACCCTGCACGTTTCGACCAGCCATTCGCCTGAATGAAGGCCCATCCGGACGCAACCACCGACCTGGTGTAACAAGAAACGTCGTTCATCCGACCAGGTGACACATCTCCATTCATCCCTGGTCCAATTTCAATGACCCCATGCTCACTGCAATCGTAATTGACGATATCACTGTATCAGCATGGGAACACGTAAGTGTACTCAAAACCACTTGTATCTGAACCAGTACTGTAATCTGTCATCTTCTGCGGAGTCCTATGTTCAACAATGTGCGTTGATTGCTGTCTTCTAAACACTTGTGTCTGCACTAGCATTGTAATCTGCCATCTACTGTTGAGTCCAATGTTCAACAATGTATGTTGAATGGTGTACTCCAAAACACTTGCGTGTGCGCTACCACTGCAGTCTCTCATCTGCTGCAGAGCCCAGTGTTCAAACAATGTACGTTGAACAGTGTATTCCAGAACATTTGTATCTGCACTAGTACTGTACAAGTAGTCTGTCATCTGCTGCGGCGTCCAATGTTCAACAATGTGCATTGATTGGTGTCTCCAAAACACTTGTCTGCTTTTGCATTGTAGTCTGCCGCCTGCTGCGGAGTCCACTGGTCAACAATGTGCGTTGAATGGTGTACTCAAAACACTTGCATCTCCACCAGTGTTGTAATCTGTCATCTGCTGCGGCGTCCAGTGCTCAAAAATGTGCATTGATTGGTGTCTCCAAAACACTTGTCTGCATTTGCATTGTAGTCTGCCTCCTGCTGCGGAGTCCACTGGTCAACAATGTGCATTGAATGGTGTACTACAAACACTTGTGTCGGCACTAGCATAGTAGTCTATCCGGACTGACAGAGCAGGTAAGCCTCCGACCTCCACGTTCTGTGATGAGCCGTGGAGGTCCAATAGCACGTCACCTACTGGTAGTTTCACTGTCCTTCAATCGCTTTCCATAGATGAGCACGACAGTAGCACGCGGACAGCTGACCAGCTTCGCCTTTCCCAAGACGCCCGTTCCCAGGCGGCGGGCGATAACAATCTGTCGTTTGTCAAAGTCGCTGATGGCAGTGCGTTTCTCCATTTGCGGCCGCTATCGTAGCTAGAATGAAACACTGTTCCTCTCTTTTTCCCGTGCCGTTCCACGTGCCCGCAACGCTACCAGGTAGCGTTCAATCTCGCTCGTCGGTGTATAATCCAATTAAAGAATCGCATTTTGCTTCTCCTCGGTGTTATGATTGTGATACTGCTTTTGAAGTTCACACACAACTCCATGAATAGCCACGTTTAAATAAGAGCAGCAGCTGACTGCCTGATACACGCCCATAAGTAAGATGCTTTCGAGACTACACAGAGCTACCCTGTAGCGTTGACTCTCACAGTGGGCATACTATTTCCCATGGGCTCCACTTATTCCAGCATCTGGCGCGCAAGCTGAGTGGGCCGCGACAGCACTCTATCGAACTCAACGATACCCTATCCTACGGCAGATGCTTTAGCCTGCAGCAAGGTCTGTATACTTGGTGGAAAACCACAGTCGTTCGTATTTCCTACGCCATAGCGGAATGTGCTATCCGTCGGTTACGACATGCTGCTTCCGCAGTAAATAATTCGCCCACAGATGCACACCACTGTCAGATGATACATTCCAAGACAGAAAAAGACGCACCACAAAGGAATTATCCGAATGCGACAGATATCGGTAGATACGATGTGCATGTGCAGACAAACAAATGATTACAACTTCAGAAAAATTGGATGATTTATTTAAGAGAAAGAGATTCACAAATTGAACAAATAGACAACATGTTGGTACACCTCCCACCCTTATGCAACCAGTTATTCGGCTTGGCATCGATTGATAGAGTTGTTGGTTGTGTTCCTGAGGGATATGATGCCAAATTCTGTCCAGCTGGTGTGTTAGACCGTAAAGATCCCGAGATGGCTGGAGGGCTCTCCCGTAACGCTCCGAAAGTTCTCAATTAAGGAAAGATCCGACGAGCTTGCTGACCAAGGTGGGGTTTGAGAAGCACGGAGACAAACAGCAGAAATTGTCGCCGTGGACGTTCGGGCATTATCTGACCGAAATATAAGCTCAGGATGGCTTGGCATGCAGGCCAAAAAAACGGGCTTTGGTATATTGTCAGCGTACCACTCTGCTGTAAGGGTGCCACGGATAACCAAAGGGGAAAAATAGTAGAGTTTAATGTCCCCCTTGACAACGGGGCCATTAGAGACGAAGCACAACTTCGCGTTATAGAAGGATGGGATAGGAGATCGGCCGTGGTCTTGTAAAGGAACCATCCCAGCACTTGCCTTTAACGGTTTAGGGAAATCATGGAAAACCTAAATCCGGGTGGCCGCACGGGAAAATTAAACCCTCGTCGTCCTGAATGCGAGTCCAGTGTGCTAACCACTGCGCGGCTCTTTCTGTGGCAGTCAATGGGGCCCCGCTATGAAATGAAATGGCACACCAGACCATCATTCCTGGTTGCCAGGCCGTATGGCGGGCTACAGTCAGGTAGGTATCCCACCGCTGCCACACGCTTCTCGCCTGGTCATGGGGCTGAATGCGACGCGTTGTCTACTCCGGTCAATGAGGTTCCAACCCGAATGTGCCCGATACCACTGCAAAGGGCTTTTTGTTATACAAAGGTCAATGGCGGTCGGTGCAAGGGGCGCCGTGAGCTCAGGGCCCTTCTGTGAGCCGCCTATTAATGGTCCTTGAGGTCGCTGAAGCACCAGTTGCACGTCGGATCCATGATGTGACTCAGAGGCTCTGGGTGCCTCTCTGACGATTGTTCGGTCCTCACGTGCTCTTTGTCGACCGCTTTCTACTTTACGCTGTGTTCGGCCATGGTTGATCCATTCCTGCCAACATCGTCGAATAGCGGCATTGCTCATATTCAAATGTCGAGCAAATCCCCGATTACTCCAACCGGCTTCTTTGAGTCCAATTGTCGCGCGGGGTAAAAGCGCGGTCTAGAACGTCTCGCCACGGTTCACGCGGCTCCCCCCATCGGAAGTTCGAGTCCTCCCTCAGGCACTGGTGTGTGTGTTGTCCTTAGCGTAAGTTAGTTTAAGTTAGATCAAGTAGTGTGTAAGCCTAGGGACCGATAACCTCAGCAGTTTGGTCCCATAAGAACTTATCACAAAATTTTGAGCCCAATTACACGTCCTCTTTCAAATTGTGACAATGCGTATATTGTTCAGGTGCCTGTCTGTGAGGCATAGTTACTGTCCAGCTGAGTACACGGGATGAAATTTGCGAAGACTTTAAGCCCTGGTATCGACATGTACCCTGTTTACTATCATTGCCAGCTGCGCGGTGAGATTGTGCTGCAGCGTCACATATTCATCCGTCTGCCGCCAAAGTTTACGGTTTTGCATTTTCCGTAGATAGCCGTGTGAATATCAACTTGTGACTAATTTGCGGAACTCTTTCGCGATGCGTCGTACTTTTTTTTCCTGAGAATGTATTTAATTAGGTCTTTCCGTTTTTATTAATACTTACTGTAAATGTATCATGTGGTGGAAAAACCCCAATGGCGTATTCTATAAACCACTTTAGCATTACAGAACACTGCTGACTGGACATCGTACATTAATTGGAAACCTCAGATATCAACAACGGTATGGGATAAAATGATTATTATGAGCAACTGCGCAGTAAAGTTCCAATAAATTCCCACAAGTAAGGTATTTCAAATACATCCATTGTGATTTTTTATTCAGATAAGTCTTTGTTCATAAATGGTATGATGCGGAAAACTTAAGCAGAAAGTAACATTTGCATGGTGTTTTACTCCCAAATAAGTAATTCAACGCAGCCTGGATCATACATAGCATCGGTAAGGCTCAAAGTTTTCATTTCTTCTCTCTGTACTTTAATTCGCTGTCTAAATTTCTCCTTGGTTTCCTTTTCTGGTTGGTCAGTAAACAGATCGGGTACAATCCTGTCTCACTCTCTTCTCCAACACTGCTTCCCTTTCATGCAGCTAGACTGCAGTCTAGTATCTGTGCAAATTATAGATTACGTTTTCCTCACGGATCATAATTTGATCAAAATGACACTATGACTGATGTTTTAGCGATTCAAGTGACAGGGATGAATCATGGCTCTAAAGCAATTCTTGCACTAGCGGCTTGTGCTCGATGTATTGCTGGTTTTGTATAGTGGTGTTCGTAAATTCCCGTTACAAACTTGTAGGACTTGCAGAGGGGTATAGGAACCCATGTCTGGAAACGTACCGTTTGCGTTCCTCGACGGTTTCAATTCAGAAGTGTAACGAGTCCATGTCAGCTGAGGAAAGACAAAAGTCCCAGAGTACCTTGTCCTGATATGCAGTAGGGTAGACAGGATGACGTGTACTACGTCGGACGGTCACCTGAAGTCATTTAACGCCTGCCTTGCAAAGTTTAATTTGCGAGACTCCTGTAGAGACGTAGGAGGATCTGCTGGCTGTACTAGAAACCGAAGTGACACCAGCTGGGATGGAGAGTGTGTACCAGAACAAGCTTCGTAGGTACAATGTCTGTAACAGCCACATAAATCCGTTGTTGTAATGCATCAGAACAGTTCTGTACGTACAGTACGCTGGGTTCTATATTGTTTTGGAATAGTGTAAACAGCCGGCCGCTGTGGCCGAGCGATTCTAGGCACTTCAGTCCGGAACCACGCTGCTGCTACGGTAGCAGGTTCGAATCCTGCCTAGGGCATGGATGTGTGTGATGTGCTTAGGTTAGTTAGGTTTAAGTAGTTCTAAGTTCTAGGGGACTGATGACCTCAGTCCGCACCTCGTGGTCGTGCGGTAGCGTTCTCGCTTCCAGCGCCCGGATTCCCGGGATCGATTCCCGGCGGGGTCAGGGATTTTCTCTGCCTCGTGATGAATGGGTGTTGTCTGATGTCCTTAGGTTAGTTAGGTTTAAGTAGTTCTAAGTTCTAGGGGACTGATTACTATAGATGTTAAGTCCCATAGTGCTCAGAGCCATTTCAACCATTTGAAAAATGTAAATACATAATGTTTAAGTGTTAATATACATAAATGTGCTTAAGTGATAGAGCTATTTCGTTATGTTTCCTTTCGAACTGTTACCTAATAACTGGAAAAGTTAAAAGACCTTAGAGATACAGGAAAAAAAATTGTGTCATGGGTACATTGTGGGTTAAAATGTGGCGGAAGGACACGGAAGCAAATGACGTGTATGGCACGCTGATAAGAAACATCTACTGTGCCAGCGCCACGCCTAATTCAATTCCTCAAGCAGGAGGGAATGAGTTACACATCTTAATTGAATCCGTCATAGAACGGAAACGGTACGTTTCTGGATATGGATTCCTCTTCAAAGTATTATATACTCATTTCCCTCTACAAGCTCTACAAGTTTGTAATGGGAATTTCCGAACACACAGTTTAACTAGCGACCCACCAGCGATTCGCACAGTTAGCACTAACAACGACTGGACGACTTGTATAATTACGCAAAAAAACCTTCCTCTTGAATCAGTCTCTCTATCAGTAAAAACCGTATCAAATTCGTTGCAGCAGCTTCTGAGATTAGCCTTCATGTGCAGACAGAACTACGCAGCGGGGGACTTCAATTTATGATTCGTACAGGGACTGGCCGAGCTCCGCTGCTCTCGAGTTGCTGCAACTGTTTATTGCTTTTCCCGCCATGTACCTCCTCCTCTGAAGCTGACCAGGGCGTAGCGCCCACGACTGCCACGAGATTTCACTCCAAACGCAACTAAATACTGAACATCTTGCAAAAACAACGCCGTTTACAGCTGAAGAATACACTTTAATGGGACACGACCGGTCACATCCTTATGTGCACAGGTTACTTTCAGTCATAAAAGACATCAACGTAATCGAAAGGAGGACCCAAGCTTTGCTTATGAAACGGCATTACCCGCCGATAATAATCTCCATTTGGCGGGTAATGTCGTTTTACTTGCAAAGCTTGAGTCCTCCTTTCGTCTCAAGTTGATATCTTCACAAAGCGCACGACTGCTACGGTCGCAGGTTCGAATCCTGCCTCGGGCATGGATGTGTGTGATGTCCTTAGGTTAGCTAGGTTTAAGTAGTTCTAAGTCTAGGGGATTGATGACCTCAGATGTTAAGTCCCATAGTGCTCAGAGCCATTTGAACCATTTTTTTTATATCTTCAATGACTAAAAGCAACACTTACACCTGAGTATGTAGCTACAGGCCATGAAAGCGATCGTGTCCATTAAAGCTGTAAGCCACAAGCGGATGCCCTGAACACAGAGTTCTTTGAATATGGAACAGATAACAATACATATATTACACGCTCATCATTACTATAATTGTAAATTTGATACACAAACCTTTCTCGTGAATCAGCCTGTCTATTAGTGGGAACCGTATCAAAACCCCTACAGTAGCTCCTGTAGTTATCCTTCAAATAAAGAAAAACGCGGCGAGTGCCTTCTGTTTAGTAATATGTACAGGTACAGTATAGTAAGTTTCTCCTTAATACTTTTTTCTCATCCTTGTCATATTTTTTAAAAATCTCTAGGCTCCACTGACGGCCCACTCCCGCCCATACAGGTCGAAGGTGTTGAAATAACAATAAAGGAGAAAAAGATATAAGAATGTCCAGTTCTCCATCCTTCTTCTCCAGAAGTCGAGTACTGTGCTGTGCAACACCCACACCTAAAACTCTGAGAACTACTGTACCGATTCTGCTTATACGAAAGACAGCGGGCACAGTGGTGCTTTCGTACCAGTGTGCCATGAGTGTCACGGGCTTCGTGCCCTTCCGGCACAGTTTAGCCATAACACAACATTCTTAAGATCCAGGAAAATCACAGAGCATGCAGCGAGTATTTTTTTTTTTTAGGCGTTCAATGTAGGGTTCAGTTTCGGAGCTTTTACGTTAATCAGCACAGCCCCTGACGTTACTGGTTTCAGACCATGTCAAGCGCCGTAGACATTCGATACAGTTTGTTTCTTGTCAAGCCTTCAGCGTAAGTGCACTATTTAGCCATCAACAACAAATACAAAAATGTAATATTTCTTAAAATAGAAATTTATTTATTTAATCGTTTGGCTAGGGTCCCCCGTCGGGCAGACCGTTCGCCGGGTAACACATGTAACCTCCCCCTCACTTATCGACCTTAATGACAGCGAAAAATTAAACCGCGTGCACCTAATGGAAATTTGGGAAAAAGAAATCGTCACCGAAGTTAATCTGTCGGTAAAGAGGGAGGGAAGGTTTACATCTAAATGAAAGGAAAAATGCAAATGAAATTGGTGGAAATTAAATTTGAAAAGGGGTAAAGTTAATAAAGAAAGTAAATGTGTGGTCGTTACGTTAACAATTAATCGGCGTTAACTAGATATTTGAGATTTGGGGAAAATTACGGTCGCCAGTCCTATGGACAACTACTGTAATAACTGAAAATGAAAGATTAATGCACATATAATTAGCACTAAAAGCGTGGCAACTGAAGGTTGACACGTGTTGCGTGAAAACTGAATGTTTGTCAGAAGTAATAAATTTCGCTACACTCTGACTTAATTTAGCAAAAGAATTAATAAAATCGGAAAACTGAAAGTTAATTTAGTGACTGAAATTAATAGTGAACTTTGTTTCTGAAGCACTACGAAATTCAATAAAATAAGGCTACTCTTGGGCTACCTCAACAATCATTTCAAAAGCTACTTGAATCTACGCACTTTAGAAATAAGAGATTTAACTTTGAACTTGAATTAAATGATTCTGAACAATTAACAATAGTAAAACTTAGTACGTACCAAGCTGAGCTGCAGTCACAGGTAGCTAAAATATGGAAACAAAACTCGCACTCTTAATTTGTGCTTGTGTAATCTAAATATTGCTTTCAATTTGACGCCACTTCGGCGACCTGCAATCGATGAGGATGACAGGATGATGATGACAGCACAACATCCAGTCCCTTGGGCGGAGAAAATTCCCCGACCCGGCCGGGAATCGAATCTTGGCGCAGAGGATTGACAATCCATCACGCTGACCATTCAGCTACCGGTGGCGGACAAAATAGAAATGAACGTGTTACTTTAAAGCAATTAAACAGTATTTCCTCACTATTAGCAACAATAAGACATAAAATACTTCATAATTTCTGAACACAGAAGCAATAATTAAATTTGCCCTTAGATTTTCACAAACAGGTTTGCACAGTCACCACACTTTGCAATACAACTAATTTTTCAGTTAACCATTAAAATGGCCATTACACCCTTTCTACAACTCTGTGGTCAAATTTTAAAATTTCTATTTAAATACACTACTGGCCATTAAAATTGCTACACCAAGAAGAAATGCAGATGATACACGGGTATTCATTGGACAAATATATTATACTAGAACTGACATGTGATTACATTCTCACACAGTTTGGGTGCTTAGATCCTGAGAAATCAGTACCGAGAACAACCACCTCTGGTCGTAATAACGACCTTTATACGCCTGGGCATTGAGTCAAACAGAGCTTGGATGACGTGTACAGGTACAGCTGCCCATGCAGCTTCAACGCGATACCACAGTTCATCAAGAGTAGTGACTGGCGTATTGTGACTAGCCAGTTGCTCGGCCACCATTGGCCAGACGTTTTCAATTGGTGAGAGATCTGGAGAATGCGCTGGCCAGGGCAGCAGTCGAACATTTTCTGTGTCCAGAAATGCCGGTACAGGACCTGAAACATGCAGTCGTGCATTATCCTGCTGAAATGTAGGGTTTCGCAGGGATCGAATGAAGGGTAGAGCCCCGGGTCGTAACAGATCTGAAATGTAACGTCCACTGTTCAAAGTGCCGTCAATGCGAACAAGAGGTGACCGAGACATGGAATCAATGGCACCTCATACCATCACGCCGGGTGATACGCCAGTATGGCGATGACGAATACACGCTTCCAATGTGCGTTCACCGCGATGTCGCCAAATACGGATGCGACCATCATGATGCTGTAAACAGAACCTGGATTCATCCGAAAAAATGACGTTTTGCCATTCGTGCATCCAGGTTCGTCGTCGAGTACACAATAGCAGGCGGTCCTGTCTGTGATGCAGCGTCAAGGGTAACCGCAGCCATGGTCTCCGAGCTAATAGTCCATGCTGCTGCAAACGTCGCCGAACTGTTCATGCAGATGGTTGTTGTCATGCAAACGTCCCCATCTGTTGACTCAGGAATCGAGACGTGGCTGCTCGATCCGTTACAGCAATGCGGATAAGATGCCTATCATCTCGACTGCTAGTGATTCGAGGCCGTTTGGATCCAACACGGCGTTCCGTATTACCCTTCTGAACCCATCGATTCCATATTCTGCTAACAGTCATTGGATCTCGACTAACGCGAGCAGCAATGTCGCGATACGATAAACCACAATCGCGATGGGCTACAATCCGACCTTTATCAAAGTCGGAAACGTGATGGTACGAATTTCTCCTTCTTACACGAGGCATCAGAACAACGTTTCACCAGGCAATGCCGGTCAACTGCTGTTTGTGTATGAGAAATCGGTTGGAAACTTTCCTCATGTTAGTACGCTGTAGGTGTCGCCACTGGCGCCAACCGTTTGTGAATTGAAAAGCTAATCATCTGCATATCACAGCATCTTCTTCCTGTCGCTTGAATTTCGCGTCTGTAGCACGTCATCTTCGTGGTGTAGCAATTTTAATGGCCAGTAGTGTAAATCTTATCAGATATCTAAAAACTGCCTTATCATTCTTTAGTAAAAGACCAGTAATAGTCAATAAGCAATGAAGTGAAATTGAACATAAAGAAAACTAAAGCCATGAATTTCAGCCTGAGGAGGGAAAATGATAATCTTTAATTAAATGAAGATGGCACCTCTATAGACTGTGTAACAAATGCAAAATTTCTAGAAATGAATATTGATTCTCAGCTGACGTGGTGTGAACACACAAAGGTACCTTCAAGCGTCATCATGATGTTATGCCCTTAGAATCCTCTCACCAGTAAGTAACATGAAGTGTCGTTTAGGTACATGCTATACATACGTACTCTCAGTTCTTAGCTATGGCGTTCTTTTCTAGGGAACAAATGTACAAAATATGAACACAGTTTTCAAACTCCAGAAAAGAGTCATAAAAATCATAACCAAAAATTGTAAAGATCTCTTCAAAACACGGGATTTTAACCGCTCCGTGTGAATACATTTACCAGTCAGTTGCACACATCAAAAATAATATTGGTAATTACTGCACAAACAGTTCTCTCCATGACCTTGGAACAAGAGCTAGACTCAACTTACATTTACCAAGAAGAAATAAACATAAAACTCAAAACAGCATTTTCTACCAAGGAATAAAACTCTACCATAAATGACCAAAAGAAATAAAAGAAATTGCAAAAATTCACTTATTTAAAAAGGCAGCTGGGAAGTACCTGTTATGCAATACATTTTATACATTGAAGAATTACTTAGATAAAACAGAATAGGGGTTTGGTAAAAAAGTTATACAAGTAAATAATAATAATGATTATAAAACATCCAACATTCCATATAACACCTTCACACTATGTTTCTTTTTTCCTTCTTATTTCCTTTCCTAGAAAAACTTACCCCCAAGCTATGTATAGCACAATACTAACACATCTTCCTCTTTCTGAGCTCAACATCTCACTCATTATAGAGGGATACTGACTCAGTTTTTCAAGATAGCGAACGGGAAGTTGTGGTACAGAACAGAAAATGGCCCAGAGATCACCTGTGTGTGTGTGTGTGTGTGTGTGTGTGTGTGTGTGTAGTGAGTGAAGTGTTGTGAAACAATGTGTGTATAGTGTGTGCAGTGACTGATAGTGAGATATGAGAGAACAGTGTGACATTACATTATTTCAAGTTATTTGTAAAAAAAGTATTGTATACCAGGAGTAAATCTAACGGTTATCAATACTGGAAGTCTGTAAATGTATGTGTATACGAATTAGCTTATTTTAAATTGGTCTGAACTTGTAAATACTTTGACATATCCTACATCCTTGTAAAAAGAGATCCACAGATGAATAAAGCTACTACTACTACTACTACTACTACTACTGCTGCTGCTGCTACTACTACTTGTAGGGCATGGCACTCCAAGATTCCTCAGTTCTGAGACAAATTGTTCCCCATGTTGCTGGAATTTGGAACAATGAAGATTAAATGATCAGCAACTGTTATTGCCATCAAAAGGACTGGATTCCTTTCTTTTAAGTGGTGAAGAAATGATTAAGAAGCTGGTGTAACCGAATCTTCCTGTAGCAGTTTCTTCGATCATCTGCTCTATTGTTTCGTTGTAAAGGGACGATCATAATATTTCCGTTTCGAAGGCCGTACAGTCCAGAATCGGTATGCCAATCAGGCAAAATCACCGTGACCATTGAGGAAATCATCCCACCGACGCACAAGTTTGAAGGTACCCGTTTGGTAAAACAACGTGTCCTGCTGCATGAAAAAGTCCGTAACTGCCTGCTGCACATCCTCGTGCGGCAGGAATCTTCGACCCGTCAAGGTCTTTTTTAACGGACCGAAGGCGTAACAGTCGCGTAAGGAGAGATCAGCGCTCGATTTACTTGCACTTGACGTGTGAATGAGGCTGGCCTCCTAGATCGACCGGCGTCTTATATCGAATCGCGAACTGTGCGGAAGCTGGTGCACAGTTCCATAACGGTCGTTTTCGATGGACGTGCTGGCACATACGCATTCTTCATTCTCCGATGGATGTCGACTGATGTTTATCCTTCAGTCGCCAAGAAAAGAATAACAGCACGTTGGTCCTAGTTGGACACATTTGATACTAAAGTCGTCATAGTTCACTGATTCCTTGCCTACATGCCTGTGTATATATATCCGCATTGGAGTCATGCTACGTTGCATACAAGCTGCAGCAACGCCCTCAAACGGGAACTTTTTGATCACTGCCTCTGCAAACTGCCTACGTACGCTTTTATCCAAAGCACATTAATGTATTTGTTCCTTAGAGAACATTCCATTCAAAATGGCTCTGAGCAATATGGGACTTAACTGGTGAGGTCATCAGTCCCCTAGAACTTAGAACTACTTAAACCTAACTAACCTAAAGACATCACACACATCCATGCCCGAGGCAGGATTCGAACCTGCGACCGTAGCGGAACATTCCATTACTTCTTGGTCTACTTCAATAACAAGTTCACTCTTGCGTTTTCCGCAGTACCTATTCTCTTCGTCGTTCTGTGTTAAACAGCACTTGATACCTTTTATGGTTTTCATTGCCTTTGCTGTATAAGAAGATGTTGATACTGGACTCGTGCTAGATCACTAGAAAGCACATCTTCCATACAATTTTGACCTGGTATGTTTCGTCAGCCTCTATTCGGGCGAACTACCAGTTTCTTCACGCGGCTGGGAGAATGCAGCAGTTCACGGACCACAGAAAGTGAGCAGAGAACCAGCAAGATGAGCAGAACGTGGCAGCGCGGCGCCAAGCCGTCCGTCTCCATGGCAACGCAGCGCAAACAACGGGCGCGCTCACAACAAATTGATTTCCGGCACGCAGCTCTTGGCTTGGTCACCGGCGCCGCCGGCCAGCTGTTTGTCATCGGCCGAGGACCGAGCTGGCGCACCGTGGAGTTTTCAGCGGACAGCTGGACCGTGAAATCGAAAAGGTGCCTTGTAACGTACATTCTCTGCGAGAATGAGTGACAGAGAGAACTTTCAATACTAGTGTCGTCGGATAAATACGCGACAGATCTCTTTTATAGTACTTGGCCCTCAAAATATTAAACGTGGTATGCCACAGTCGTGGTACGTAGCGATCACCATCTTCTTGGTGTGATGACTACAGTTGGTAGTTCATGACATAGGCGATCTTCTGCGATGTGCACTAGAGCAGTAGGTATACTCTTAAACAGAAAAGGGTGAAGCACTGACAAGGTGAGAAGGAAATCAAACTTCACAGGTTGAGAGGGTAGGTGATGTTATTTGTCATTACAAAACCGAGTCAAATTTACAAAGAACTTGGCAGTTTGGCAGTATGACGTTGCACCCACTCTGGCCTGAATCCATGAATGGATTCGGTTGCGAAGGGTGTCATAATGCCGTTGTATCCTCTCCAGAGGTAAACTCTCCCACTAATGTTGTAACTGGTCCACGATATCCTGGATACTGGGATTGTGATGGAATTGACGTCCGACCCGGCCGCACACATGTTCTGTCGGGGACAGATATGGGGATCTTGCAGGCCACAGGATGACCTCAACATCAAGTATGCAGTTCATGATGTGTAAACGAGCGTTGTCCAGTTGAAAAATGGCATCATGATACTGACACATGAGAGGTCCCATATCTTACCATACAGATGAACACTTGGTCACTGTCACACTCGAATGCCTAGCAAATGCCATAAGGATACAGGGTAACCGCCACGTACCATTGTGCCGTCAGAGTTTCCCCAATCATTACCACCCGTGACCTAAACCCACACCCGATGGCTCCCCACGCCATGACGCCGGGAATAACACCGTTGTGCCCTCCAAAACATTGGAAGAAAGAAGGTTCTTGCTAGATCCCCCCATACTCGCTAACAGAGGTCATCCACGATAGAACAACGATTCATCTCTGAACACAAAGCGACGTCATTCGTCAGCAGTCCGTGCTTTCTGGTCACACCAGCACTCGATAAACAACCGTTTCTGTTGTGGTATGACCAGCAATCTACCTACGGGACTATAATTTATTTTTGCGCCGTTGCTAATCTCTGACCAACGATGCAGAATGACACAGAATCTAGCCGAGAGTCCATTATTTGCTCACAGATGATAGACGCAGATGTGGAGGAACTGTGATGCGTTTGGTGCACTGTACGGCGATACTCCCTTGGGGTTATCAGATGGTGGACCGGAACATTGACGACGAGTATTCTTGCCCTCAAATTCCCATACAGTCCAACATTGGACTACTGTCGCATCTGAATGCACCAAACTCTGGATACTGCACGATAACACCAGGCAGCTAAATGGAGACCCTCAGTGAGGTCACTTTCACATTTAGTCAGGTGCTGATAACGCTGGCTCACAGGTGTATATGGCATCTCTGCGATCTTCACAGTGAGTACTCAACGTCTGACACTGTTCTTTCCCCTTATATACCCTACTAGGCCTGGTAACAGTACTAAACGCGAACAACACTAGTGTACTCTGCAACTCTAATCATTTATATACCCCTCAATGTGTACGTGAACTGACATCCGACCATAACTTCTGAGTGCTTCACTTTTTGTGTCACGCAGAGTAGTTGCATCACTAAGGCAAATGAAAAAGTTAAGTGTGTGACGTGATGTGACCAGACCTTCAGTTGGCTATTGAAGTGACACTCGAGTAAGGGGTGAAATGAAATGATCGTATGGTATTGACGGTCTTGAGTCCCCAACTGAGGAAGTTCGGCCGCCGAGTTGCAAGTCTCTTCAGAGGACGCCACACTGAGCGACTTGCGTGTCGATGATGATGAAATGATGATGAGGGTATTGCAACTCCCAGTGCTCGAGCGGAGAAAATCTCCGACCCTGCCGGGAATCGAACCTTGATCCGCTGCATGGCTGTCAGATGCGCTGACTGTTCAGCTAAGGAGCCAGACCAAGCAAGGGGTGGCAAAAGGCACGAGCGATAACCACACATCAATTCGTAACTTGATTTTGGGTGCAAGACACATAGCATAGTCCATCCCCAATGCTGAAAGACGCATAGGATGTTCCATCTCAAAGTTGTGCAGACCTGCGTACTTCAAGTGCCACCATGTCTACGGTATACCATGATTACCTCGAGTCAGGTAAAACTGCCACCACCAGGGCCAACTGCTCTGTGCAACAAGGTGATGATAACGTAGTAGCAGTCGAGTCTACGTCTCCATTTATACTTCACAACTCACTTTATGGTGTGTGGCTATAATACTGTCACATTCACCCAGTTGCGAACAGTACGTTGGTAGGTCCACTGACATAAACGACGTTGACGAAGGGCAGATCGTTGTCGCCTGCCACCTGGGGAGAAGCATTTGGAAGACGGCGAAGTTGGTCGGCGTACTTCTGTTGCGAGGATCTATGGGAAGTGGCTGAAGCGCTGTGAAACCACAAGTAGGCGACAAAGTGTTGGATGTCCACATTTCATCACAATATATGGAAGTCTGGGACAGGCGACGATCTCTGACAGATCTGACGACAAAGTACGATGTTGGTGTAGATCCACCTCGTTAAGAGCACACCGTTCAACAAGCACTGTTGATCGTGGGGCACCGCAGCGTAGAACACCTTAGCGTTCCCATGTATTTCCGACAACTTCGTCAATTAAGCGAAGTTAGAACGGAAAATTTTTTTTCCCGTTTTCATATTTTTATCTCATTATAAAATTTGCAATTTTCCGAATAAAATTATATGTATCACTTATAAACTCACATGGGAAGTATTTTATTTTATTTTTTGAATATAAACTATACCGGTTGAAAATGTTAAAATTTTTACTTGCGTTACAACGAGATCTAATACAATCGGTAACACAGGCCAACGATGGAAAGTCTGAAGCTCGTGGTCTCGCGGTCGCGTTCTCGCTTACCGAGCACAGGATCCCAGGTTCGATTCCCTGCGGGGTCAGGGATTTTCGCCTGCCTCGAGATGATTGGGTGTTTGTGTTGTCCTCATCATTTCATCCTAATTCATAAAAGTGGCGAGATTTGGCAGAGCAAAGGTTGGAATTTGTACAGGTGCTGATAACCACACAGTTGAGCGCCCCACAAACCAATCATCATCAATGATGGAAAAACGTTTTTGCTGAAAATACCTTATTATTATGTTTTTAGGGTGTGAAATCCAAATATGATACTTAAAAACTGTATCACCCACCATTTCTTCACATTTTAAAGTTAAATTTATTAAATTAAGTGATTTTTAAAGAATTTAACAGCTTTCATATAGTTAAAATAATTTAAAAAGGAGGTGTAATGAATGTAGATGACGTTGTAGCACTGCTGAAAAACATTTGATGGTAAAACAAGGTCGATTCTATTTTTGTGTTAACAGATGGTGTTTTGTTTACTGTCAACCTAACCTCACTTTTCCATTTCCTGTACATGTGCTCAGTACAATGTCAGATCGTGGTTGTAAACACTCTGCTGACAGTTTTTGTTATATTTATGGTGAATTTGTGATTAAAAAACACCAAAGAAACATTACAAACTATATGAAAAAGGTTTATCTATCACACTTTGGATCTAAACTTGGTGATCAAGGTAAATCTTGGGCGCCACATAAGGTATGTTATGTGTGTGTTGAAGATCTGAGAAAATGGTCCAAAAAGGAGAAAAAAGCCTTTAGATTTGCTGTTCCTATGATATGAAGGGAGCCAAGAAATCATTCTGCTGTGTTGATATTACTGGTCATAATTCGAAAAACAAGCAGGCAATAAGATACACTAACCTTCCGACTAGTAGGGCATGGTGTAGATTTGCTGGTTCCTGAACCACCAGGTGATTTAAATTATATTCCAACAGAAGCATTTTCTGATGTACAATCTGATTTACATAAACCAGATGATGATGATGAATTCCATTGTAATACAGAAAGTCTAGAGCCCAAATTGTTTACTCAGACCGAGCTTAACGATTTGGTTAGGGATCTGGGCTTAACGAAAGAAAAAGCTGAAATGCTTGGCTCTAGATTAAAAGAAAATAACTTACTGGCAGTTGGAACCAGTATATACATGTATAGAAAGAGAGAGCAGCAATTTTCCAAGTTTTTTCAACAAGAAGGTGATTTAATGTTCTGCTCAGACATTCCCAGTCTGATGAATGAGTTTGGTACTGAATGCAAAAAGGAAGATTCGAGGCTGTTAATTGATTCATCCAAAACTAGTTTAAAGGCTGTTTTATTACACAATGGTAATATGTATGCATCTGTACCTGTTGGACATTCTGTAAATATGAAAGAAAGCTATGAAAACCGAGAAATAGTGCTAAATAAAATAGGGTATTCTGCTCATGGTTGGATGATATGTGGGGATCTAAAAGTAACATGCATGCACCTTGGTCAGCAAGGTGGCTTAACCTAATTTCCATGTTTCTTCTATGAATGGGACAGTAGGGCTAAGGATCAACATTGGTGCAAAAAAAAGGTGAGGGAGTCTTTAAAACCTGGTGAGAAGAACATTCTACGTTAAAACCTTGTAGATATAAAAAACGTACTCCTACCGCCTCTACATATAAAGTTATTCCTAATGAAACAGTTTGTAAAGGCTTTGCCTAAAGATGGACCATGTTTTAAGAATCTCTACCAAAAGTTTCCACACCTTTCCGAAGTTAAACTAAAAGAAGGTGTCTTTGTCGGACCTGACATCAGAAAATTGATGTTTGATGTTAACTTTGAATCCACAATGATCTTAAATGAGGAAGAAGCATGGGTATCATTCAAGCAAGTCGTTACAAAGTTCTTAGGATATGAGAAAGACCCACAATATGTTTCTATTACAGCTACAATGTTAAAGAAGTTTAAAACATTAGGATTTTTAATGAGCCTGAAAGTTCACTTTTTGAAAGTCACCTTGATTACTTTCCAGGCAATATGGTAGATGTTAGTGCGGAGCAAGGAGAGCGTTTTCACCAGGACATTAAAGTGATGGAAAAACGCTTCCCAGGCCGCTGGAACACCAACATGATGGGGGACTACTGTTAGTCACTTCACCGAGAAGTTCAGCAAGGATGGGGAAGTTGAAACAAAGTTTGAGAGACAAGAAACTTTCTGATGGTAAAACCATAAGAGGCAGGCTGACAGACAAAATAATTGATGAACTACAGCAGTATTATGAGATGGCCACTAGAAATAATACTGAGGATTTGTTGAAAATGAAGCAGGCAGTATGGGCTACCTTCTTCCACAGACTGTCAACTGATGAAAAACCAGTACACCTCTCGCACCTGATTCTCGGAGGAATTACTGCAATGCCCAGCACTCAAACAGTTCATACACCCATAAACATTCGATCCCAGCAGTAGTCATGGATAATATAAAACCTATTTGCAGAAACCTGGAAAATCCTGAATTACTGAATCAGACTCAAAATCGCAATGAGTCGTTCGATAATCTTATATGGACTCGCTTACCGAAAAATGTTTTTGTTGGAATGAAGACACTAAAGGGGGTATCAGTGATGCTGTTATTGCTTTTAGCGATGGCAACATTGGTAGGGTGAAAGTGCTACTGCCTATGGGAATTAATCCTGCAGCAAGCTGCATCAGAGAACTTGAACGGATGGACAACGTTCGCATTGATAAAACAGAGTATGCTGCACAGTTGGCCAGTAATGAGTCCAGAAGGGAGAAAAGAAGAAAAAACTTGGAAAAAGATCAAGAAGATAATATACAGTATGGTGCAGGGCGCTTCTAAGCGACTAAAAATAATAAATTAGGAATATATTAAGTGAGTTACAGTCTTTTGAAACTTTAGAAGCCGCTCCTGAAAATTTACATTTTCTGTTGCATTTTTCCCTAAATCTCAGAGACCACTTCGAGTAGAGAATTCAAATTTTCAGGGAGTAATAACATACGTGTCCTGAGTCTACTGAACTAAAATAAGAACATAATGTTATGTATAATTAAAATTATTTAGGATAACGTACAAAAAAGTACACAAATTTTAACCGTGTAGTTAAAAAATTGTATTTCCGAAAGTAGTGGCTGAAATACAATTATTGTAGTTCAGTAGACTCAGAACATGTAGTTTAATGTCTTGTAAAAGTTTCATATCAATGGCTACAGTGGTTCCTGAAATACAGGAAAGCCACCTCACTAAATTTAACATAGTCGGAATAGGGCGTTCCAACTCCCCATAAGATTACAGTTGGCACGGTATTATCAATATTGGACCGTGGATCAACGGAAACGTCTCGCCTGTCAGATGAAACATGTTTCTTTTTACACCAGGTCAATGGTCGCATTCCGATAAGTCGTCATTCAGCCGAACTTCTGGTCAAAACATGCAGCACGCCACGGATGCAGGTGTTTGGAAGGGCGGACGGGGAGGGGGGGGGGGGCATATTATGAGATGTGTCACATTCCCCTGGGCTTCCATGAAGCCTGAGGTAGTAATCGAAGGCATCATGACGGCTGTGGACTACGTGAACATTATCGCGGACCATCTGCATCTCTCCATGCTAGATGCCTTCAGGAGCAGTTGTGGAATTTTCCAGCAGGATAACTATACATGTCATAAGGCCACAGTCCTGCTCCAGTTGTTTGACAAGCAGGGTAGTGCACTCTCGCTGATGCCTTGGCCACTAAATCTGCGTGATGTGAACCCGATGGAATGCATGTGGATCGCTGTCGGTCGCTAGCTCCGCGCCCAGAAACCACAGTCCCGTAATTTATGGGAATGTCGTGACCTGTGCGTAGACACGTGATGCCACATAACTCCGGAAAGCTACTAAGGATTTGTCAGTTCATGGTACGCAACAACGCTGCTGTATTGCGGCCCAAAGGTGGGACAACGCGCTATTAGACAGGTGGCCATAGCTGATCAGTGTAAGTTAAGGACATTATTTTTACCGTCTGTAAGTTAAAAAATTATACCTTCACTGTTTCTTTCACGGGCGAGGAATACGCTTCTTTGATATACGGTTAATTCTTTTCATTCCATTGTAACGTCTTAGGTACTCTTAATTTAACTTGCAGCCCGCTTTCTTTGAGAGAGGGGAGAGAGTAAGCCCCGGATGAAATTAGACAGTGCGAAATTTATGTGTGGTTTTTAAACGGTTTTCAACGCTGATTTGGACAAATATCCCTATCTGTTCCTTAGAAAAACAGTTCGCAACCACCCAAAACGAAGTTAGCCCGCTTCTTATACGGATTGTTCATAGGACTTTCTTCAAAGATCGGCGTTTGTAATGACAAGGGATGCCATCGACCACAGAACAACGAGTAAAATATATTTTTCTAAAAATCACAAACATTGAATAAGTGAGCTGTCCTAAACGCTGCAGTAAAAGAATTAACGTATTACTTACCTGAAGATATAAATAAATCTCCACTTCAGCTATTAACTGCGTTCATCATCATCGGGTGAGTTGCGGCATAACGTAAGAGAGACCCACACTAAGCTGTCACTATAAGATGAAACATTTAAAAGTTAAGAAAGAATCTTAAACGCCTTGTATCATAGCGATACTTATATTCCATAATGTGTGCCTCTGTTCAGTTCTACTTCTTGTCAGCAGATGATGTCCGACGAATGCAACCAGCAGTTAAAATTAAAGCATTACACCATTTTCTTAACTGAGGAGGCAATTTACAAAAAAAGCATCAGCAGTCGCGACAACGCTATCCGGAACATAAATTATTACACTAGACACTTGATTTTGTGCAATCCCTTCTCCAAACGTTGAGAGCGAAGAAAAGAAACACGACTGGCACTTGCCGCCTCCTCAACAACATGCTGTTAGGAGAAGTGTGCTTTCGTCGTTATTGTGGACTTCACTCCGAAGACTGGTTTGATGCAGCTCTCCATGTCAGTCTATACTGTGCAAGCCTCTTCATCTCCCGAATGATCATTGCAACCTACATTCATATCAACCTGCTTACTGTATTCAAGCTTTGATCTCCCTCTATAATTTTTACCTCTACATTTCCTTGAGGCCTCGGGATGAGTTCTACCAACCGATCCGATTCTTAAGTCAAGTTTACTGTAAATTTCTTTTTCCCCAATTCGAGTCAGTATCTCCTCAATTGTTTATTCGATCTAAGAATCTAATCTTCAGCGTTCTTCTGTAGCACCACGTTTCAGATGGTTTATTCTCTTCTTATCCGAACTGTTTATCTTCCACGTTACATTTCCGTACAAGGAAAACGTCGTATAGGATAAACACCTTCAGAAAAGATTTCCTAGCGCTTAAATTTATATCGGGTGTTAAACAATTTGTGCCGGCCGGAGTGCTCGAAGGGTTCTAGGCGCTACGGTCGCAGGTTCGAATCCTACCTCGGGCATGGATGTGTGTGATGCCCTTAGGTTAGTTAGGTTTAAGTAGTTCTAAGTTCTAGGGGACTGATGATCTCAGATGTTCAGATAGTGCTCAGAGCCATTTGAACCATTTTTTTAAACAATTTGTCTTTTTCATAAACAGTTTTCTTCCTATTGTCAGTCTACGTTTTACACCCTCTATGCTTTGGCCATCGGCAGTTGCCCATATAGCAAAACTCATTTACTATTTTTAGTGTACCACTTTTTAATCTAATTCCCTCAGCGTCACCTGATTTAATTCTACTGAATTCCGTTACCTTTCTTTCACTATTGTTTATGTTCATCTTATAACCTCTATTTAAGACACTATCCATGCCATTCAGCTGCTCTTCTAAGTCTTTTGTCGTCTCTGAGAGAATTACCATGTCACCGGAAAACTTAAATTTATTATTGTACTCCCTGACCTTTAATTCCGTTTCCAAATTTCACCTTGATTTCCTTTACTTGTTGCTGACTGTACTGATTGAATAACATCGAGGAGATATTACAACATGTCTGACTTCGTTCTCCGCTACTGCCTCTTTTCCATGTCCTTCGACTCTGATAACTGCAATCTGCTTTCTCCACAAGTTGTTAATAGCCTTTCGCTTTCTGTATTTTATCCTAGCTATTTCTAAAATTTCAGGGAGAGTAGTCCAATCAACATTGTCCAACGTGTCTGTAAATCTATAAATGATATACCTATATTCTAGAATAAGTCGAAGAGTCAATATTGTCTCACGTATTCTTACATTTCGTCAAAAACCAAATTTATCATATAAAAGGACGGCTTCCACTAGCTGATACATTCCTCTTCATTAATACGTGTCAATATTTTGCAGTCATGACTTTTAAAGAGATAGTTCGGTAATATTCATGCTTGTCAGCATCTGCGTTCCTTGAAATTGGAATTATTACGTTCTTCTCGAAGTCTGAGGGTATTTCGCCTGTCTTATATAGCTTACACACAGGTGGAATAATTTTGTCATTGCTGGCTGTCCCAAAGATCTCAATAATTCCGAGGGAATGTCATCTACTCCAGGGACCTTGTTTCCACTTATGTCTTATAGTACTCTGTCAAATTCTTCTCACAGTATCATATTTCCCGACTCATCTTCACTTACTTCCCCTTCTCGTTCCATAATTTTGTCCTCAAGTTTATTTCTTTTTTACAGACCCTCTACATGTTCCATCCGCCCTTCAGCTTTACGTTCATTGGCTTATGGCTTGTTATCTGAGCGCTTGCTATTCGTACAGCTGCTTCTCTCTACTTGGAAGCTCTTTTAAATTTTTCTTTAGGCGAGATCTATCTTTTCCCTACTTATTCATACTTACACAGCCTTCCATTTGTCCTCCAGCCATTCCTGCTAATCAGTTTTACACTTTCTGTCAAGCTCACATTTTGTATATCGGTATTCCCTTTCACCTGCTTCATTTGCTGCATTTTAAAATTTTCTTCTTTCATCAATTAAATTCTCCGTGTTATCCGGGACTTCCTACCAGTCTTTTTACCTGGGATCCTCTTCAACCTTTCCTATTTCATCTCTCAAAGATACTCACCCATGTTTCAGTCCAACGTTGCAAACACTTGGTAATCTTTAGTTATCACAAACGAGCTTAACATTCCCATAACATCATTTATCAATATTAAGGGAAATCTACATCAAGATGTCTGCAAGGAAATTGGAACCCCCACCCTCCCGAAAACGAGTCCAAAGCGTAACTTCTGCTCTTCATCGTTCTATAAAGACTGCTCAAGAGAGGAAAGGCGACTGGACTTAGGGGATACCTAAACGAGTCTAAGTAGACAATGCTAATTGCCTGCTCCTCTTCTAGAAGAATGTCGTTGATCTGTGCGGTAACAATCGGAAAAATGTACAGGTCAATCCAGTTTTCATGAAAGATCGTGACGCATATGTATGCAATTATAAATCTTTTCGCTGGATTACTGTACAGGTTTTATTATCGGTGATTATGATGTGTCTGGGGACCGGAAATCGGCATTGGAGGAATCAACGTGGATTCCACAAACAACGATTGTGTGGAATCCATCCTCACTGTTCGTCAACCAGACCCAGAGGCAATAGATACAGGGTGTTTCAAAAATGACCGGTATATTTGAAACGGCAATAAAAACTAAACGAGCAGCGATAGATATACACCGTTTGTTGCAATATGCTTGGGACAACAGTACATTTTCAGGCAGACAAACTTTCGAAATTACAGTAGTTACAATTTTCAACAGCAGATGGCGCTGCAGTCTGGGAAACTCTATAGTACGATATTTTCCACATATCCACCATGCGTAGCAATAATATGGCGTAGTCTCTGAATGAAATTACCCGAAACCTTTGACAACGTGTCTGGCGGAATGGCTTCACATGCAGATGAGATGTACTGCTTCAGCTGTTCAATTGTTTCTGGATTCTGGCGGTACACCTGGTCTTTCAAGTGTCCCCACGGAAAGAAGTCACAGGGGTTCATGTCTGGCGAATAGGGAGGCCAATCCACGCCGCCTCCTGTATGTTTCGGATAGCCCAAAGCAATCACACGATCATCGAAATATTCATTCAGGAAATTAAAGACGTCGGCCGTGCGATGTGGCCGGGCACCATCTTGCATAAACCACGAGGTGTTCGCAGTGTCGTCTAAGGCAGTTTGTACCGCCACAAATTCACGAAGAATGTCCAGATAGCGTGATGCAGTAATCGTTTCGGATCTGAAAAATGGGCCAATGATTCCTTTGGAAGAAATGGCGGCCCAGACCAGTACTTTTTGAGGATGCAGGGACGATGGGACTGCAACATGGGGCTTTTCGGTTCCCCATATGTGCCAGTTCTGTTTATTGACGAAGCCGTCGAGGTAAAAATAAGCTTCGTCAGTAAACCAAATGCTGCCCACATGCATATCGCCGTCATCAATCCTGTGCACTATATCGTTAGCGAATGTCTCTCGTGCAGCAATGGTAGCGGCGCTGAGGGGTTGCCGCGTTTGAATTTTGTATGGATAGAGGTGTAAACTCTGGCGCATGAGACGATACGTGGACGTTGGCGTCATTTGGACCGCAGCTGCAACACGGTGAACGGAAACCCGAGGCCGCTGTTGGATCATCTGCTGCACTAGCTGCGCATTGCCCTCTGTGGTTGCCATACGCGGTCGCCCTACCTTTCCAGCACGTTCATCCGTCACGTTCCCAGTCCGTTGAAATTTTTCAAACAGATTCTTTATTGTATCGCTTTTCGGTCCTTTGGTTACATTAAACCTCCGTTGAAAACTTCGTCTTGTTGCAACAACACTGTGTTTTAGGCGGTGGAATTCCAACACCAGAAAAATCCTCTGTTCTAAGGAATAAACCATGTTGTCTACAGCACACTTGCACGTTGTGAACAGCACACGCTTACAGCAGAAAGACGACGTACAGAATGGCGCACCCACAGACTGCGTTGTCTTCTATATCTTTCACATCACTTGCAGCGCCATCTGTTGTTGAAAATTGTAACTACTGTAATTTTGAAAGTTTGTCCGCCTGAAAATGTACTGTTGTCCCAAGCATATTGCAACAAACGGTGTATTTCTATCGCTGCTCGTTTAGTTTTTATTGCCGTTTCAAATATACCGGTCATTTTGAAACACCCTGTACCTGCGCCCATGTTGATGCTCTGATACATAAATTCTGAAGGCATTTGAAACATTCTGCACTGTTGAATAGTCAATAAAATCAGAGTATAAGGTAGATTAGACCAGCTTTGTGATTGGAGCAAAAATTCCATAACAAACATAATACAGCGAGTTTTTCTTAATGAAGAGAAATCTTGAGACATGAAAGTAATTTCAGGCATCGCCCAAGAGAATCTTATAGACTCATTGTGTCCACAGCATACACTGCCTGACGAAAAAAGTGAAGCTGGAGGAAAGAAGAGGGAAACAGAATGTAACTTCACGGTTTGGAAGGGTATGTGAAGTTATTTCAATGACTACAAAAGTGACTCAAATTCACAAAGAACATGACAGTAGGACGTTGCACCCCCTGTGGCCTGGAAGCATGGACTGATTATGTTGAGAAGAGTATCATAAAGCTGTTGCATCCCCTCCTGAGGCAAGCTGTCCCACAACTGCTGTAGCTGGTCTCTGATGTGCTGGATACTGACATTGTGACGAGGTTGACGTCCGAGCTGGCCTCACATGTATTCTCTCTGGGACAAATGTAGAGGTCTTGCTGGCCACTATCTCGTGTGAATGAAGATTCCACCCCAGAATATTCATGATGATGATGATGATGTTTGGTTTGTGGAACGCTCAACTGCGAGGTTATCAGCGCCCGTACAAATTCCCGACCTTTGCTCAGTCCAATCTCGCCACTTTCATGAATGATGATAAAATGATGAAGACAGCACAAACAACCAGTCATCTCGAGGCAGGTGAAAATCACTGACCCCACCGGGAATCGAACCCGGGACCCCGCGCTCGGGAAGCGAGAACGCGACCGCGATACAGAATATTCATCTGAACACAGTAAATTACATATAGGATGTTGCATCCACCCCCAAAATTTTCAACGGTTGGAGATCCCTAACCAAAATAGATAGAAATTTGATTTAAATTTATCTGTACACAGTTGGTTTAAATATTTCACCTGCATGAAAGAAAGAAAAATAGGGTAAGGTGCCCTGAATATGATACAAAATTAGTCTGTTTTTCGAAAGAAAAAAATAACTGTTTGAAAAAAATTATAAATGCTAGGGAGTATAGGCTGCTTTAAAATGACATTGTATTTAATTCTTTAAAGTGAAAAATGCAAACTAAAAAAACAAAAAGATTGTATCATTTTTTGGGCTGACATTCTTAAATATGGTAAATCTCGTCCAAAACATGATATACTTATGACATATTGCTATGCACAAGAACATAGAAGGTTGAGGTCTTAAAAATGAGATAGAGAAAACAGAAACCGATACATACACATAACTGGTATTTTTCTGTGCAGCATATTTCTAGGGTATTTACGGCATGCAATGTGCAGTACATCAGAGTGAATTACAGAAATTTCTTTGTTTTTCCTATTGTAAATACTATTTACTATTACGTCGAGCAGCAGTGGTAGGAACTGTTTACAATTATACTTAATATATTGACACCAACACAAAAATAAGAGGTACGCAAAAGAGAATTAGTGTGTCATATTTTTTCATTAACATCATCATGACCGTTAAAAACGAGACAGATTCCTCCTTTGATGTTTCCCGCTCCAGTAGCAACAGGAGAAATTGATTTACCTATCACATTACTCTTATTAATAAAAGAAATGTATGTTTCATTTAATAGAAAAACTATTATGTCCTTGTCCACAGACATTAGAGACATAACGTCTAGATCATTTTCTACTACTTTTTGTATGGTGCAGACATATCTGTAGCTGTATGAATTCCTATTTCCTCTTCGACTGTTAGTCAACATACAATCTGGTCCACCTTCATCTGTTGGATCTGTCATTACAATATGATGTGATGTGGTTTCTCCACGGGATCGACATCACCCACGCTGTCGTCACTCTTTAAAGAGATTTCGGAGTCAGAATCACTCTCCTTGGTTTCCTTCATCTTTCAAGTACGTGCCACAGCTTTGGCGACAGGCTTAGCTGTCTGGACCTCCTGCCTTTGACCTACTCCTTTTTTGTTCGGAGATTTTTCTTTTTCAGCAGTCAGTTTACAACTAAAGGTGTGGTGTCCTGCGGTTGTGTTACTGGCGTACGGGAAGGGCAGCAACCCGCGGTACACAACTGTGTGACTGGTGGCTGGGCCGTAGGCGATAGTGCATCATATTTGGGAATTTACCGTAACATACAGAGGGGTCCAAAAAAATGTATCCACTGTTTAAAAGTCCATAACTTACAAACTAATTGACGGAGTTGTCTCATTTTTGGTGAAAGTGTAGCTTAAAGTCCAACTTAAAGATATCACTGTAGGGGTTCGAAATGGTCACTATTAACATCCACACACAAACGATGCCGCCGAACTGCAGCACTAACTACTGACTGCAAGGTGTTCAGTTGGATGATTGCACATGAATGTACGATGGATTATCGAAGTTCATCCAATGTGCGTGGCTTTTGTCGATAAACGACGTCCTTTAGTGTTCCCCACAGGTAAAAGTCCAGAGGAGTTAGGTCTGGGGAACGTGGTGGACTGTGCGGCTGGTCCCGGTGGAGGTTCGAGTCCTTCCTCGGGCATGGGGGTGTGTGTTTGTCCTTAGGATAATTTAAGTTAAGTAGTGTGTAAGCTTAGGGACTGATGATCTTGGCAGTTAAGTCCCATAAGATTTCACACACATTTGAACATTTTGAACGTGGTGGATACTCCACAGTACCTCTACGGCCTACCCATCTTCCTGGTAGATTTTCGTCGAGATACGCCCTAACACGATTTTGGTAGTGGGCTGGGGCACCATCTTATTGAAAGTAAACTCTTCCCTCTCCATACAAGACTAGGATGGCAGGTAAAATGGATGTCTGAAGCTTCTGAAGGTACACCTCACCGGTAACTGTGCCGTCAAAGAAGAATGGCCCAATCCAGCCCCGGTAAGACAACCCACACCACACATTTACTCCTGGCAAATTCACGGCTTTATCTACAAGGCAGTTCGGATTTTCGGCGGCCCAGTAGATGCAATTGTGGAGATTTACTGTACCATTGAGTTTGAACTGTGCCTCATCAGACCACACAATCACCTCTGCAAACTCTTCATCGTTGCGCACCATCTCAATAAACCACTCGCAGTACTCCACTCTACGATCTGGGTCGCCGTCGTTCATTGCGTGTAGCAATCGTGAGATGTACAACGTTTGTGTGGCGATCGCCGGAACTACGAACTATTACACTACCAAAGATGAGACGACTCCGTCAATTAGTTTGCCAGTTATGGACTTTTAATTAGTGGATACATTTTTTGGACCCCTCTGTATTTTGGAATACAACGGATTATGATGAATGGTTAATAATTATCTCTATATAATATAATAATGAATAATTCAGCAGACAGAGCACAATTTTCTGTGTATATCACACAAGTTTGGTTCTACACAGTCAATATATGCGCGAATGTGTTCTAGAGTTGTGTGTACATTTATTTTCTGTCTGAAAGTGCTGTTTGTCGAAATTAAGCTTTATCTCCAAAGAGAAGTATCTGACAGGAAAACAAATTATGGCTGACTATTCCTAAACAAGGGCAGCGTAACTAGTAGCAGTAGCATTAGTAATAGGTAAGGTTTTCTTATGTATAGAAAAGGTATATAATATTTTGGAAAGTTTTAGCTGGATCGGTTTGAGGACATCTTACTGTAATGTTCTATACAAAAAAATTGTAACTCGTTGATATAACTACTTGGAAAGTGACTAAATCAGAAAGAGTAATGTTCCTAACCTGTAGTTTCTCAAATAGAGGAAGTTGGAAGAAAGGGAAAGAGGTAAGAGGGAAATCATGACTCCTAACCACAAAAGGCATTGCAGAATTGCAGTGGCGAAAATTGAAAATTTGTGCCGGACCGGGATTCGACTCCGGATGCTTCGCTTTTGAACACGCCTACCAGCCGACTCAAATTCTGAACCTATCGCACACGGCACTGCAGCGTCCCTCGTCCATAACCCTCCTATTCGCAAATTCTTCATGCCCGTAGGAGTTCGAACGATATTTGAGCATCCGCACCGAAACACATGTCACAAAGCCGTCACAATCAGTTACGAGGTCTGTTCAGAAAATTCCCTTTTGACAATGTTGACTGGAATACTCTCTTTCAAATTCTAAAGGTGGCAGGAGTAAAAACAAGGGAACGAAAGGCTGTTTACAATTAGTACAGAAACCAGATGTCAGTTATAAAAGTCGAGGGACACGAAAGGGAAGCAGTGGTTGGGAAGGGAGTGAGACAGGGTTGTAGCCTCTCCCCGATGTTATTCAATCTGTATATTGAGCAAGCAGTAAAGGAAACAAAAGAAAAATTCGGAGTAGGTATTAAAATCCATGGAGAAGAAATAGAAACTGAGGTTAGCCGATGACATTGTAATTCTGTCAGAGACAGCAAAGGACTTGGAAGAGCAGTTGAACGGAATGGACAGCGTCTTGAAAGGAGGGTATAAGATGAACATCAACAAAAGCAAAACGAGGATAATGGAATGTTGTCGAATTAAGTCGGGTGATGTTGAGGGAATTAGATTAGGAAATGAGACACTTAAAGTAGTAAATAAGTTTTGCTATTTGGGGAGCAAAATAACTGATGATGGTCGAAGTAGAGAGGATATAAAATGTAGACCGGCAATGGCAAGGAAAGCATTTCGAAAGAAGAGAAATTTGTTAACATCGAGTATAGATTTAAGTGTCAGGAAGTCGTTTCTGAAAGTATTTGTATGGAGTGTAGCCATGTATGGAATCGAAACATGGACGATAAATAGTTTAGACAGGAAGAGAATAGAAGCTTTCGAAAAGTGGTGTTACAGAAGAATGATGAAGATTAGATGGATGGATCACATAACTAATGAGGAGGTATTGAATAGAATTGGGGAGAAGAATAGTTTGTGTCACAGCTTGAAGAAGGGACCGGTTGGTAGGGACATGTTCTGAGGCATCAGGGGATCACAAATTTAGCATTGGAGGGCAGCGTGGAGGGTAAAAATCGTAGAGGGAGACCAAGAGATGAATACACTAAGCAGATTCAGAAGGATGTAGGTTGCAGTAAGTACTGGGAGATGAAGAAGCTTGCACAGGATAGAGTAGCACGGAGAGCTGCATCAAACCAGTCTCAGGACTGAAGACCACAACAGGAACAACAACATCCACAAATTTTTTCTACGATTACCTTTTACTTATTGTGCATCGTCTCCTTCTAAATACTCCCCTCTGCAATTGACACACCGCTCCCAAAGCCGTTTCCACATCCGGAAGCAGTCTTGGCACGCTTCTTGTTGGATCGTGCGAAGTGCCGTCTGCGAATTTTCTTTTATCTCGTCTGTCGTTGCAAATCTTCGTCCATTCAGCAGGGTTTTCGACTCTGGAAATAAGAAAAATCCGCAGGAGCCAGGTCTGGAGAGTACGGAGGATGGGGCAGCACAGTGGTTTCATTTGTTGTGCAATAGTCACGCACCAACAGGGATGAATTTGCGGGTGTGTCATCGTAATGCAAAGCCACGAGTTGTTCCGCCAAATTTCAGGCCATTTTCTTCTCATATTTTCACCCAGGCGTCGCGACACATCCCGATAGTACCATCGATTAAAAATTGTCCCTGTGGCACGAATTCATGGTGAACTAATCCTTCAAAGTCAAAGAAAAGTATCAGCATATGGCGTTGACATTTGACCTGACTTCACGAGCGTTTTTGGTCTTGGAGAACCTATCCCGAGCCACTGTGAAGATTGAGCCTTGGTCTCAACACGATAACCGTACACACACCTCTCATCACCAGTTATGACTGTCTTAAGGAACATTTGGTTCTCATTTCCGCGATCAAAAAGTTATTCGCAGATTGCGAGGCGAAGGTCTTTCTGGTCTTGACTCATGAACCGTGGGACGAACTTGGCGGCAACGCGGTGCATTACAAGATGCCGTGTCAGGATTTCATGACATGATCCAACTGAAATGTTATATTCTTCTGCAATCACTCGGACAGTCAGTCTTCGATCGGCACGCACAGTTTCGTTGACATTCCTGACATGAGCGTCGTCGGTAGACGTCGAGTGGCATCCTGAACGACGGTCACGTTTAACTTCCATCCGAACATTTTTTAAACTGGTGCGACCTATTCTTGAGTACTGCTCGAGTATTTGGGATCCATACGAGGTCGGATTGAAAAAAAAAACATCGAAGAAATTGAGGCAGGCTCCTATATTTGTTACCGGTGGGTTTGAACACTGAGTACGGCTGAAGCACTCATCACCGTACGCTTCCCGCAAAATTTGGTGTGCCTCTGTAAAAAATTTCTTGAGTTTCACGCAAAATTTAAGAAGCGTTGCTCCTCTAATTCTGCCATCTCCAAATTCGCAAACTGTGCCACACAACGTTCTACTCAATACAGTACTTAACAATAACTAACTGACATACAACAACGAACTAGGTTAATAATTGGCTCCTTTTACCGACCTCCCGACTCAGCAGCATTAGTGGCAGAACAACTGAGAGAAAATTTGGAATACATTTCACATAAATTTTCTCAGCATGTTATAGTCTTAGGTGGAGGTTTCAATTTACCAGATACAGACTGGGACACTCAGATGTTTAGGACGGGTGGTAGGGACAGAGCATCGAGTGACATTATACTGAGTGCGCTATCCGAAAATTACCTCGAGCAATTAAACAGAGAACCGACTCGTGGAGATAACATCTTGGACCTACTGATAACAAACAGACCCGAACTTTTCGACTCTGTATGTACAGAACAGGGAATCAGTGATCATAAGGCCGTTGCAGCATCCCTGAATATGGAAGTTAATAGGAATATAAAAAAAGGGAGGAAGGTTTATCTGTTTAGCAAGAGTAATAGAAGGCAGATTTCAGACTACCTAACAGATCAAAACGAAAATTTCTGTTCCGACACTGACAATGTTGAGTGTTTATGGAAAAAGTTCAAGGCAATCGTAAAATGCGTTTTAGACAGGTACGTGCCAAGTAAAACTGTGAGGGACGGGAAAAACCCACCGTGGTACAACAACAAAGTTAGGAAACTACTGCGAAAGCAAAGAGAGCTCCACTCCAAGTTTAAACGCAGCCAAAACCTCTCAGACAAACAGAAGCTAAACGATGTCAAAGTTAGCGTAAGGAGGGCTATGCGTGAAGCGTTCATTGAATTCGAAAGTAAAATTCTATGTACCGACTTGACAGAAAATCCTAGGAAGTTCTGGTCTTACGTTAAATCAGTAAGTGGCTCGAAACGGCATATCCAGACACTACGGGATGATGATGGCATTGAAACAGAGGATGACACGCGTAAAGCTGAAATACTAAACACCTTTTTCCAAAGCTGTTTCACAGAGGAAGACCGCACTGCAGTTCCTTCTCTAAATCCTCGCACAAACGAAAAAATGGCTGACATCGAAATAAGTGTCCAAGGAATAGAAAAGCAACTGGAATCACTCAATAGAGGAAAGTCCACTGGACCTGACGTGATACCAATTCGATTCTACACAGAGTACGCGAAAGAACTTGCCCCCCCTTCTAACAGCCGTGTACCGCAAGTCTCTAGAGGAACGGAGGGTTCCAAATGATTGGAAAAGAGCACAGATAGTCCCAGTCTTCAAGAAGGGTCGTCGAGCAGATGCGCAAAACTATAGACCTATATCTCTGACGTCGATCTCTTGTAGAATTTTAGAACATGTTTTTTGCTCGCGTATCATGTCATTTCTGGAAACCCAGAATCTACTATGTAGGAATCAACATGGATTCCGGAAACAGCGATCGTGTGAGACCCAACTCGCTTTATTTGTTCATGAGACCCAGAAAATATTAGATACAGGCTCCCAGGTAGATGCTATTTTTCTTGACTTCCTGAAGGCGTTCGATACAGTTCCGCACTGTCGCCTGATAAACAAAGTAAGAGCCTACGGAATATCAGACCAGCTGTGTGGCTGGATTTAAGAGTTTTTAGCAAACAGAACACAGCATGTTGTTATCAATGGAGAGACGTCTACAGACGTTAAAGTAACCTCTGGCGTGCCACAGGGGAGTGTTATGGGACCATTGCTTTTCACAATATATATAAATGACCTAGTAGATAGTGTCGGAAGTTCCATGCGGCTTTTCGCGGATGATGCTGTAGTATACAGAGAAGTTGCAGCATTAGAAAATTGTAGCGAAATGCAGGAAGATCTGCAGCGGATAGGCACTTGGTGCAGGGAGTGGCAACTGACCCTTAACATAGACAAATGTAATGTATTGCGAAAACATAGAAAGAAGGATCCTTTATTGTATGATTATATGATAGCGGAACAAACACTGGTAGCAGTTACTTCTGTAAAATATCTGGGAGTATGCGTGCGGAACGATTTGAAGTGGAATGATCATATAAAATTAATTGTTGGTAAGGCGGGTACCAGGTTGAGATTCATTGGGAGAGTGCTTAGAAAATGTAGTCCATCAACAAAGGAGGTGGCTTACAAAACACTCGTTCTACCTATACTTGAGTATTGCTCATCAGTGTGGGATCCGTACCAGATCGGTCTGACGGAGGAGATAGAGAAGATCCAAAGAAGAGCGGCGCGTTTCGTCACAGGGTTATTTGGTAACCGTGATAGCGTTACGGAGATGTTTAATAAACTCAAGTGGCAGACTGCAAGAGAGGCGCTCTGCATCGCGGTGTAGCTTGCTCGCCAGGTTTCGAGAGGGTGCGTTTCTGGATGAGGTATCGAATATATAGCTTCCCCCTACTTATACCTCCCGAGGAGATCACGAATGTAAAATTAGAGAGATTAGAGCGCGCACGGAGGCTTTCAGACAGTCGTTCTTCCCGCGAACCATACGCGACTGGAACAGGAAAGGGAGGTAATGACAGTGGCACGTAAAGTGCCCTCCGCCACACACCGTTGGGTGGCTTGCGGAGTATCAATGTAGATGTAGATGTAGATGTAAAATTCCGGCAGTTACACCTTAAACACAGGCGTGTGCAGGGATGCCAACCGCATTTCGCTCTAACACACCATTGGCGAGAAATTACGAATGTACATAAATGATTTGGCAGACGGGGTGGACAGCAATCTGCGCTTGTTTGCTGGTGATGCCATGATGTACAGTAAGGTGTCGTAGTTGAGTGACTGTAGGAAGATACAAGGCGACTTAGACAAAATTTCTAGTTCGTGTGATGAATGGCAGCTTGCTCTCAATGTGGGGAAATGTAAGTTAATACAGATGAGTAAGAAGAAGAAACCGGTAATGTTTGGATACAGTATTACCAGTGTCCTGCTTGATACAGTCAAGTCGTTTAAATATCTGGGCGCAACGGTGCAGAGCAATGTGAGATGGGAGGAGCATGTGATAATTGTGGTAGGGAAGGCGAATGGCCGAGTTCGGTTTATTGGGAGAATCTTAGGAAAGAGTGGTTCACCTGTAAAGAAGACTGCATATAGGAAACTGGTGCGACCTATTCTTGAGTACTGCTCGAGTATTTGGGATCTATACGAGGTCGGATTGAAAGAAAACATCGAAGAAATTGAGGCAGGCACCTAGATTTGTTACCGGTAGGTTTGAACAACACGTAGATGTCACGGAGATGCTTCGGGAATTCAAATGGAAATCCCTGGAGGGAAGGCGACATTCTTTTCGAGAAAACCTGTTGAGAAAATTTAGAAAACCGGCACTTGAAGCCGACTGCTGAACGATTCTACTCCCGCCAACATACATTTCACGTAGGGACCACGAAGACAGCCGCGCGGGGTCGCCGTGTGGTCTAGGCGTCTTGCCACGGTTCGCGCGTCTCCCCCCGTTGGAAGTTCGAGTCCTCCCTCGGGCATGGGTGTGTGTGTTGTCCTTCGCGTAAATTAGTTTAAGTAGTGAGTAAGCCTAGGGACCGATGACCTCAGCAGTTTGGTCCCATAGTCGTCACCACAAATTTCCAATTAGGAAAATTACCACGAAGATAAGATATGAGAAATAGGGCTCATACGGAGGCATATAGATAGTCGTTTTTTCCTCGCTCTGTTTGCGGACGAAACAGGATAAGAAACTACTAGTAGTGGTACAGGGTACGATCCGCCACGCACCGTTCGGTTGCTTGCGGAGTGTCGACGTAGATGTAGATTTTTTAAACAGACCTGGTATATTAAATTAACTGAGTGTTGTATCTTCTGTAGGACACATCCGACAGAACAGACAGCACTCGGAGTGACATAGAATGCACTTCATTTTCTGAAATAGTGGAAAGGAGAATAAGGAGAAAGGGATAGGTGATAAATCGTGACTCCCAGCTGCACAAGACATTGCGGTATCGCAACGGTGAAAGTTGAAATTTTGTGCCGGACCAGATCTCATACCCAGGTGCCCCCCTTTACTAGAACGGTAGCCTTAACCATCTTGTCCACCCGGTCATCCCTACCAGCTGACCTAAATTCTCAACTTGTCGCGCGCTTTTTTGCATCGTCCCTCGTTCACTACCCCACCTACTCGCAAAATGTCCGACGGAGCAGACAACACTCAGTTACTTATTTTGTAAGTTTCTACGTCTACATCCATACTCCGCAAGCCACCCGACGGTGTGTGGCGGAGGGTACTTTGAGTACCTCCATCGGTTCTCCTTCTAATCCAGTCTCGTATTGTTCGTGGAAAGAAAGGTTGTCGGTATGTCTCTGTGTGGGCTCTAAACTCTCTGATTTTATCCTCATGGTCTCTTCGCGAGATATACGTAGGAGGGAGCAATATACTGCTTGACTCCTCGGTGAAGGTATGTTCTCGAAACTTCAACAAAAGCCCGTACCGAGCTACTGAGCGTCGCTCTTGCAGACTCTTCCACTGGAGTTTATCTATCATCTCCGTAACACTTCCGCGATTACTAAATGATCCTGTAACGAAGCGCGTTGCTCTCCGTTCGATCTTCTCTATCTCTTGTCTCAACCCCATCTGGTACGGATCCCACACTGGTGAGCAGTATTCAAGCAGTGGGCGAACAAGCGTACCATAACCTACTTCCTTTGTTTTCGGATTGCATTTCCTTAGGAGTCTTCCAATGAATCTCAGTCTGGCATCTGCTTTACCGACGATCAACTTTATATGATCATTCCATTTTAAATCACTCCCAATGCCTGTTCCCAGATAATTTACGGAATTAACTGCTTCCAGTTGCTGACCTGCTATATTGTAGCTAAATGATAAAGGATCTTTCTTTCCATGTATTCTCAGCACATTACACTTGTCTACATTGAGATTCGGTTGCCATTCCCTGCACCATGCGTCAATTCGTTGCAGATCCTCCTGCATTTCAGTACAATTTTCCATTGTTACAACCTCTCGATATACCACAGCATCATCCGCAAAAAGCCTCAGTGAACTTCTGATGTTATCCACAAGGTCATTTATGTATATTGTGAATAGCAACAGTCCTACGACACTCCCCTGCGGCAGACCTGAAATCACTCTTACTTGGGAAGACTTCTCTCCATTGAGAATGACGTGCTGCGTTCTGTTGTCTAGGAACTCTTCAATCCAATCACCCAATTGCTCTGATAGTCCATAGTCCATAAGCTCTTACTTTGTTCGTTAAACGACTGTGGGGAACTGTACCGAAGTCAAGAAACACGGCATCTACCTGGGAACTCGTGTCTATGGACCTCTGAGTCTCGTGGACGAATAGCGCGAGCTGGGTTTCACACGATCGTCTTTTTCGAAACCCATGCTGATTCCTACGGAGAAATGACAAGACTTTGAAAGTAAAATTAGAGTGATTCGAGGAATTCGCATAGAGGCTTATCAACAGCCTCCCTTACCGCGACTGTGACAGGAATGGGCAAGTGACTGTCGAGACAAAGTACCCTCCACCACACACAGTTAGGTAGCTTCAGAAGTGTCGATGTTGATGTTCTAAAATTGATCACGCTAAGAGATGCAGTCTGTTTCTTGTTATACACTTTTCCCACCTCGGTGCCTTGACCGCCACACTTTCTCCTTTAACGTTACCTGCACCCTCGCTCCAGATTACATTGAGAAATTGAAGCCGTTTGCAGAAGAGGTTCAAAAATTCTTCTTTCCATACTTTGACGAACGTATTTCAGTTTGCAGTCTAACGCGAGAACGCCGAATGCTAGGCGGCATAACGCGTGCGATAAATTCGGCGTGCGCCGGCCTGACACACGTGTGGGCAGCCAGAGGGGAGAGCGGGCAAGTGCAGGTGAGAAGAGGGAGGCCCCATTACCGCGGAGCGCCGCGCTGTGGCGCCGAGACCGGGAAACAAATAAGCATCGGACAGCGACGGCGGCGGCGGAGGGCTGATTTCCCCAGGGCCCGCTTCGGCCGGTGCTCCACCTGGCCTGACCCAGCCGCGCCAAATGAACCGCAGCGCGCGAAGGATGAGGCCGCAGTAAGGAGCGTGTTACCGTGGCCGCGGCCCCCGCATTCACTTTGCTCACCAGCCGCCGGGCTCGCCGCATTTCCGAATGCGCCACCACTGCCGGCACCGCGGAGGAAGGCGATTGTTGTCGGTTGGGTCTGTGAGCCCCTCGGTTTCGAAAGCTCGCAACTGTCTTTAGCTCGTACTTTCTGTCTGAAGTGAGGGCTTAGAAACTGGTAGATTCTATGTGTAACGATAGTTATTTTATTGTCCAACTGTAAAATGATTATGAATTGTGTCTTTAGATATTATTTCTACAACTTTGCGTCTACCGTTTTGCAGCTGATGGCTGTAGCGGCAATTGATGATGCATTTGGTAGGACGTATCATAAAATAAGGTAAGATATTTGTAAATATACCACTATGAAAATATTAGTCAAGATTTTAAACATGGCTGAACCAGCAACTGTAGAAATTCTTCACGGTAAATGGTGACAGCCAAAACAGTTGCAGGATAAAGATTTATTAAAATTCTTGACCGAGGTTTCCGTATATATAAATATACCTTCATCAGAAGTAAACAATCCTGAACAGGAAGACACTTTCATTAGCAAAAACTTAGCATCGGAAATGAGAAATAAAAAACACTAAAGCTTAAGTAACCGCAAAATTACCAGAGTAATACAGGCACAAAATCTTTTAGTTACTTACTAAAATTACATCCTGCAATGGAGATTAATAAAACAATTGTGCCAAAGGCGTCGTCAATAGTTAAGACATCATCTCCATTTGTACAACATGATTACGGACACAGGTCAATGCGAACACAGTTTAGTACCAGTACTTCGCCTATGAACTATCGTGACGAGAGTGTGAAAGCACTAGGGCAGATGGTTTCCCCGAGAGAGGACACTTGTGGTATGTGCCAGACACTCGCGCATATTAAAATACATGGATGCATACACAAGCAGCCGAGCGGTCTTAAGGCGCTGGAGTCATGGACTATGCGGCTGGTCCCGGCGGAGGTTCAAGTCCTCCCTCGGGCATGGGTGTGTGTGTTTGTTTGTCCTTAGGATAATTTAGGTTAAGTAGTGTATAAGCTTAGGGACTGATGACCTTAGCAGTCAAGTCCCATAAGATTTCACACACATTTGAACATACACAAGCGCATCAAAATTATTAAAAGTTGTGCTAATTCAAACCTTCTGTCTAAATAAATAAAACATATCAGACTATTTAAAACAATCTATGTAAAATAGAAAATATGGAACCAAATTACCTGTGTCCTAGTGTCAAACAGATGAAGCTTGCGCTATGGAACGCATCTAACGAGAGAGGGCACTAGTGTAATGCGCGAGAATCTCGCGTAACGTAAGTGGTAAAGTACATACTAGCGAAAACAACCAAAATGTTACAATAAAACGAAACCATCTGTCGTTGTGAATAACGTATTTTTAATGTTTGCTGTTTGTGATTTTTGATGTGTATGTGTGGTTTATTGACTAGTATGTTTTTATTCACAACGACAGATGGTTTCGTATTCGCATTGACCCTGTGTCCACAATCATTTTGTACAAATGGAGATGATGTCTTAACTATTGACGACGCCTTTGGCACAATTGTTTTATTAATCTCCATTGCAGGATGTAATTTTAGTAAGTAATTAAAAGATCTTGTGCCTGTATTACTCTGGTAATTTTACGGTTACTTAAGCTTTAGCGTTTTTCCTTTCTCATTTCCGATGCTAAGTTTTTGCTAATCCTGTTCAGGATTTTTTACTTCTGATGAAGATATATTTATATATACCGAAACCTTGGTCAAGAATTTTAATAACTCTTTATCCTGCAACTGTTTTAGCTGTCATCATTTATCGTGAAAAATAGTCGATTTGTGATTACGTCATAAAGGTATTCTCGGTTGAATATGTCGACTTACGAGCCCAATTCTCATCTTTTGTAGAAAGTTTTAATTTTCTGCTTTAACATGAACAAAGCTGAGGCTGAGGTTCATAAAAAAAAACTGACAAGGGGAGGCCGTGACTTTGGGATCACTGATTTACTTCAAACTTCGTATACCTTTAGTAGGGCGTTAAAACTACATGATGTGCAAGCAGCAAGATGCACAACTTTGGCAGTTCCATTCCAAAAGAAGCAGCTGAAGATATTGTTAAGGATGTCTTTCAAAGAATTATTCTCAGAAAATGGACTCTCCCTTAATTTTGAAAAAACTCACTATATCCAGTTCTATACGCCGAATAGAGTCATACCGTCAATTGATGTAGTTACTGAGCTTCTCAAACAACTAAGTTCGGCTTCTTTCGCTCTTCGTATAATCGCTGGTCTTGGTAATAAACAGATCAGCCTCCGAACGCACTTTGCATATTTCCGCTCAATAATGTCTTATGGAATAGTTTTCTGGGGTAACTCACCACTTAGACATAAAGTATTGATTGCACAAAAGAGATCAGCGAGAATAATTAGTGGTGTTCACCCAAGGACGTCATGTAGGCACCTTTTCAAGGATTTAGGTATTTTAACTGCACCGTCAAGTGCATATATTTGGTAATGAAATTCGTTACAAATAATCCATCTCAATTCGCGAAGAACAGTGATGTTTATACGTATAACACTAGACGGAAAAATGACCTTTCCTATCCGTTATTGAAGCTATCAGTTGCTCAAAAAGGAGTACATTATTCAGCAACAAAAATCTTTGATCATTTGCCCTACAACAAAGTGTCTGGCAGGTAGCAGATCAAGTTTTAAATCTACGAGTAGCTTAAAATCATTTCTTTTGGACAACTCCTTCTTCTCCACGCACGAGTTTCTATTTCAGAAATGGTAAAAAAAAAAATGTACACCGGTTCCCGTGAGATCACCGAAGTTAAGCGTTGTCGGGCATGGTCGGCACTTGGATGGGTGACCATCCAGGCACGCCATGCGTTGTTGCCATTTTTCGGGGTGCACTCAGCCTCGTGATGCCAATTCAGGAGCTACTCGACCGAATAGTAGCGGCTTCGGCCAAGAATACCATCATAACGACCGGGAGAGCGGTGTGCTAACCCCACGCCCCTCCTATACGCATTCTCCACTGAGGATGACACGGCGGTCGGGTGGTCCCGATAGGCCACTCGTGGCCTGAATACGAAGTGCTTTTTTTTCTAAATGTAGTTGCATGTGTAGAACTAAAAGTTCCTTAACATTAATATTAGCACTATTCATGTGTGTGTATATATATCTTGTAATCTGACTTGTTCCGCATCATATCGATAAAATAATCGGGAAAATGATCTATGGAACATGACATAACTAAAACTAAAGTAAAACTACTAAAAATTCCGAGGAAATCGCAAAAGAAGTTTTGCGCTTCTATTATGTGCCTTATTTATCTGCGCGCAGGGGTCGTACACAGAGTTCATGATGGTTAAGTGGTGGAGACATCGCAGCCAGGCCTCTTACAATGACCACTGCCCAATACCCACTTCGGCCCCACCCCCATTCCTTCTATTCCTTTACCCTATGAGGGAAAAAAAGTGGTTAGCATTCCCGCTTTACAGGAAGGCCGTGAACGAGACGATGGTTCCAACCCTGCTAACACTTATATTTTTAATCTATATTTTTTACATCACTGGTCACATTATTTATGACATTGAGAGGTAATATAAAGAAAAGCGCAAGTGCATGTTCATGAAGTTATAGTGAATTTCGTATGTTATTTGTCTATTTATTATTTTTAATTAAATTTTCAAGGATGAGGGACATACTTGGAAAGCCCAAGCTAAATCTCAATAAATAGAGATGCGAACGACGTCATTCAATAATATAGTACGTCTCAATGTTCCAGACCACAAGAGTCATAGGTTGTGATGAAAAAAATTAGATTAAAAGTTAATATTGAGCGGGTGTCGAATCTTCACCTCTCACACACTCGTCTTACGAAGCTCGGACGCTAACCACTTCTTTTTTGTTCTAATTTTGTTCGTTAATGGTCGTTGTATTTGTTCGGGACGGACGTCCCATGACGCTTGGTCAAGTTCATCGTTGATCCATCAACTCAGTTTTTTTATTACAGGGGGCAGCTAATCCTCTGACCGAACATGCTCAGCTACCGTGCCGGCGATCCACTGGACCACCATGAACTCTATCGTGCAGCACCAACGCATAGATACATAAGGTACATAATACACACGTAAAACTTCTCTTGCGATTTTTTTCGGAATTTCGTGAGTAGTGCACCTTACTACTTGCACAATATGTTGTTTGCCGGCTTCTGTGGCCGAGCGGTTCTAGACGCTTCAGTCCTGAACCGCGCTGCTTCTACGGTCGCAGGTTCGAATCCTGCCTCGGGCATTGATGTGTGTGATGTCCTTAGGTTAGTTAGGTTTAAGTAGTTCTAAGTTCTAGGGGACTGATGATCTCAGATGTTAAGTCTCATAGTGCTTAGAGCCATGTCAACCATTTGAAAATAATAATAATAATAATTTGTTGTTTCAATGGGCTACTAAACACATACAAAGTTTGAAGTAAATCTGTGATCCCAGCATCGTGGCCTCCCCTAGTGAGTAAGATAAGGCACGTATTAGTGAAATAATGTGGAAGGAATGGTTTCAGCGCTTCAAGATCTGTGATTCTGACCACGAAGACAGGCATGGCCGTGGAAGAGAGCTACTGAAACCGACGCAAACAATCGCAGGAGATCGTCATCGAAAGCAGTTGATGCGCTGAGTCGAGCATTGAAAGATAAACGACCACAACACAGTGATAAAAATGAAAAGGTGATTTTCCAGCATGACAAAGTTCGCCCTACGTCGCAAAACTCGTCAAAACGTACATGGAAATTTTGAAATGGCAAGTCCTGCCCCGCCCGCCGTACTCTCCAAATATTGCTCCTCCTGACTACAGCCTTTTTCGAACAGTGGCACATGGCCTGGCTGATCAGCACTTCCGGACATATGAACAAGTGCAAAATTGGATCAATTCATGGATCTCCTGAAAAGGCCCCAGTCCTTCCACCATGGGATTATTGTGTGACCGAACGATGGGAGGAAGTAGTGGCCAGCAACGGCCAGTACTCTGAATCGTAGATTTCTCGTAATTTTTTCATAATCCTCGAAAAAAAAAAAAACAACAGTGGAACCAGAGTTGTAGACCTAATATTATCTGGAAATTTTGTCGTTATGTGACCAGAACTGACTCCAATGTTGCGCATGAATAGATAGGACGAATTCGTAGCACAAAATGTTTCATATTTATAATAGACGATTTTGGGCATTTTTGGAACCTTACATTCTACGTAAAAGTCTCTGGCTAATAACGTGGTCCATTTATTGCTAAGCGGAGAAACCTACACTACAGGAAAAAATGCAATACCCTCAATGGGAAGGACATTTTATTGGCAAGTGACGTGACAGACAAATAGTTCAAATGGCTCTGAACACTATGGAACTTAACGGCTGAGGTCATCAGTCCCCTAGAACTTAGAACTACTTAAACCTAACTAACCTAAGGACAGCACACACATCCATGCCCGAGGCAGGATTCGAACCTGCGACCGTAGCGGTCGCGCGGTTTCAGACTGAAGCGCCTAGAGCCGCTCGGCCACCCCGGCCGGCACGTGACAGACAGTTCATAATTGTAGGAATACATGATAACAAATTCAGAGCAAATGAAACACACGTTACAGTAAAGAGCGTCGCGACAATACACATTCTGCTTCGCTCTGGTGGCAATGCTTGCATGTATTGCCGCATGAAAAGGATCGTACAGGTGACGAATAGCATTCTGCGAGAGACTATCCCAAGCATCTTACGCCTTTTGTTGCAGTTCAGTATTAGTTCTTGCAGGCTCCGAAGAACGAGTAAGCTCCCGTTTCATCATGTTCTAAAAGTGTTCATCTGGCGACAGATTTGGTCATATTATTGTCCAGGGCAGTTGTTCAACACCGCGAACAGCACGATGTGTCGCGGCAGCCGTATGTGGACGTGCCCTGTCCTGCTGAAAAAGCATATCACCTTCCTATCGAAGAAATGGCAGCAGCACAAGGATAACAGACAGAGTAATGTACAGCGGAAACACCAAATGTCACAGCGAGTCGCAATTGATGGCCCCCTTCAACATGAAACCTGCGGTGGGACCTGTGAGTTAATGCACTCCGGATTAGGCAGCTCAAAGACGCCATATACGTGTGAGTCCATCACTCTCATACAGAAAGAACCTACGCTCATCACTGGCGACAACAGAGCGTCATTCTAGTCTCCAGTCGCCCCTTTCACGACACCAGAGTAGCCATGCTTGGTGATGTTCTGGTGTCAGTGGTTGTCGGGCCAGAGGCACACATAATTTTAGTCCTGCTGCAAAAAGACAGTTCCCAATTCTCGTTGATAACGCAGCAGATGCAACATGTGCCCGGATTGCGTCCCAGGATGCTGTTCGATCGTCTACCGCTGGCCGCATACATAGAGTCATGGGATAACGATATGCACATTTACAGATGGCGGTAATATTCCGTACACAATTAAAAAAGGATAGTTGGCGGAACTGTCATTTGTATTCAGGTGATTCAAGTGAAAATGTTTCCGAAGTGATTATGGCCGCAGGACGGGAATTGGCAGACTTCGAAAGCGGATTGGTAGTTGGAGCCAGATGCATAGGTCATCCCATTTTGTAAATTCAATATTCCGATATCCACAGTGTCAAGAGTATGCCAAAAATACTAAATTTCGGGCATTACCTCTAACCATGGACAACGCAGTTGCCGACGGCCTTCACTTAACGACCGAGAGCAGCTGCGTTTGCTTAGAGTTGTCTGTGCTAACAGACAAGCAACAATGCGTGAAATAACCACAGGAATAAATGCGGGATGTACGATGAACGTATCCGTTAAGACAGTTTGGCGAAATCCGGCGTTAATGGGCTGTGGCAGCAGACGACCGACGAGAGTGCCTTTCTTAACAACACGACCATATGGGCTGGACGCTATACCACTGGAAAATCGTGGTCTGGTCGGATGAGTCTCGATTTCAGTTGGTAAGAGCTGATAGTAGCGTTCGAATGTGGGGCAGACCCCACGAAGCCGCGGATCCAAGTTCTCAACAAGGCTCTGTGCAAGCTGGTGGTGGCTCTATAATGGTGTGGGCTGTGTTTACATGGAAGTTACTGTGTCCTCTGGTTCCATTGAACCGATAATTGAATGGAAATGATTATGTTCGGTTACTTGGAGTACGTACTTTATGTTCCCATGACAATGCAACATGTCACCGGGCCACAATTGTTCGCGATTGGTTTAAAGGTCATTCTGGACAATTCGAGCGAATGATTTGGCCACCCAGATCGCCCGATATGAACCCCCTCGAAATTTTATGGAACATAATCGAGAGGTCAGCTCGTGCAAAAAAAAAAAAAAAAAAAAAAATCCTGCACCGGCAACACTTTCACAATTATGGATGGCTATAGAGGCGGCTGAATATTTCTGCAGGGGAATCCAAAGACTTGTCCATGTAACGTCGTGCAGCTACACTACGTCGGATAGAAGGAGCGTCGACACGATATTGGCGAGGTATCCCACCCAATGAATTACCAGAATGAAAAAAGTGGAAAATATCCTGGGGAAGGTTAAGGATGTAAAACAACGGAACTAGCTTTTCGACTTATCTGGCAAGTTCAAAAACATTTAAATCACAATATATTTACGTATTAGCGCGTTTTTGGTTGTTAGTATTAGTACCCATGTAGAGTGATATGGCATCCTGTCAACTGAAGTAAGATAATACATTATGTCATGTCATATAACTTGATACATGCCATCGAGTCATCCAGCATGGCATTTGTCACGTCGTGTAATATGACACAACGTGTCATTAAAGTTTTGGATGCGTGTATCCCCACTCAGTGATGCTTACCTATATAGATGCACCCCCACTGTGGGATACTTCCTATTGTAGATGCATTCCACTCTCTATAACCACATAAATTTGTGGCTGTTTGTTCTTTCAACCAACAACAAACATATAACAGGTGTTGAGTCTAAGAGAACTCACTGCGCTGGATCAGTACGATTAACTCGTAAAAGAGCGCGAATATGTCAAGATGTTTTGATTTAAAATGTCTCTGAAGCTGCCAGATAAGTTCCCTTCTTTTACATCCCTAACTCTGCCCAGGACATAATTGCCTTTTTGCACACGATAGGAGCATTGTTCTTTCTGGTTACCAATTTTTACTCTACCATAATTTTTATTAGACCGCCATAGCTTGCAAATGGCGTAGATTTTTGTTTACTTGGGGAGCGACTGACGCGGCATAGGTTTTTCTGTCGTCTTTCGTACCCAGTTGCTTACATTGTGGCAATGGATAAAGATTTCACAAAACAGCAGGATCACCATTAATTAGATGTAATTGCCTATGTTCTTACAAAAATTTGAACGGATTCGCGCTAATTTGAAACATACAAGTGGCGTACATGAAAAACTGACAAAAAAACGTTGATTTTGTACGTAAAATCTGAATGCAGCTTTAATTTTGGAGGCGAGTTTTCATTTTTATTGTAAGAAAGCATTTTTTATTTACTTGACTCACTTTAAACTGTTTCCGCGCATTGAATTCACGTAAGAACGAATTTTACGTGGTACATTTAGCTCGACTTTAAACCATCGTATCTCGACAACAGATAAAGATTATTGAACAAAAAGAATTCGTTTTGATTTTATCCATTTGCCATCTTCGTGCGAAGATTACAGAGGAATAATATCAAAGAGGCAGCGAAGGTCACTATAGGTACATTTAAGAAGAACAGGAGGAAACCGTGGTTTGATTAGGCATACAAGAAATAGGTAGAGGAAAAGAGAAAAGCGCGATTAGATTGGGATAGAATGGGAGACAGGAAACGAGAGGAGTTCTTGAACTTGAGAAGGGAAGTTGGTCGCAGGCTACGGGCAAAGAAGGGGGATTATTTGAACAATCAAATTACAAAAATGGAAACAAGCAGTAAAACAAAAAACATAAGGGAAATTTACCTAGACATAAATTGGTATAGCAAGGGCTTCAAGGCTAGGACAAATGCACTTCGAGGGGATGCTGGGGGAATACTGACAGACCCCAGTGCTATATTAAGTAAATGGAGGTGGTATTTTGAGCATATTTTAAATGTACACCAGGAAGCAGGAAATGAGCAGGCGTACGAAATACATACAGCAGAACCCCAGATACCTGAGCCAACGTTAAAGGAAGTAAGTGATGCACTCAACAAATTGAAAAACCATAAAACACCAGGATCAGATTGCATAACTGCAGAATTAGTTAAAAATGGGGGACAGAAATTGGTGGAAGCAGTTCACAAAGTGATAACTAAAGTATGGAACTCAGAGATGATACCTGAAGAGTGGCAGGAGTCGATTCTGATCCCAATTTTTAAGAGAGGTGACAAAATGGATTGTAGTAATTGTAGAGGCATATCGCTATTACCAGTATGTTCCAAAATTTTCTCGAATATTCTGCTAAGCAGGCTTACACCATATGCAGATGAAATTGTTGGGGATTACCAAGCCGGCTTTCGGAGGAACAGATCAACTATAGACCAAATATTCACCCTGCGTCAAATTTTGGAAAAGAAATGAGAATACAATAAACCAGTTCATAATCTTTTCATAGATTTTACAAAAGCATATGATTCAGTATTGCAATCAGAATTGTACAGAATTCTTTAGAAACTTGGAATACCAAAGAAGTATGTTAGACTTATAGAAGTGAGTTTGAAAAACACAAAAGGTAGAGTACGCGTGGGGAAATTGGAGTCAGAAGAATTTGTAATAAAGAACGGACTTAAGCAGGGAGATGCCCTGTCTCCGCTACTTTTTAATTTAGTCCTAGAATATATTGTACGAATGGCAGCAGATAATGCAGAGGGTGTGGAGTTAAATGGAAATATTAAGATATTAGGGTATGCAGATGATCTAAACATCATTAGCGATAGGAAAGAATCTGTAACAGCAAATGCGAATGCGTTAATCTAGGCTAGTGAAGATGTAGGTCTAAGGATAAGTGAAGACAAAACTAAATACGTGGTTACTACTAGAATGCCAACAGCAGTAGATCAGGAAATGTTAAGAGTTGGAGACATGCAGTCTGAAAAAGTGAACACATTTAAGTATCTAGGCGAGAAATGAGAAATGAGATTGAATCCGAACAGAAGAACAGATTACGGGCGGGAAATGCGTGCTACTTCTCACTGAATAGATTACTTTCATCTCGGATATTGTCTAGAAATTTAAAGATTAGAATATACAAAACTATTATTCTACCGGTTATGCTGTATTGGTGTGAGACTTGGCCTCTCACTGTGCAAAATGAAAAGCCGTTTAGAGTATTTGAAAACAAAATTTTGAGGAAAACTTTCGGAGCAAAAAGGGATGACATTAGCGGAGAGTGGTGAAAACTGCATAACGAAGAGGTTCACGAACTCTATTCAAGCCCTGACATAATCAGTATTATTAAATCACGTAGGCTGCGATGGGCGGGTCAGGTAGCTCGAATGGATGAGGGCAGGGCAGCGCGCAGAGTACTGGTAGGGCACCTAGAGGGAAAACGTCCCGTGGGGACACTGAGGCGTAGATGGGAGGACAATATGAAGGCCGATTTGAGGAGTCTAGGTATTGAAGGGGAATGGAAGGAAACAGCCCAAGACAGGGACAGATGACGAAAATAGGTTGCTGCGGTAATGGACTCTCGAGTCCTGTATGACCAGTGAGTAAGTAAGTAAGTATATAAATCTCTTAATCAGTACATATATCGAACGCAAGACGTTGGACAGAAAACCTTTTTAGCTGTTTATTTTACAACCATCAAACATACATCATTTAAATTTTTAAAAGTAATTGGATATATGCAGGTAATAATTACAAATTTGACTAATTACTGTACATGTATAACTTATTTCTACAATGAAAGGTATGATTCCATTTTTTCTTGCTTAAAATACTGTGAAATTGAATAGCAGCAGTTTTGCAGTACGTAGGCTGTCACAAACTGTTTAAAGTTTCGTAGTTGAGGAAGGGATTTGATGTGTCTTGGTAAACTGTTGTACAGTTTTGTTCCTGCATGGTATACACCTCTTTTGCATAATATATTGCTACAATAACTAACGCGTATGTCAGTGTCTGACCTGGTACTGAGATCATGGACACTTTTTGTTGTATCGTACTTGTCATATAACCACAGGAAGAGATTTTACTCGTCGCCACGCTCAAGCGTTTATACTGCGCTGAGGGAAACACTATGAGAGAGGAACGGCGAGAACAATGAAACACTGATAATGATTAATGACATGGAACCACACATTTGTTGACGACAACTCAACTTTGATCAAATCGGCTCAGGCAGCAGATCCTTAAGCTCAACTACTATTCCAGAAGCTAAAGCTGGATAGTAAACAGTTCTTGTCAACTAGAATGTTCACTGAAGACGGGCCGGTGTGGACTCGCTAGAAGCAGACCAAGCGGCGCGAAGTAGTCAAGTAGAAAGTTGTGGTCTCATAGTCGAGCTGACTTGGAACTGCCCGATCTATTGTGGTTGTTTCATTATTCTTATAATTGCCGTTTGTTTCCTGAAAACTGTTTTGCCCTGGTGTAAATTTCCCCAGAGAATTATATCCCACTTCAGTACGCGGCAAAGTAAATAGCCCTAACTGTTTCCGCCCTAGTATTGTTGCAAAGAACGCCTACTACATAGCTCATTTTGGCTAGTTTTTAATTTAGGGATGTGATACGAGAGAGCCATTTAAGATTTTCCTGGATATGATTCCCAAGAAATTTAGTTCCAGATATGTTTGTTTGTGCTGTATATTGGTCATAAAGATGGTGAACGGCTTCCTGCGATAGATTGTCCCAAACATCTTGAGCCTTTTGTTGCAATTCGGCAATGGTTCTTGCAGGCTCTGGAGATCGAGTAAGTTCCCTCTTCATCATGTCTCATACGTGTTCAAGTTGTGAGAGATCATCTGATCTTATTGGTCACGGCAGTTGTTTTACACAACGAAGAGCACGTTGCGTCACTGCAACATGTGCCCGGGTTTTTTCCCTGGATGATGTTCGGGCGACCATCGCTGCTCATATAGTCCATCCATCTTGATGTACACTTGTACTACGCGGACGTCCAGAATTTGGTATACGGATGTGGGAATGTTGCACATAACACTGCTAAATGCAGCGACAAACCACCAACACATTGTGGCCAACATGTGCAGCAGTCAGTCGATACATCCGTCCAGCTTCCTGCAGACCCACAACCTGAATCCCTTCAAATGACTGAAGATGTTCAGCAGGAATACTTACTCGTTTGCGGGGCTTGATTGTGCCATAGAGTGAATGTTCAAACACTGTTCACATCTAAGAACGGCACAATTACTGCCTGCAGTGTCAAACCAGAGGGTGCACAGGCAGGCCTTTTGAGTGCCATCTGATGGCCGATGACCTTGACAGATGAATTACTAACACTATAACCCATTGTGTGCACCTATTACACCCAGGTGCCAACGGACGCAGTCATTGAACGTACTGCATTTCTTTTTCCAGCAGTGCATTTTGAACCGATTGGATTTTATTAATATTAGTATGAGAGGCTAGTGACCATAATTCCGACCCATATATTAATGCTGGTAGTGTTATTGTTTTAAAATCGTGATTTTAGTATTTAGGAGAGACCATTTCCTTTGAGCAACAGTCGTTGCTGAAATATGAAATGTTGTTGTTGTTGTTGTGGTCTTCAGTCCTGAGACTAGTTTGATGCAGCTCTCCATGCTACTCTATCTTGTGCAGGCCTCCTCATCTCCCAGTACCTACTGCAGCCTACATCCTTCTCAATCTGATTAGTGTATTCATCTCTTGGTCTCCCTCTACGATTTTTAGCCTCCATGCTGCCCTCCAGTACTAAATTGGTGATCCCTCGATGCCACAGTCCTATCAACCGATCCCTTCTTCTAGTCAAGTTGTGCCACAAACTTCTCTTCTCCCCAATCCTATTCAATACTTCCTCATTAGTTACGTGATCTACCCATCTAATCTTCAGCATTCTTCTGTAGCACCACATTTTGAAAGCTTCTATTCTCTTCTTGTCCAAACTATTTATCGTCCATGTTTCACTTCCATACATGGCTACACTCCATACAAATACTTTCAGAAACGACTTCCTGACACTTAAATCTATACTCGATGTTAACAAATTTCTCTTCTTCAGAAACGCTTTCTTTGCCATTGCTAGTCTACATTTTATATCCTCTCTACTTCGACCATCATCTGTTATTTTGCTCCCCAAATAGCAAAACTCCTTTACAACTTTAAGTGTCTCATTTCCTAATCTAATTCCCTCAGCATCATCCGACTTAATTCGACTACATTCCATTATCCTCGTTTTGCTTTTGTTGATGTTCATCTTACATCCTCCTTTCAAGACACTGTCCATTCCATTCAACTGTTCTTCCAAGTCCTTTGCTGTCTCTGACAGAATTATAATGTCATCGACGAACCTCAAAGTTTTTATTTCTTCTCCATGGATTTTAGTGCCTACTCCGAACTTTTCTTTCGCTTCCTTTACTGCTTGCTCAATATACAGATTAAATAGCATCGGGGAGAGGCTACAAACCTGTCTCACTCCCTTTCCAACCATTGCTTCCCTTTCATGTCCCTTGACTCTTATAACTGCCATCTGGTTTCTGTATAAATTGTAAATAGCCTTTCGCTCCCTGTATTTTACCCCTGCCACCTTCAGAATTTGAAAGAGAGTGTTCCAGTCAACATTGTCAAAAGCTTTCTCGACGTCTACAAATGCTAGAAATGTACGTTTGCCTTTCCTCAGTCTATCTTCTAAGATAAGTCTTTGGCTCAGTACTGTCTCACGTGTTCCAACATTTCTACGGAATCCAAACTGATCTTTCCCGAGGCCGGCTTCTACCAGTTTTTCCATTCGTCGGTAAAGAATTCATGTTAGTATTTTGCAGCTGTGACTTATTAAACTGATAGTTCGGTAATTTTCACATCTGTCAACACCTGCTTTCTTTGGGCTTGGAACTATTATATTCTTCTTGAAGTCTGAGGGAATTTCGCCTGTCTCATACATCTTGCTCACCAGATGGTAGAGTTTTGTCAGGACTGGCTCTCCCAAGGCTGTCAGTAGTTCTAAGGGAATGTTGTCTACTCCTAGGGCCTTGTTTCGACTTAGGTCTTTCAGTGCTCTGTCAAACTCTTCACGCAGTATCATATCTCCCATTTCATCTTCATCTACTTCCTCTTCCATTTCCATAATATTGTCTTCAAGAACATCGCCCCTGTATAGACCCACTACTTCTCCTTCCACTTTTCTGCTTTCCCTTCTTTGCTTAGAGCTGGGTTTCCATCTGTGCTCTTGATATTCACCAAGTGGTTCTCTTTTCTCCAAAGGTCTCTTTAATTTTCCTGTAGGCAGTATCTATTTTACCCCTCATGAGATAAGCCTCTACATCCTTACATCTGTCCTCTAGGCATTCCTGCTTAGCCATTTTGCACTTCCTGTCGATCTCATTTTTGAGACGTTTGTATTCCTTTTTGCCTGCTTCACTTGCTGCATTTTTGTATTTTCTCCTTTCATGACTTAAATTCAGTATCTCTTCTGTTACCCAAGGATTTCTACTAGCCCTCGTCTTTTTACCTACTTGATGCTCTGCTGCCTTCATTGTATATCTGTGTGATAAGTTCTTTGAGCTATAGCCTTTTATAAGAAACAATGCCTAAATACTTAATACCCTATCCCCAGTCTAACTCTACATTGTTACCGCTAATTCTAACATTAGGCTTCATTCTCCTGTGGTGTGTCTGTGTGTCTGTGTGTGTGTTTGTTTTTTGCCTATTAAGTGCTATTTTGCAGAGATTTAACCAATGCCGGATCATTTGGAAATACTCTCCAGACTTTTGGCTGTAAAGAGTTTATTCGGGCTGCTCCTGTAAAGGGCAGTGACATCTACGAACAATAACAGATGTCAGAAAGGCTGTTTGGAGTTGCCATTTGCAAATATTGAGCAGAGACTGCCCCCTTGGCGGAATCTTGGGCTCTACAGCCTCTGTTTGTCTAACATTGCTGTCTGCTCTAGGAATGTGAACAGAGATGGCTCGAGTTCTTGGGAAGGATAGCAGGATGTTTGTTACCTTTTTGAGGCAACCTTGGTAGGTTGGATCTTCGTGCCAAACACAGTCAAACACCTTCGAGGCTGTCGAGGAATACGGCGCCTGTGTTTCGTTTGATGTTTGTTGCAGTGCAAATATATTCAGCGAGCCACATGACTTGATGTATGATGTTTTGTTTGCTTCTCTTAACCAAACTGCTTTTGCATTAAACGTTATTATCTTCCAGGAATTTTTGGAGTTCTTTAAGAATTATTCTTTCAACAATTTTCCCCTGGAAGCAGATGAGTGTTATAGGGCTGTAATTCTGGATAAACACGTGTTTTTTTTATTTTGGCAAGGTAAATACTTTGGCCTTCTTCCAAGGTTTCGGAAAAGTACTGCAGGTCCAAGCGAGCATTCAGTATCGATGTGATGTACGGCAAATGGCTTTGTTGTTGTCAGTTATTCTCACTGGACGCCAATAGAGAGTGTCTCAAGGATAGGGCAGGGCAAACGATACTCGCGTTGGAACGAGACCAAGAATTCTCTATACGCCACAGAGCTCGATACGCCGCTCGAACAATCACATGACAATTGACGCGCGACGTCGCATGAGTGCAAGCGGAAGACGACAAAATAACGAACTAACCACAATAAGAAGCTATATTTCTTGTTAACTTAACATTAAATCACTTTGTATCGAAAGAGAATGCATGGCAACTAATATGGATAATGTTGTGGACTTTGCCAGTTCACACGCAGGTTTTTTTTTTTATACAGAGCAGAGGGCTAGCAGCCCTTTGAACGAACACGCTAAGCTACAGTGCTGGTGCCATTTGGCTATCCGATCATGACACACGGCCAGTCCCAAACTTTCACATGCCGTCAAACACGTGTCTACAACTGTGCTCGTATATCTATTATGTATATTTCCGTGCATGCATATGCGGAGGAATATATCATGCTATTTCGGAATATCACAGGCACTGCTGTATCGTCTATATGTCGTTGTTCATGCGTCACAACCTGTACTCGTACACACGTTATGCAATTCTCGTACAGGGGAGGCCATTTTAACTGACAGTGGCTGGCTGGTGTCGGCGGATAAATACGATGTTGCAGTGCCAATCTTGTTAGGAGTACATGCATGTATGTATGTTCAAATAAAACACGAATTTGAACAGTGGTAGAATTTAATGTTATTTCCTTTTATCTTTCGCGAAATATTAAGTAGTGTGTGCCGGTTGCCTGCACATTTTTGAATCTGTCGCGCAGGGCCTTCGTTAATGGAAGTCCGTACGGCACCTCCTGCTGGAAGTGGTCGGTACGCTGAGCCGTGAGGTTGGTGCGACGGTTGCAGGTTATAATGAATCGAGAGGGTTTCGGCTGTGCAGCACACGAAGAGCGAGGTTGTGGCTTGCGAAGAGGTGTGCTGGTTTTGAGAGCCAAGAGTCGATGGCTTTGGACGGTGGGGCTTGATGCCGTCTGTTTCTGTGATGAATTTTTCTGCGAGGAGCTTTTCGTTCGAAATGTACTGTAACAGAATTGCTCTTCCACTGTGGGACGTCGACGGAAGTTATACGAGGTGTGGCTAGAAAAAAACCGGACTAGTACTGGTGAACCAATAAAACGAATGCAATAAGGCTGAAAGTCGCGTGGCCTGTCACGTGACTCTCGCTCCGCCTACTGCTCGAGTTTCATCTGCCTCCTGCACTCAGTCTGCCCGTGGCGTCTGTTTTAAGTAGTTGACGTTTTGTCTGTGCGTCGGAAAATGTTGAGTGTACAGAAAGAACAGCGTGTTAACATCAAATTTTGTTTCAAACTAGGAAAATCTGCAAGTGAAACGTTTGTAATGTTGCAACAAGTGTACGGCGATGATTGTTTATCGCGAACACAAGTGTTTGAATGGTTTAAACGATTTAAAGATGGCCGCGAAGACACCAGTGATGACACTCGCACTGCCAGACCATTGTCAGCAAAAACTGATGCAAACATTGAAAAAATCGGTAAACTTGTTCGACAAGTTTCCTTGTCAACTCCTGTTAACTCAGACACTGCTCCGATTGTTAAACGGCGATCTTGTCGAACAAGTTTACCGATTTTTTCAATGTTGGCATCAGATTTTGCTGACAATGGTCTGCCAGTGCGAGTGTCATCACTGGTGTCTTCGCGGCCATCTTTAAATCGTTTAAACCACTCAAACACTTGTGTTCGCGATAAACAATCATCGCCGTACACTTGTTGCAACATTACAAACGTTTCACTTGCAGATTTTCCTAGTTTGAAACAAAATTTGATGTTAACACGCTGTTCTTTCTGTACACTCAACATTTTCCGACGCACAGACAAAACGTCAACTACTTAAAACAGACGCCACGGGCAGACTGAGTGCAGGAGGCAGATGAAACTCGAGCAGTAGGCGGAGCGAGAGTCACGTGACAGGCCACGCGACTTTCAGCCTTATTGCATTCGTTTTATTGTTTCACCAGTACTAGTCCGTTTTTTTTCTAGCCACACCTCGTATTCTGGCTACAAAAAAAAAAAAAAAAAATTTAACGATTAACTAGAACAGGCGTCGTATGACGAAATCCGGGTTCGAGACCCGATCCGACACAAATTTCCATTGTCTTCATACTCTTATACAGCTGACGGCTGTCCGTATTCGTAACTGCGAAAATGCTTTCATGTAACACACTTAAAATTTGTATTCACGAGCATGACCAGCGGCACTTGCCTCACGTAGGAACTGCGTCTGTGACAGAGCACCGTACGGAGAACCAGTAAGAAAAGCCAAAGTCGTACAGGAGACAAATAGCATCAGTTGTAAACAAGAAGAAAAGCCAAAAAAATACTTAAGTGAGCGTAATGGTTTGTTCCAGACTTCAGTGGAGAAAGCAGCCCGGCTTTATATCCTGGTCTCCGGCAGAGAGCGTCGCTGATGCAGCCGCTCCTTGCACCAGCTTTCGATATGAGGACCAACACTAGATCGCAGTAGTTCGCACATAATCAGTACATCTCGTCCCTTATCGCTCTGGCGCATACGGGACGCACTGTGGGAGCACGCAAATAAGAGTATTCGTGAGGTCCAACGTGAGATACGGTTACTCTGTCCTGCGTGTGCAGCACAACCTTGTTACATGAATTTTCGGCAGTGAGCTTGAGCGGACTTGCCGGTCGCTATGAAACACTTATCAGCCTATTTTAAGAAAATAAAAATTGGTTCAAATTGTTCAAATGGCTCTGAGCACTATGGGACTTAACATCTGAGGTCATCAGTCCCCTAGAACTTAGAATTACTTAAACCTAACTAACCTAAGGACATCAGACACATCCATGCCCGAGGCAGGATTCGAACCTCCGACCGTAGCGGTCGCGCGGTTCCAGACTGAAGCGCCTAGAACCGCTCGGCCACACCGGCCGGCCAAGATGTAAGTACTAAAAAAATAAATGTCGTATGACTAGGGCCTCCCTTCGGGTAGACCGTTTGCCGGGTGCAAGTCTTTCGATTTGACGCCACTTCAGCGACTTGCGCGTCGATGGGGATGAAATGATGATGATTAGGACAACACAACGCCCAGTCCCTGAGCGGAGAAAATCTCCGACCCAGCCGGGAATCGAATCCGGGCCCTTAGGATTGACACTCTGTCGCGTTGACCACTCAGCTGCCGGGGGCGAACGATGTAAGTACTAATTAACTATATTTTTTTATTTCAGTTTTTATTGAGACTCTTAGTTTATTTACAGCCTTTAGCTACGTGTAATGATATCAGCTTGCCAGCTAGTTTCTCCAGCAATGTCTGCTACTCTAGTTTCTGTTGTCCTAGAACAATACAGCATAATATATGCTCGTTGCCCCTGATCAAAGACTGATTAGTAGTTATGTAGTGCTATTATCAGCTTTAGATCTGTCCTTCAACTACTTTGATACGAAGATATATTTGCAATTGATAGCCTAAATATCGAATATACTTTAGATTTACCTGCACGCACAAGACAGAGAATAGTTACAAATTGTTTCATAAGAAATTAGTGCCCCTTTCGGTCGGCCTGCGTATGGTTGCATGATATTTGAAGTCAGCAGAAAAAGCTCCTCTGCACAAAATACGTTGTGTGTGTGGGAAAAGCCTTAATAACTGTTACAGTGGGATGTACCCTCCCCCAATGCACTTCACAGTGATTTGCAGAGTGTAGATGGAGATGTACACAACGGTCTTGAACAGCACTGATCAAAATCTCAGACATTGTAACTTCAAAAGCAAAACGAAGACTGCGCTTAATTCGCGCGGAAATATCAAAGGAAATGATCGTGTTCACTTCGTTGCATCAAGCGTCGAACGATTACCCACGCGTAGGGCAATTTAGCCGCTGACGATTGTTGATATTTTCGCGCGATCGTCGCGACGGTTTCTCTAAAGTTCGCTCATATGGGATGGAGCCTAACGACTGCATCCCGCGGCCGTGATACAAGGTGGTTCTTACTCCACTGAATTAATGTCAACACTTTGCCGTCTGCACGTCTCGTATAAATTTATTCGCTTGGTGCCGGCAGCGCTAATTCGGATTACTTGGCTTGTCGCTGGCCGCTTGTCACCTTTCCGTTGATGACAAGCTTCAAACGCATTGACTTTTGCGCACTTTAATTTTTCCGGAATTCCTCTATTTTGCCGCATCGTTCCACAAACTCGAATTTTCTTTTCAAGTAACTTCTCTGAAAGTTCTACACTGTATAAATAATTATCCATGTAGAGGAGATGCAACTTTCCACAAGAAAGTGTCAATAGTTCCATCACTGTTTTTGCTAAAGGTTGTCCAGCGCCGGAATATATCTTGACTGAGGAATTGTATCCCGTACTCGAATCACACAGCATCCGAATGAGTATTCCATATTTCGTCATTTTCAACGGATTGTAAACTTTAAAATTTAACTGTCCGTGCCACAGTATTCATTCCTTCATCAGTTGAGATATTTTGACTTAGATTAAACGTTTCTTTAAACTTTTTGGAAAAATAATCAGTTACTAATTGCACTTTGAAAAGCCGGTCGACGTTATCCGGTTTATTTTTGTTGCTGGAAAAATGTAAAAATGAGAATATTTGTCCTAATCGGGCCGGCCGCGGTGGCCGTGCGGTTCTGGTGCTGCAGTCCGGAACCGCGGGACTGCTACGGTCGCAGGTTCGAATCCTGCCTCGGGCTTGGGTGTGTGTGATGTCCTTAGGTTAGTTAGGTTTAAGTAGTTCTAAGTTCTAGGGGACTTATGACCTAAGATGTTGAGTCCCATAGTGCTCAGAGCCATTTGAACCATTTTTGTCCTAATCGGTTGCGGGACATCGTTTTGCGAAATATCGGCGTGTCTGTCAACGGATTCGTTGACCAGTAATCATTGATCCTTGCTTTTTTTACAATTCCCATAAGGATAGCAAGCCCAAACCATTTTCTAAGTTCGGGTCCCGTAACGTCGACAAATTTGGCATTTATTTATCCAGTTTCCTTCTATTGCAATTTGGGCTGTAATACTTGTTGGTTTCGTTACTAATATATTTAAATAGATCGTTCCCAATATATAATTCTACGATATCCACGACGCTCTGTGTATTTTTGGGAAATATGTGTCGAACCGGAGATCGTTCAAATTTATTATTGGTCCTCAGTAAATCATTGTCTTCTTCGTCTGATTCATCCGAATCAGTTGGCAACCGTAGTGTTCGCCGAATTCTTCTTGGGCGTATTTCACTATCTTCCGACGATTCTGATTCACCTTCATTTTTTTAATATCCACTGTCTTCTTCCCAATCGGCCAAGTCGTCCGGAACGTCAGACAAGACGACCGCCCATTCATTGTAAGTAATCGTATCGTCTCTTTCGTCTGCCATGATGAAAGTGCACACGTACCTATTAAAACAAAAAAGTTGTTGACGTGTGTAACACATAGTTACCTAAACAGAACACCAACAGAATCAGAAAGATACTGAAGTGCTGTCACCGGCCACTGCGCGATACTGTGCACACGACACCACTGCGGTGTCGCCGGCCGTTGACCGCTATTTCGCGCACGACACCACTGTGATGTCGCCGGCCGGTAAAGTGTTAAGAGGAAACAAATACGCACAATTTCTTACCGATGTTCTAGAGGAAGCACCACTTGAAAAACTTAGATGTGTTTAACTCTCGGTCGCTGGATAGGACGTGAAGGCGTTGTCAGTTGGTCTTCACTTTCTCCTGGTTTGACACCACTAGACTTTCCTTTCTAGGGTATAGTCAGAGATGAGATCTGTGCACAAGTTGCGACGACCCAGTAGGATTTAAAACAGCGCATTATTACAGCATGTGCAATGATATCGAAGGAACCTCTTCAGTCTCTCCAAAAGTCCTTCACCAGCGCCTGGAAACGTGTATTGCAACAGACTACAGGCATTTCGAGCGCTTCATGACATTAATCGAATTTTAAGGGAGTTTTTAAGATCGCTTTCGCTTGTGATTTATTCTTTGTTGCTGTATGCGATCTAATTTTGCAATGCGAGTGTGTATCTTGATATTGACATTAAATTGCGAAGTTATTATTTAACAATCTCTATAACTCAGTTCGTAGACAGAATGAAAGCTACATTTATTCTGCGTTCCTTTCATGTTGTACTGTCAGTTCATTTATCCGTTGTGAAGTGAATTATGAAGCAAAGCACTGCCAAACTAGCTACATCTCGGAGAAGGTATAGGTGGAATATGTGAGGGAGATGGTGTTCATACACTCGTCTGACGTGCTGTAACCTATACCACATTGTGTCGCCCGTTATTGCCAATATTGGAAAGGAACGTAATTATTAGTGACTTACGTTATCACTATTACAGTATTATGAAATGGTGGCAATAGTAAAAATATTTTAAAAATAAATTTAGCTCCCTAACTAAACACAATCGAACGCTTTTACTTTATCTCTCAGATGATTTAAATTTACCCATCAGTGGATTGTTACCCTACCACGTAATTAGAGTAAACAATGTATCGTGACGTGACGCAGTTCTCAATAGAAAAGAGGACTCTGCAACTGCCCTCGCCGTTGCTTAGCATCAGTTTAAGACGAAGCGACTGCTGAACAACATGAACGTATCTGTCAGCAGTCAGTATTGGCTTAAGAAAATCTTGAAGTGCAGTAAGAGTACGAAGCAACAACAGCAGTGAGAAGATAAGCCATCTATAAACATCTCAGTTCCATCAATTAGTGGCACTCAAAATTCATGAGTCTAATCGACTGCATCTTTCTATGGACGCATAACATAAATTTCGCAGGTAAGTGTATTTACTGAAATGGAGATATTCGACACAGCAGTTATATTTGGGACAGTAATTCGAATTTGCAAATCAACGATCCAGACTTCCTCAAAGTTTGCTTGAGGCAATTTATGTTAGAAAAACCTTAATTTCAAACTCTCGTTATTACAGGAAAAGCGGAATACTACAACTTATACAGTCTTCTATGAAGTTTCCGTTCCGTTCCGTTCTATGAAGTTTCCGTTCCGTTCCGTTCTATGAAGTTTCCGTTCTGCCGGCCGGTGTGGCGAAGCGGTTAAAGGCGCTTCAGTCTGCAACCGCGGTACCACTACGGTCGCAGGTTCGAATCCTGCCTCGGGCATGGATGTGTGTGATGTCCTTAGGTTAGTTAGGTTTAAGTAGTTCTAAGTTCTAGGGCAATGATGACCTTAGATGTTAAGTCCCATAGTGCTCAGAGCCATTTGAACCATTTCTTGAAGTTTCCGTTCTGAGTGATTATGCAAGTCTCGTGGCGCGCGTTATGATAAATTACTTGTGATCGTCATTTGTATCAGTTTTGCGCTGTTTCTTCAGTTCGAGTACATTACGTTCCCACCTTAATTGTTTGTGATTCCATTGGGAAATCGACACAGTTTCTCTTCATAGCGAGTGTAATGTCTGCTGCTTCTCAAGTTTCTTCTGCGGATAGCCTCACATGGAAAACACTAATTCCATGCATATCCAGTATAGACAAATGTTTGACTTTTTGCTGGAAATATGGACTTCTGTCGGACGACTAAAGGAGAGACTGTGTTGACTGTGGTGCTGCGAAGTTTGTGAAACTGCGTAAGAGGAGTGTGGACACTGAGATTCCGTTGCAATTTCATTGCGGACTTTGCGGAAAGCGAACCAGCATCAGGAAAAGCACGTGGTTCGAGTCCTCTAAATTATCGATTCATACGAGCGTGATTCTTGTGTCATGCTGGATTCGAGATTATACTTTGCAAGCCACAGCATCAGAAACTGAGTTATCGGCGAATACCGTCTGTGATTACTTCGGGTTTTGCCGAGAAGTGTGCTACGTGATAGTGCCAATTGGTGGACCGAATAAAATAGTAGAAGTAGACGAGTCTCATATTGCTAGACGAAAGAATCAGAGAGGATTACCTTCTAAAAGTGAAGTAGATCATATTTGGGTTTTTGGTGGGATAGAAAGGGAGTCATGCAAGTGCTTCGTTGTGAGGATATTGTCCCGAGTCAAGGTGACTTTAGTAGGTCTCATAAAATATTTCATACTGCCTGGAACAAAAGTCATCACAGACGGCTTTCAGTCGTACCAGACTCTCAAAGCTGAAGGGTTCGAGCACGAATTCGTGAACCACTCTGTGGAGTTTGTCTCTTCAGATGACGCAGGTCCATACCCAGAATATAGAACGGCTGTGGATGTCTGTCAAGTCTACCATAAAAAGAGAAGGGCGTCCAGGACAGAGGGACGAACTGTATTTGTTCCAGTACCTATACTTTCACAACTTGCGTTTGCAGGGGAAAGTCGACGCATTCGACGCTCTGCCGATATTCCTGCGCGATATTGGCAGAGTTTACCCTGGGTATGGGAAAAAAGGAATTGTCCCTGCAGCTTATACATCACACGGGCTGTCAAAAGACGATAACACCGACGATGACTAAGGTAAGTCATCTCCTTTCAATTTGTAAGTGCTTCTCTAACGCTTTTCTTTTGTCCATCTATAGTGACACCAACGAGTTAAAATTTCATAGAGTGGCTGAGATACTAGTTACAGCGCTCCTAGCGGCAACCAACGCTAACTCGGCCGCCATGTTCTCCTTAGTCAAAACATAAGGAAAGCGTTACTGTTGTTTGTGTTTGAAGTGTATCAGCTGTTGTGATATTACTGCAATATTTAACTTTTTTAGTTGACTTTTTTGTTACAAAATATAAAGTCAACATGCCTGCAGTGTGTTCAGCGTTCAACTGCACAAATCGCAGCGATAAAACAACAACTATTTCATATTATAAGTAAGTATATTAGTACCGAAATACGACATACGTTTTTTAATGTTTATTAAAGAGTCATTTGCATTGGAACTGTAATTATGCTTAAGACAAATGCAGGAAAGTAATTTATTTATCGTTGATTACAGATTTCCTTTAAAAGATAAGGAAATTACAAAAAGATGGGTTATAAATATGAAGCGAGAAAACTGGTTTCCTACTACAGCCAGTTACCTCTGTTCAGCTCATTTTGAAGAGAAATATATGTACCAGACAAATATCCAGAGCCGCCTTTTGTCAAAAGCAGGACCTACTATCTTTAACTTTCCACCACATTTACAAAAGCAAGATAAAGTATTACGACCACAACCCAGAAAGCGATATTTCGACAATTTGCAAGATAGTGCTGTTACAGTGACATCATTAGCACAAAGTAAGTCAATAATTTAATTTTACTCCGTGCTCTTATTACTTTGAATTACATACTTTCTATTATAATCTTATGGTGTAACTCCGTTATAAACTTATGATGTAGGCCTAACTGCATTCTTTCAGTGCCTGTCGGACCCACATCTGTTTCTGCTGACCACAATTACTGTCTACCAAGCCCTAAGAAGTTGAAAACACAATATAACAGAGTACAAGCAGAGAATGTGCGACTAAAGAAGCGGATAAAGCAAATGAAGCAACTTAGTGTACGACACAAAAGAAGAATAGTGCAGTTACAGACTTTAGTTGCCGGTTTGAGAAGAAGGCTATGTAGTTCAGTTTCTGATATGTTAAACAGTGAACATGTAGTTGGTTTGTTGAAGGAGCTATTGGAACTTCAGTGCAGTGCTAAAGTATGCCATTATTCTCAGCAAATAAGGAAATTTGCCCTGACCCTACACTTTTATTCTGCCAAGGCATAGCGACAAAAATATCGCATTTCTGCGCCCGTTACTGTTTCTAATAGTTAACCACAGCATGTTTAGAAGTTTCACCGTATTATTCTGGTGGTACCTGCTCTAATTGCATTAATTTATGGGCAACAAGTAACGTTATAGTGGATGGACAGACTTATTTGAGTTGTCTTGTAGTGTTATCTACATCGAAAAGCTTAGCCATATTTCGACAAAAACATCCCTTTTTGCTGTCAGTGTACACTGAAATCATTGTTGTCTATTGCTTGTTTTAGAAAAAATAAAGCTAGTATGGGCTATTTCAAGTAAGTCAAACGCAGTTACAAGGGGGCGGGACACAGCAGACGAATGCCTTGACTAAAGAAAACATGGCGGCCAGAACTTCAATTTGCTTCAAACATGGCGGACCTATAGCCACTCTATGAAATTTTAACTCGTTGGCGCGCCACGAGAGTTCCATAATCGATTTACTATCGCATCTTCGATATGTATCGTTTGGAGCCCTCCAACTTCGATAGGCAATCATTCTTGGAAATTACCCAGTTTTTAAACACTATAGACGAATATCAAACGTTAAGCAGCACTTTTTTCAGAAAAATACTTTGCTTTTTAAATCGTAGGTGTCTTATAAGCGAAATGAAATTTGGTTTGAAATGATTGTTCCTGCTTACATATAATTAAATAAGGTGTGTCAGCTTTCGTCTTTGTGCCAATGCAGTTCGGTTACTCAATCCTAGTACAGTGCCTCCAAACTGTCTTGGCTTCTCTTCTGCCTAGTACTGATCGGTAGAGGCCGCAGTAATTCGAGCTACAAATATGTTGATTCTTCTCGTTGCCAACTTTTGCGATCAAGTGATACTGTGCACAATGGGTCTTACACTGCAGTCATCATTGTTGTGTGTTGTGTCTCATTTCGGTGATTGGTAATTTCTAGCAGTATCATTTGTACATGACTTCTTACGCCATTGTGTACACCACGATTTGAGACAGCAAGTATTAACCGTTCACTGTAGGATGAATCTCGGAGTAATGGCTGTCGAGAGATGTTTTGACAGAAGTTGGAAGCCTGTGTGTGACTTTGACATTCGGTTGCTTCCGGCCGCTACCAATCTTAGCTTTCAATATCGAGTGCAAAAAGGATCATCATTTCATCCTCATCACCGGCAAGCGAGTCGCCCAATGTGGCATCGTCTGCAATAAGACTTGCACTTGGCGGCCGAACTTCCCCGAATGGGGCCTCCCGGCCAACAATGTCATGCGATCATTTGATTTCATCATTGAACCTGTCAATAAACTTGAACCATTTGAAGTTAAATTACATATAACATTTCGGTGATCTACACTCATGCTCATAAATTAAGGATAATGCTGATACATGGTGAAACAACGCTATGGTGGGCGGTTTGCGGGTTTAAGTCACCTCGGAATATGACCATGCGGTGCATTTGACCTGCGGTCGTCGCACGGTGGCACTGGCAGCAGTCCACATACACAGAGGTGTGTTGATGCATGTCAGAGTACGGTGCAGAGAGTAACTGTGCAGACGTTTTCGGACGTGCTATTGGTGACTGTGTGTTGAAAATGGCTCAAAGAACACATATTGGAGACGTTATGAGGGTAGAATACTAGAGCGGCTAGAGGCTGGTCAAAAACAGCAGGTCGTAGCACAGGCCCTCCGTGTGCTACAAAGTGTGATCTCAAGATTATGGCAACGATTCCAGCAAACAGGAAACGTGTCCAGGCGCTACAGTACGGGACGTCCACAGTGTACAACACCACAAGAAGACCGATATCTCACCATCAGTGCCCGCAAACGGCCGTGGAGTACTGCAGGTAGCCTTGCTCGTGGCCTTACTGCAGCCACTGGAGCAGTTGTCTCCAGACACACCGACTACAGACGACTAAACAGACATGGTTTATTCGCCCAGAGACCTGCAAGGGTCATTCCACTGACCTCTGGTCACAGGAGAGCCCGTAAAGCCTGGTGGCAAGAACACAGTACATGGTCATTGGAATAGTGGTCCCAGCTTATGTTCATGGATGAGTTCAGGTATAGTCTGAACAGTGATTCTCGCTGGGTTTTCATCTGGCGTGAACCAGGAACCAGATACCAACCCCTTAATGTCCTGTAAGGAGGTCGTGGTTTGATGGTGTGGGGTGGGATTATGATTGGTGCACGTACACCCTGCATGTCTTTGACAGAGGAACTGTAACACGTCAGGTGTATAGGGACGTCATTTCACACCAGTATGTCCGCCTTTTTGGGGATGCAGTGGGTCCCACCTTCCTCCTGATGGATGATAACAGACGGCCGCACCGAGCTGCCATCGTGGAGGAGTACCTTGAAACGGAACATATAAGGCGAATGGAGTGGCCTGCCTGTTCTCCAGCCCTAAACCCCATCGAGCACGTCTGGCATGCTCTCGGTCAACGTATCGCTCCACGTCTTCAAAACCCTACAACACTTCAGGAGCTCCGACAGGCACTGCTGCAAGAATTGGAGGCTATGCCCCAGCAGCTGCTCGATCACCTGATCCAGAGCATGCCACCCCGTTGTGCGGCCTGTGTACGTGTGCATGGTGATCAAATCTCATACCGATGTCTGGGTACATGCGCAGGAATCAGTGGCGTTTTGTAGCACATGTGTTTCGGGACGGTTTTACCAACTTGTCACCAATACCGTGGACTTACAGATCTGTGTCGTGTGTGTTCCCCATGTGGCTTTGCTATTAGCGCCATTTTTATGTTGTGCTACGTTGTGTGGCACTACATTCTGCAATTATCCTTAATTTATGAGCATGAGTGTATAACTCTGCGTGTTAGGTATGCTTTCGTTTACAAGTCCACAGACGCACTGAACACAGCGTAATCTGCTAGCTTAAATCGACTAAATGATTCGCATTTCTTTACGTCAGAATGAATGCTATAGAATTCACGTGACTGATTTCTTTTACTAGGTTTTCCAATTTGCTTTTTTCGTTTCTTTCTTTCTTTCGTGTGGCAAAGGCCTCTAAACCTGCAGGACCCTGGAGCAATGCCCCGGGTGCCTCAGCTTGTTCCACCACTGCTGGCTCTCAAAGCTTTTACTCGGAGGAACTTCAAACCACTGTCATTTGGAGGCCACAATCTTAGATAGCAAAATTTTAGGTTACTCGAATTTGTCAGCTCGTTAAGAGATACGACGAACTCTTGAATCTGTATGGTGATTACATAGTGGAAAAGAGTGTATGCGAAGAGGGATAGGGGGAGGGCAGCTGAAGCAATACATCGCTGTACTTTAATATTTTTATAGGTAATTCACTTCCACTATTTCAGTAATTTGTTCGCAGTCTAACCCAAGCTACTTTCCAGATAGCCCCAGTATTAAGGTCGAGTCACGCATGACGGCCGGCCTTTGTGGACGAACGGTTCTAGGCGCTTCAGTCTCGAACCGTGCGACTGCTACGGTCGCAGGTTCGAATCCTGCCTCGGGCATGGATGTGTGTGATGTCCTTAGGTTAGTTAGGTTTACGTAATTCTACGTTCTAGGGGACTGATGACCTCAGATGTTAAGTCCCATAGTGCTCAAAGCCATTTGAACCATTTTTGAACACTTGACGGAACGGAATGGCAAAATATCCCACAATGCATTTCATGGTATACAACGGGACGCCAGCGTCAAGCTATCTAGAGCAAAAAGCTTTGGTGTTGAGGTTAGTGGGGAAATCATAGCGCCGTCTAGCTAACGTGAGAAGTTAAATATTCAAATGTGTGTGAATTCCTAAGGGACCAAACTGCTGAGGTCATCGGTCCCTAGACTTATACACCACTTAAACTAACTTATGCTAAGAACAACACACACACCCATGCCCGAGAGAGGACTTGAACCTCCGGCAGGAGGGGCCGCGCAATCCGCGACATGGCGCCTCAAACTGCGCGTCCACTCAGCGCGGCTAACGTGAGAAGTAACCTATCCGCACAGCGCTCATCGATGTTGCAGTACTGGATTTCGGGCTTTTTGTCTTCTTAGACATCATTTTATTGTTTGCTTTGTTTGCGTGACATTGCAAAGGCTCTACGAGGACTTTGATATTTTTCTTCCGAGTGTTGTCTCTGAAAAGAAGTCAGATATCCGTAAGCGAAATATGATTTAGGTTTTACAGTACCTTGATAAAGAAAAACCCTACACTAGACATAAATAAGAACATATACTGATGAAATAACTTTTTAAAAACTGAAAAAGTGAGCTCTATTCAATGAGAAAAATGCATTTGCCTTCGCATTATTTGGTGCTCGGAAGGAAATGAAAACAAAGTGGAAAAGGTAAAAAGGCTCTATGTATTTCTTTCTAGATATTGTTTCGGACGTACTGCGCCTGCCCTGCCGCGATTACTAACTTTGGACATGACCGTTGCGCAGCAACAACCAGGGGGTAATAGTACGACCTTGTTTGGTCTGACAACTACGCCATCTCTACCGACAACGCCGCGGTATTCCCCTACTATCCAGCCCGTACAGGGCAGCAACTGGTGAACTACACCATGCAATGATGAGTAGCAACACAATCTAAAATCCCTCTGTTCAGAACCAACAAGGTGATTTTATGGTTCACAGGACAGAGTGCTTTTTTACGATGTTAGGATTTGTGGACGATAACTCAAAGTTCGTCATGTTAATATGCTACCTCACTGAGCATGCAGAGTTAATCAGTGACTTAATACTCGACCCACCTGCCAGTAATAGATACAACATAGCGAAAGCAGCAATCTTGAAATGCATGCACTCTTGCACTCATCGGAACAATGTGTGTGGTGAGTAATATACAAGGAACATTTATCGGATGGCACATCCTTTCAACTGTGGTGCCACCTACGGTCATTAGTGGATGCCATCCTTATGCCAGACCCTTGCCCCTGGACACTAAGGACCTTGGAGATCCCTCAGCAACTGCTGCCGACAATGATTGCTCACAAAAACGACTCATTGGACAGGAAACTGACTCTGGCAGGCAGACTTTTTACAGTCACGCAACATAGGCAGTGCATCATCTCGAGCCATTCTGCGCCCCCCTCCCCCTCCCTTTCCCCGTCTGAATGGTCAGAGTACCAAAACAACCGACAGTGTCTGATGATGAGCAAAGCTGATGTACAAACCCCCCCCAAAATCGAGCACTGGTGCTCAGAGTATGCATGACACACCACCACCAACTGATTCTGCCACCCTGCCACCTCCCTGCTGCTAGTACCATGCTCCATTGTTGACAACCCTGCTCACACCAGCCGGCCGCGGTGGCCATGCGGTTCTAGGCGCTCCAGTCCGGAGGTTAGTTAGATTTAAGCAGTTCTAAGTTCTAGGGGACTGATGACCACAGCAGTTGAGTCCCATAGTGCTCAGAGCCATTTGAACCATTTTTTTGCTCACACCAAAACGTCGAGCAGCAGCCGATAGAGACACACCAGCTTGCCCAGTATTAACAGGTCACTTCTCCTCCACAATGACGATGGTTGTGTCTGACAGTCAAAAACGCAGGTAAGGCACGTGATGTGCTGGACTGTGCGCGTTCAGTACAGACTAGGCATCAGTGGGGATTGTTTACGAGTATTGCACGCTTCATATTTGCATTCAGAGGCCAAGGTGCAACGAAATACCAACAGAGCTCCAAAAAGGACAGATTGTGAGAGCACAATTAGCTGGAGCATCAGTAACCAGGACAGCCAACTTACTGAATGTTTCAAGAGCAACTGTTTCAACAGTCATGACAGTCTACACGAAACATGGAAAGACATTATACTGTAAACATAATAGTGGGCCCAAATCGAAACTAAATGACACAGATCGTCGTAGCTAACACGAATTGTGTCAAAACAGCACAAAACTACGCCAGCTAAAGTAACCGCAGAGCTCAATTGCCATCTTCGAGACCCCGTATCTATTGACACTGTCCACCGAGAATGCCATAAAGTGAATATTCATGGACGAACTGCTATACCGAAACCATCTGTAACGACAACCAACGCAAAGAAGCGTAAAACATGGTGTCAGGGGCATAAATCCTGGACTCCTAATCAGTGGAAACACGTCATATAGTCCGACGAGTCAACGTTTTCATTATTTCCAACATCAGGCAGGGTTTTCGTCTGAACAACGCCAAAAGAAGCTTACAATCCTAATAGCTTGATACCAACGGTTAAGTATGGAAGTGGAAGTGTGATGGTATGGTCAGCCATATTGTGGTATTCTGCTGGTCCCATCATTACTCTCAAAGGCCGTGATACAGCCAACGATTATGTGAACATTTTAGGTGATCAGGTGTACCTCATGATTCAAATTTTATTCCCAAACAATGAAGCCATATTTCATGACGATAATGCACCCATTTACACAGCCAGGACAGTACAATCGTGGTATGAGGAGCATGCAACTGAACTGCAGCGTCTTTCCTGTCCAGCACAGAGTCCAGACTTTATCGAACCCTTGTTGGTGGTATTGGAGCACAGACTCTGGAGAAGATTTCTACATCCCGCATCACTACAGGAGTTAGAAGATGTTCTGATCAAAGAGTGGCATAACATTCCACTGGAGACGATGCAATCGTATACCAGATTTCCAAGAAGAGTTGGAGCTGTATTACAGGCAAATGGGGGCTCAACCCCTTATCAATAAACTATTCCCAAGTAAGTACAAGTGTTCACATTATTTTGCCTATCCCCTGTGCAGTACCACATTACATACTGGAATCTTGCAATAACACTCGAGGTTTACAACTTCACGCAGCAAATGAAGCCAACATCCACATGCATGCCGTAGCAGAACATGAATGAGTTATGTTGTCCTTGGATGCCCTTCATCATCTACATGGTACAACCAGTCCTGGGAATCGATTTCCTCAGAAAGACCCGTCTTTCACTTGATCTTGACCAGGCTGCTCTGTTCATCATGCAACTGTTCATCATGGGGCTCTTCACCTCGAATCTGATGCGGGCTGTGAGACAATATTTGCACCTGCTCATGACTGCCACCACAAAAACCACAACTTAACATTGCTACTGCTCGAATGTATCCAGACAACACGTACTATGGCTGCTGGCCAGGCACATCTCTACAAGCTGGGACGTCTCACATTTCCTAATGAGAAGTCGCTGATCCTTGTACACATGCTCGAGCAGCTGTGACACCTAACACACATAATGGTAGCTGCAAACAATGCAGCCACATCTCTTACAGCAACCATGCCTCTCCGCAATATCTCAAGACAGCCATGGAACCTGAGCTGTTACAGTGAAAACAAAGACATGCAGCGGCAGCCATGAATGATGCAGACATGCCTCCGATGGCCAACCAGCCCCTCCATGAGACACTGAGGAGGCCACACAAACTGACCAGCCACAACGACAACAAACATGCCAACCAGCAGCACATGATGCAGCCATGCCCTCAATGGACATCCACAGTCTTCTGCCACATGCAGAGGTATCCACGCCGCCTCAACCACTAGACAAATAAATCTTTCACGTCAGTAAAGTGCATTTCATGTTGCCTCTTGCATCTACCCAAAATTTCTCCAACTTCATCAGTGATGTATCACAGGTTCTACTTTGTCAGTACATGGTTAAAACTGGTACGATGCACTACCTAAATATTACAATGGGCCCTCTGTTAGGCACAAAGCATGCTACCTCACCCTGACCCTCCTGCAGATAACTAACATGGCAGTGAATGACATGTTGCACATGGGCATCATATAGCCATCAGATAGTGCATGGGTGTCTCCCATTAAATTAGTAGCTAAGATGTAAGCCTCTGTTTGACTGTTTGGAGACTGTAGACCACTTCACTCATGCACAATTTATGACAGTTACCTTGTACCAAACATACAGAATGTTACCCATGCGCTCACAGTGGTGACTGTTTTTTCTGTGATTGACTGTAAAAATTCAAACTATCAGATCCCTGTGCATCCAGACAATGCAGCTGAGATGGTCATCATCACACCACTTGGCTTACTTGAGTTTCTGGTGATGCTTATGGCCTCAAAAATGTGTTGCAGACCAGGAAATAGTTCATCACTGGGGTGCTGTTTAAAATGGGCTGCTGCTATGCAGGCTTAGATGATATTCTAATTTTTTCTCACAATCATCAGAGCATGAAGTTCACCTCAGTTGTGTTCTCACTGTCCTATGTGATGCAAGGGTGACTATAAACGAAGACAAGTCACAATCACATAAAAACAAAGTCATGTTAGTCCAAAATACAATCATTGTGGAGGGTATTAAGCCCACACCAGAATGCACTCAACCAGTTCAACAGTTGCTGCACATGTCATAACTTTTGAAGATTTTTGGGAGTCCTTAATTTTTGTAGGTAATGTCTCCAACAGGCTACACAGTTTCAAGCACCACTGATGAACATCCTTGCAGGACCTCACTCACAAGACAAGTGTAAATTGTTATGGACATTGTAAATGCAAGCAGCATTTGCCCAAGCACAGGATTGTCTGGCATACGGGGTTGCTCTGACACACCAGGTACTGTTTGGCTGTTCTGGCACCATTACCACAGATCAGGGCTGCCAATTCTAATCTTCACTTTTTAACACATTTTGCAACTTGTACAGAATCACTCAGCATTACTCCACAGCTTTTATCCCCAAAGCAGTGGCCTGGTGGAACAATGTCAATGAACAATGAAAACTGCACTCATGTACCATGAGGGTGAATGGACAGACACCTCCTGTGGGTGCTCCTTGGAATGTACGTGGCACCAGAGGATGATTTAAAAGCATCACTAGCAGATATTCTATATGGGGAGGTAATCACATTGCCAGCAGAGTTTGTGCTACCTACACCCTGGCTCATCTGACCTATTGGATATAATACAGAGGATCAAAAGACATAACACAGAACTCACATGTACCTCCTCCACTAGGACATACCTTCCATTGATGTAGGTTTCACTGACTGTGACATTTGAGATGATATTGTACAGCTAGTGCTGCAGCCACCTTATAATGAACCATTTGCAGTGTTCTAATGGCACAGCCACACTTTTGATATAGACTGAAATGGCAAGACAACAACAGTGTCTATCAACAGCTTAAACTGCATGGGCCCTCCACTTCTCAGATGAGATGAGTCACCTCCAATAAGATAACACCTCAGGCCATGCACCTGTCACTAGCCCTCTTCTGGCACAACCAGCAGATATCATCCTAGATGTTAGTGATTTTCAGCCCAAAGAAATAGCAGTAAAACTGACTGACAATAACCTCTCTATAGAAGTCATGCATTTGACACTGGGTTCAGTGATTACACCTGTCAGTACAAAACTTACCTACACTTTTTACTTGCCAAACACAGTGGTCTTTGTGGTGGTGTCACCACATCTCCCACAGACAGGCCAGTTAACAGTCTTGCTACAACTGGCAACACAGACGCGACCTTGACAACATAGCAGCTTTCACATACAGCCAACACATCACAGTGTCCAGCAGACCAGGACACACTATTAACCCCCACCACATAACACTATTACGCCTTCCACTGCAGCTCACTCCTTATCACCTTTACACTGTCTCCAATCAACAACCACCAGTGAGGTCAAGCCAGACAACATCTGCAGCACTTCAAGCCATGAGAAATGATCCAGTTGTTTCTCACTAAAGTGCTGGCCCTGGCATGGCTGGTCATGTGATCTTGCACAGCATCCCATTGAGAAATGGTCTGGTTGTGTCTCATGAAAGTGCCAGTCATGGCACAGCCCGTCATGCAAACTCGTACAACACCTGCAGGTACAAGCACCACCCATCAGTTGTTGACAAACCCTTCTTCAGGGCTTCAGGGCTCCACACTTAAAGTGCAGGATGGAGATGGGGGGGGGGGGAATAATCTGTGGGGCTACTATCACTGACCAGTTAGTTTGTATATTATACTGTGTAAAATAAATGATACATGTTGAGATTATCACTGACCAGTTAGTTTGTATATTATACTGTGTAAAATAAATTATACATGTTGAGATTCTATGTTTCTGTGTATCATTGGGTCATTCCTCGTCCACGCCATGGGGCAAACTACCCACAGGCATTTGGCCAGGATCCAAAGCATGTTCCTGTGTCTAAAGTGTCATTTACTAATGCTGGAGACATCATCAGAAGCTATGACAACTCAGATAGCAGATTCAAACTATAGCAAAGACAGCAAGTGTGGAGTGTTTAGATCTGACAGTGGCCCTGTGTTGGATTGCATTGAAAAATATGAAGGAAGGCATATTTGTTGTCAAGGCTGTGGTCGACCACACCTGTCCACTACAAAAAATGATGATGGTAGTGTGCACCAAGCACCCTATAACCCCTTTACATTTATGTCTGCCATCTGAGAACAAGTGATGAACTCCCTGGAACATTCTGTGTCATCCTGCACCATTGGTCATGGCTAGCTGCAATCAGAGTAAGGAGTAGCTATCCTGCGTGTAGGCTGGTGTCAGCACAATAACACAAACGGCTGCCTTTGGAGTGTTGTTGTGACTGGGAAGCATTAACTGCTGATGAATGGCATCACACTGTGTACAGCAGTGAATAGTCATTCTGCACTACCCTGGGTCACTATCATTGGAGAGTATGACAATTTTACAAGAGTGTGTCTTTTACATCCAGCCACATACAACCATGGGGTGCATTTTACAATAACATTTGGGGACAAAGTTTTGTAAGGTGTCCACATCCTTGGAGACCTCAGCTGCCACTTCATATTTTTAATGATGCACAGTTGATTTAAAGTTTTATCCACAAATCTTTTAATAGTTCATCTATGGCAGCTTTTACTGTGCATAGTTTGTATGGAGGTAGGCAGTGTGGTTGGTGTCAAACGGGCAGACTTGAGATGGTGATGATCCAGTGTACAGTTCTATTATGGATAGCATTGTGCACAGTGAGCATAGGGATATGCCAGATGGCATGCCAGTTGCACCACTGGGTTCATACACAGCAACCGATGGCAGCATTTCACTAACCTTGTATATGAAATCCATCGAGCTTGTTTGGAGAGAGAGCAGTGTCAATGTCTCATAGTTTGAACTCAATGTAGGTAGGGGTGCATGACATTGATGTAAACCGGCAAGATAGTGCCATGCTTATCGCAGTACAGAGGTGGCTTTAGCAATACACTGGCAACAGTCATTGTTTTTATCACGCATAATAGTGTTGGAGGGGTAAGTGTTAAAATATTGAGTCTAGAGTGATTGAATCTCATCAAGAATGGTGAGGCACTGGGTGAGGTGTGCGAGAGGATCAATGGCAAGAGGATTAGCAGAGATTGACACAGATCCTCAGCTGGTAGAGGGGAGTTTGTCACTGATGACACCAGAGATGGGTTGACTGCCGTCTTGACAAAGTAAAACACCACAAGCCTTTTCTGGTAGCAGCCAGTAGTGTAATAAGAAGTCTGCACTGAAGAAAGGTTCTGTGACATCAACACTGAGGAAGGACAATGCTAGCAGGTCATCAGAACACAGATGGACATCAATGGTAGTTGAGTCATACACAGTGATTTAAGAGCCATTCGCTGCACAAAGTTGAATGTGTGATGTGACAGCAGGAGGAGGGCGTGCCAGTCGGGGGCATGGTGCTCGCTTCGGCACCTGTATCAACAAGCATGCAGATGGCCTCGGTGCTTGTACGCCACATGCATTCTGTGTATGGAGGCAGTCTGACTGATAAGAGACCTGGTGTGTCTGCTGTGGGCTGTTGTTGAAGTTTGGAAATGTAGACAGTGACTGGCAGTTGCACACCATGTCCCAAAACTGGAAATGAAGCCAGCAGTAATGTAGAGGTGCAGTTCTCGTAGCAAGGTGAGACTGTGTTACCAGGCAGGTGGGGTAGTGTGTCTGCATACTGAAGGTCATTGTCCCTTGTGGTGACTGGCACTGGTAGCTCAAGTGGAATCAGGTGAACCTGGTCAGCCTTGGCAGCATCATTGTGGGTCATGTAGTGAGGTGGCTGCTTGATAATGGATGCTTTGTCGGTGATGGCTGATGATGTATTTTCTGTCTGTGAGCCATAATTTCACATTTAGGGGCTCCTGTTCAAGCAAAATCATTGCAAGCTGTACCTGTGACAGCAGTTTCATGACCCACAAAGTCTGCAGAGTCTGGCCAGGCATTAGATTCATACCTGTTAACGCTTGGAGGTAGTGCTGTGGTTGTGAAGGAGTGCTGTCAGCAATGGCTTGCTCATAAGTAACCTGTTTGAGTTGTTCCAATGTCTGTAACAGGCACTGGAGCAGCAGCGACTTGGCCAGGTAATACTTGTTCGCTGCAGGCAGTGTGAAAAATAAGTCACTAATCAAATCCATCTGCTCGCTGAGGTGACTCAGGAGGGTAATGAATTTATGTTTTGTATCATTCCATGAGTGGCCATGATGCACTCACTGAGAGAGCGAACCACATGGTGGGCTGATAGGTGTGCAACAGTGGAAGCTTGAACACTGAACAAGAAGTAGGCAAGTAGTCCCAAGGTTGTAGGTACGGTATGGGCCAGAGTGCGAGCAGAGCCAGCATATTGGAACCTGATGCTGTAGGCACAAGCAGCAGTGTCATTAGTTAAATGTTCACTAGGCCATATCATCTGCTGCAACATGGTAAGTGGAATTACAGACGCAATACAGCAGACGCAGCTATATGGCTAGGAACAAAGATTGGGATGTTGCACAGACTGTTGCATGGAAAACACTGGAAAAATCATGGGTGTGGTAGGAACACCATGCACACTTAACAAAATGTCTGACATCATTGTTCAGGCAGGAGTGTAGACACATGTGATGCAGTAGATGCAACATTCTCAAGTGGAGAAAACAGATTGGAACAAGGCACAGTCGAAGGTGCAGAAAATGCCAAAAGTGTCAAGGAACCTGTAGATACACGCTGCATACTCAGTGAAGTGTTTGTTTGATAACATTGTTCACCACTGTTGCATGACATCCTTGACATGCACTCGGCTGCATGGTGTTGTTGCATGGCATATAACATGAAGTATCATGAAAATCACTGTTTCCTCATGGTAATTGTGGGTCTCTGGAGTTAGAAAAAGACTGCATTGTTACTGCGCAGTTACTGGCACAGTTACATGGTGAGAAAATGTAGCCAGACATGGTCACCACAGGTCACCAGTGCAGTTTTTTGCATTGCTCATGGGTAAACAACATAATTAACTGGTATAAGTAATGATTTATTACCAAGCATTAGAGCTTATACAAAGTGTGACCGGCCCATTAAAAGTCAGAGAATAGACTTTAATATCAAAGAGAGTCTACACAATACACTGCTGCTGGGAACTAGAGAGGTTTGCAGGATCTTTCACAAATGTCCATAAAGAAAGAATAGACCACAATATCAGGGAACACTGGAGGCCAACGGTAAAATGTGAGATCCATACACCCCTTACACTTGTTCCATCATGAGACAGCTTACTATTAATAAATACTCTTACATACAAATGCCACTGCAGTGATGCTCTGCCTTATTGACAACTGAAAGGTTCAATGTTCGCCCAATGATAATGGAAAGAAAATACACATCTTCAATGTACCTAGGTACATGACTCCTGTAAACATCTCTTCCGCAAAAAAGTACAGGGCCTAAATATCTTCTAGACAAACATAAAAAAATATTTGAAGCTTCAGAGAGACCCTCTCATATTTGACCATTTATGTGGTTGATGTGATCTCCATTACATTGTGGCAGTTCACTTTTCCACTTAATGGAACATAACTTCATCACTGAACACAAAACATGAAAGCAAATTGTCTTCTTCCACCTCCACATTCTGAATTAATTTACAAAATTTGAAATGGTGTTTATCACCATGAAGGCTTTTAGCAATTGGATCCCATTTGTTTTAAAACACAAACATCACCGCTAAATATGCCAAACAGGCACATGAGGAATGGTTGTGTCTCATCTGACACATCATTCTGTGGAATACATGCAAAAATGACCTTTTCTTTTTATTTTAAGAAATGCATACATGAATGTTGACTTGTATTGAATAAAATACAATAAAAGTCACCATTTGTGTTATGCATTTCTTAAAATATATGCATGCTGACATTTGCCTGGAACGGATGTTTTTCCTATTGCTATATCATCCGCTGTCACCACATGTGTAGTGACGGGGAGGGGGGTGAGGGGGGGAAGCTGTCAGTGGTATATTCAACCCACTTTTAGCCAAAGACCAAGTGAAACAGTTTGAGATGAAACAGCTGTTAACATAAAGGTGAGATATTTATAAGTCAATTTAAAAATTTTGAAGGTGAATTTATGGTTGTTCTTGTTTGTAAGAAACATGGCTTTCTCTGGTTTGAATTTAGAACAGTAATAATACAAAGGTAAAACAAAATACAATTAAATAAATAAAACATGATTAAAACACTGATCTATAAAAGAAGCACTTCACTGTTACTAAAATTAGTAGGACCTGCCCTATATAAGTGGTCTGTTATTGGAGGGGAGAAACTTGGGCATTGAGGATGGGTAGGAAAGTCTGGGTATAAGGGTAGAGGGATAATGCGTAGTACCAATAGAGTAGGAGTGGCTGTCAGGAGGCAAGAAAGGAGAAGTAGTTGGGTGTATTGATAAGGCCATAATTTGAAGGGGACAAGGAGGGTAGGTAAAGAAAGGGAACAGGGAAAACTGGTAGGGGCATATTGGGGAGGGGGGAGGAGGGAAGGAAGAAAATGAGAGCCCTGATGAGGTGGAATGGGTGGCTCAGATTTATACTTGGTAAGGTGGGTAAATGTCTGGACAGACTTTGTGGTCTTGGAGAGGGAGACGGTTGAAATTTCATTGGAAGAGGATGTGGAGTGTGTGCAGGTGTAGAGTTGGTGGGATATCTCGGCAGAGATGCAGCAGCATACTAACAATGGAACAATGATCTTATTGGAATAAATTAGTGAATGGTGTAGATTGTGCAAATTTGTTCAGTGTTAGTGTGGAGAGGTGGGAAGTTTATGAGGTGGTAAAGGATCCACGTGGGGGAAGGTAAACAGAGGCAAAAAGCAAGGCGGAGTATATGATGTTCAAGGATCTGAAGGGACTTATAAAACTTAGGTGGGTCAAATATCCATGCAACATTTGCATAGGATAGGGTGGGTTGGATCAGTGGACAGTGGAGAGGTACAAACCTCATGTTTGGCCTGTTAGTAGTTTGATTCTATTTTGGGCTTTTTGTTTGATGGTTAATATCTGAGGTTTCCATGTTAGTTGCTGGTAGATGGTTAGGCCAAAATATTTTAGTGTATTAGTTAAATGGATAGGATGGTCGTAAACTATAATGTAGAAGTCATGGAGGCAGAAGGTGCCTGGGTTTTGGATGGGTTGGTGTTGAGGGGTCATTGGTTACACCAGGAGGTAAACTGGTTGAGATGAATTTGGAGGGTTCATTGGGATTTCTGGAGTGTAGAATAAAGGGTGGGGAAACCAGTGTCTTCAGCATACCGAAGGAGGTCGGCTGGAGGAGGTGATTTGGGTATATCAGCAGTGTAAAGTAGATAAAGAAGAGGGGAGAAGACAGAGCCTTGGGGCACATCTGCAGTGGGATATAAGGTACGTGAATTTGAATCAAACAATGGAAAATCCAGGATGGAATGTAACAATATTATGAGAAGGAAAGTTGCTACTCACCACATAGTGGAGATGCTGAGTCGCAGATAGGTACATACGTGTGTGTGTGTGTGTGTGTGTGTGTGTGTGTGTGTGTGTGTGTTTGTGTGTGTGTGTATGTGTGTGTGTCTGTTGTTGACAGCAAGATAGGAAATAGGTGAGGTGCAGGAGCTGGTCTTTGGAGGACAGGTTGGGACAGGAGTCACACTGGTTGACAGGAAGAAGTTGGTGATGGTTCAGGTGTTGATGGATGAGTCAGGGAAGGACGGATTCAAAGACCTTGCTAAACAATGAGGTAAAGCTGATTTAGTGGTAAGAGGAGGTAATGATATGGAGTTCGTTTGGCTTGAGGGAAAGTAGGATTTCAGATTTTTTTGAAAGGAGTTTCCACTATTTGACTGTTACACAACTGATGAACAGAAGGGACAAATGCAGGTCACAGGAATATATTGGCTGTTAAATAAGCCATACTGTGTGTTAATAGTTTTTTCACTGTGTACATTGTCAGCTGTATTACATATCTTCAACATGTACTCATATCCTGTACAATGGGTCTATAAGACCAGTAATATGTTTTCTGGCAATGACAAGACACAGACACGTCAGACACATTTTAACATTTCAATATGTGCATGAGAATGGATATAAAGTTAAAATCATGATTGTGAAAAATAAATGAATAGTTAACAGTCAAATGGTGGAAATTTCTTTCAAAAAATTCTGTATGACAATGGTCCCCCTGGAAAGACAGATCATTAGGGTATTGGAGGTTTTCCAAGTTCAGTATACTAACCTGTGGATAGAATAAAGGTACAAAGGACTGTAATGGTGACTAGAAAGGAGAGACGGTTTTCTTTAAGTTGTCAGTAGGTAATATGCTCATAACCAGGGGAAGTGTTGGGTTTCTTTATGAAGCACTTATCTTATGTCATGTGCTGTGATTGGTGTATTTAATTCTGTTTTTGGTATGTTGTCCAAGTACGGGAAGCTGGCAGCCAGGGATGGAAAGTGGCTAATAACAACCTGTGGGTTTCCCCTTACCTAAATTATCAGTCTTGAAACTGCAGGTGCCATTGTCAAATGCTTTGAGCTATAGGAAATATAGTGCCATACTCTTGACAAAAATAACGTCACACAGTTGTTAGGTGACTGACTTGTTGACACATAGAATGCAAAACATCATTTGTTGCCATTTTATTGGTGTCTTGAAACAACACGCAATGGGTAATACATGAGAGAGAGCACTAGCTGCAGCAGGATGACTTCTACTGGCAACCACATCAAATGGCAACTTACAATGGTGTTAAAGTAAACTTATAATTTTGATGCATAAGACAAAATGTACTTCTAGTTTCTATTTTAATTCATGTAGAAAACATACGCTTGTGAAATCAGATTAATCTGGTTGAAACACTGTGTAATTTGAATGTTACTGTCATTTTTGAATTGTGATTCACCATTGACAATGAAGTAAGCGTACTGTGAACCTATTGTCAGTATGCCTGTCTGTTTACAAATCTGTCAGTAAGAGAATGGAGGGCAACAACCAACACTAAAAAGGAGGTCCTCACAGTGGCTGAACAGATATCACTTCTCACAGCACAGTCTATAAATTCTCAGCAGTTTTCATCCAAAGCAACTATCATCATAACCACCTGCAAAGAGCTGCCTCACTTCTTCTAATTGCTACTAAGTCTTTTCGATGAACACCCAGAGCAGCTGAATTTGAGATAGCTGACGCTTATTGGGAGAGGACTGCTGATTCATCAAGTCATGTGTTTGGTACAGGTACCTGTGTTGTGAAGCCGTCATAGGCCTAGCTAGCCAAAGTGGGTCAACAACCAGCTTTCAACAAGGGAATTAGACTCAGAAAGGGTGGATATAAAAGACAATGACCTGACAGCGGGAACAGATTGCAGATTGGAACTTTGAACATTGCAACACTGACAGGAAAGGTAGAGGGGATAGTGGATATGATGGAAAGAAGAAAGCTAGATATTTTAGGCATGGGAGAGACGGGAGCTGTTGTGAGGAATGGTTTAAAAGAAGAGGTACAGAAGATAACTGACAGGATAATGAAGATCAGAATAATGAGAAAGGGAAGAAGCATGGAGATGGTTCAGGTGCATGTTCCTCAAATGGGCTGTTATCTCAAGAGGAGAAGGACTTTAAGGGAGAATTACAAAAGCAGCTGAATGGGCAAAGGTTAATAGCCATGGAAGACTTGAATGCACAAGAAGGAAATGAAATACAAGGGTATGAAAATTCACTAGGAGCACAGGGATGCAGAAGTAGAAGTGAAGAGGACAGAGACTACCGGAATTCTGCAAGAGAAATTGTTTAGTGATAGGTGGCTCCTGATTTCAGAAGGAAGAGAGCCACAAAGTAATGTGGTACAGCAGGAATCTAGCACAGAAGTCTTTGGTGGATTAAATGCTCTATGATTGGGAAACAAAAAGGACTGTGACATACATAAAGGTACTACCATCTGAGGCATTGGGTAGTGAATACTGGCTGCAGGTGATGAGCGTGAGAATCATGAAGGAATAGAAGAAGACAGAGAACTAGCAAAGGAGAATTTGAGTATGAAAACTGAGGGAAAAGAAAGTAAATTAAGAATACCAGGACATTATAAGGGAGAGATTGCCAAAGAATGAACCACAAACATGAGAAGAAGAATTGGGACAGTTCAAAACTGTTATGGTAGAAGCTGCAGTAATTGTATGCAAAAGGGCAAGTGGCAGAAAACAGTTGAAGGAGACACATTGGTGGAATGAAAGAGTCAAAAAGGTAGTGGGAAGTAGGAACAAGGCCTTCAGACTGTGGTTCCAAGAATGGACCAAATTAGTGAGAGAAGAGTATAAAAAAAGAAGAAAAGAAGAGAGAGGCAAATAAGAAAGTGGCTGAGGTGAGGAAAAAATTGATGGAAGAATGGACAAAGATGATGGAGGAAGATAACAGGGGAAGCAAGAAAGTACTGTATGGAATGCTCAAAAGTAAGATGATGGGTTCAAGAAATGAAGAAAAAATGATGGACAGAAATAGGAAAGAGGTTAATAACAGACAGACACTGAAGATAGTGTGGAAGAAGTAATTTGAGCACTTGTTAAATTCAAATGGACTTGAAAATGAGAATAATAGACTAAAGGATGTAGAAGTACACTATTGGGGGTGGGGGGGTGAGGGGAGGGGGAGAGATCAGACATGGAAGGAAATGATATGGAAATGGTGCTGGAAAAGATGAAAGGTGGAAAGGCACTAGGTATGGTGTGTCAAAATAGTGAAGACAGCAAGGAAGACTGGAAAACAGTGTCTGTATCATGTGATGATGGTGGTATGGAATGAGAAGACTCCAGAAGATTGGAAGAGGGCACCAATTGTCCCTGTACTATACTCAAGAAAGGGAGTAAGGGGGACTTTAGATATTACAGGAGAGTCGCACTGATACCATACTGTGCCAAGATAGATGGAAAGATCCTGGAGAGAAGAATCCGAACAAGTGTCAAGAACAAATTGAGGGATGAACAGCACAGCTTCAGATCTTGGAGGTCAACTGTAGGCTTCTTACTTGCACTGGGGCTGCTCCAAGAACACCACTGTGAATATGGGAAAGACATTGTGATGGCTTTTCTCATCATAGATAAGGCATTTGGCATTATCTTTGGAAGAAAGGCCTGGGAAGCAGTAGAAGAAAAGGGAGTTGAAAAAGACATTACAAGCAGAGTGGAGGAGATGTACTGTGGAAGGCTGAGTTGTGCAAAAATGAGAAATTAAAGAATGGACTGATTCCAGCAAACAAGTGGTGTGGAACAGGGCAGTGCATAGTCACTTTGCTCTTCACTTAGGTCTTGGATGATGCAATGATTAAGATGGCAGAAAAAGCTGGAGGAGACAAGATAAAACCAATGGTGTTTGTGGATGGCTTGATAATTTAGGGAAACATGGAGGAGATGATTCAGGAATAGCTGTATGTTTGGGAAGAAACTGAGAGATAGTATGGAATGAAATTTAATGTAAACAAATATGTTATCCTGGTTACAACATGGAACAACTAGCAGAATAAGGATAAGAGGTGAACAATTGAAGAAGTTGGAAAGTGTTAAGTACTTGGGAAGTGTGATAGAGGAAACTGCGAGAAACAAGGAAGAGAGATTAGTGAATGTGGCAGACAGGCAGAAGCATTCCTATGAAGTGTTAGGTGCCTGGTTGGGAATAAGTAATACATAAATGCCACCACCATCTCAGTCTGACCTACTCATCTGAAATATGGGTAATGAAGAAAAGCAATGTAAGCAGATTACGGGCATGTGAAATGATGTTCCTGAGATGCAGGATGGGAGTAACAAGGAGAGATAGTATGAAGAATGAAAGGGTAAGGGAAATAATGAAAGAGAGATCACTGCAGAGCAGAACAGAAAGATCAAGGCTAAGATGGTATGGCCACTTGAAGAGAATAGAGAACAAGAGGATTCCCAAGAAGATATATGAAATGGAGATGTGAAGGAAATTACCAACGGAGATGCGAAGGAAATTACCATGAGCAAGAACAAGGGACAGACAGCTGAAAGGTGTGGAGGAATGTGTTGAAAAAGAGGTGAGTACTGGACCAGAGTGAACACAGAAAGATGGTGTGAAAACAGGAATAATAGTGAGGTTTATGTTCCAAACATACCCAGCCTGGTGCTGGAAACTATTCGAGATTATGATGATGATGATGATGATGGTGATGACCCATGTTGTCAATCCTTGTACCTTTTTTATAAATACTGCTTGTAATGGCCATTAAGTGAAGAATGTGGAAGACAAGTTATCAGTGATCCCTATGAGAGAGATAAGTAGGAGACAGTAGTATATTCCTATATTCCTGATTTAACACCATTTTTCAGAGTTTTGTACAAAAATTTTGTGGGGCAGCTGGCATCTATTGTCAAGCATCTGCCAGTTCAGGTTTCTTCATGGCGTTCTCCCGTGGGTTAAACAAATCCTGTCCATTCTTCCTACCCTTCTTTGCCTACATTCAATACGGCCTGTTCTACATCTACATGTACATACTAGTGCATAATCTGCAAGCCACAGTATGGTGCATAGCAGAGGGTGTCTTGTACCCTTTAGTCCTATTTGGAACAGATTCCACACACATGAGCTATATTTGCAGACACACTCTGCCATTGTCAAGGAAGTTAATAGTGCAATGGATCAATAGGTAGTAAGATATACAGGAATTTACTGTCTGATCACATGCATCTTTTTACTCCCCTACGGCATCCCTCAGGTGAGCTGCACTCCCAGCAACACCAGTCTATCGCTCTTAACCAAAGGGGTCAATATTGACAGTGCAATGAGAAATACACTGTTAATACCAAGAAGGGAGTGGATTACTGGGAAAAGTATCTTAGGGGCACATATGAGATGGAGGAACATGTACTACCATAATAGAAGAAGAAATACATGTTAATTTAGAACACAGTGAATCCAGTGTTAAAGTAAGACTTTGTCAGAGCTTCAGAAGACTTGCAGTCAAACAGGGTAGTAGACATAGATAACATTCATTTGGAATTCTGAAAATCATTGTGCGAAGTAGGAATCAAATGATCATTCAGCTTAGTATACAGAATCTGTGAGATTACAGAATTACCATCATACTTTTGGAATAACGCTTTCACATTAGCCTAAAAATAGCAAGGTCAGAGAAATGTGAGATTTGGAGCACATCAGTTTGAACCTCATGCATCCAAGCTGTTGAATAATATATAAAGGAATGGAAAAGAAACATAAAGATCTGCTAGATGACAGTCAGTTTGGCTTCAGAAACATAAAATCCATGATTGAGGCAGCTATGCTTGATAATGGAGGCAAGACTTCAGAAAAACCAAGATGATTTTATTGGATTTGTTGACCTGAAACAGTATTTGACAATATAAATCGGTTTGAAATTCCCTAAAGAAGGTGGTACGTTATAGGGGAAGACAGTTTACACACAATATGTACAAAAACTGTGAAGGGGCAATTAAAATGTAAGAGCAAGATAGAACTGCCCATGATGCAGTAGTGCTGTCAAGTTTGGTGTTAGAATCCCCTGTAACTTGCATCCCTGATATCTAAATTTTGAACATAGTAACATCAAAATTCTTCTAGTGTGTAATTACTACAGCTCAGTGGTATAACTACTTTTATTGTGTACTGATGTACGGCAAATGTCTTGCACTCTGATCTCATTCTGTCTCTCTGTGTGCTAAGTGATGGAACCAAGAACATCTAGACATATGGTTCCACAGCTCCATAATACCCCATTTTCTCCACCTGATAAACTACAATATGCCCATGACAGGGCTCAGCAAATGGCATTGGACTGGTCATGCACCTTAGTTTGCTACAGAGATATGACCCATGTGGCAAGAGATTCTCTAACTGCTCCTATAAACCATATGTAAAGCGGCACCCATCTATCATTACCTAGTGTCACCCTGAGGTGGATGAACTTAGCCACATCCTCCATCAGGTTTTTGACTACCTTTCAATATACCCTGAAATAATGAACATCCTTCCTACCCCCCAAAAGTGGCATTCCTAACCGGTACTGTGGGAGATTCATGTGCAAGATCTGTCTTATGTGCCTACCCAGCACGTCCTACATTGAGGGGACAAAAGTCATGGAATACTTCCTTAATATCATGTCTGATCTTCTTTTGCCTGGTGTAGCACAGCAACTTGACATAGCATAGACTCAACAAGGCATTGGAAGTCCCTGCAGAAATACTGTGCCATGCTGTTTCTGTAGCCACTCATAACTGCAAAAGTATTGCCAGTTCAGGATGTTGTGCACTGACTGGCCTCTTGACTAGGTCCCATAAATGTTCAATGGGATTCATGTTGGGTAGTCTGGGTGCCAAAATCATTCTCTCGAATTGTTCAAAATCTTCTTCAAACATTTGAAAACAGCTGTGGCCCAGTGACATGCCGCATCATTGTTTGTTAACATGAAGTCCATGAATGGCTGCAAATGGTCTCCAAGTATCCAAACATAACAATTTCCAGTCAATGATTGGTTCAGTTGGATCAGAGTACCAGCCCATTTCACGTAAATACAGGCCACATCATTATGGATACACCACCAGCCTGCACAGTGCCTTGTTGGTAACTTAGGTCCACAGCTTTGTGGGGTCTGTGCCACACTCGAACCCTACTATCATCTTGTACCAACTGAAATCAAAACTCATCTGACCAGGCCACAGTTTTCCAGTTGTCTAGGGTCCAACCAATATGGCCATGATCCCAGGAGAGGCACTGCAGGTATCTCATGCTGTTAGCAAAGGCAGGTGCGTCAGTCAACTACTGCCACAGCCCATTAACACCAAATTTTGTCCCACTGCCATAACAGATACATTTGTCATGTGCGCCACATTTATTTCTGGGGTTATTTCATGTAGAAATGCTAGTCTGTTAGCACTGACAACTATAAGCAAACGCTGCTGATCTCAGTCATTAAGTGAAAACTGTTGGCCTCTGCATTGTCTGTGGTACACTCTTGAACACTGTGGATCTCGGAATATTGAATTCCCTAACGATTTCCATATGGAATGTCCCATGCATCTAGCTCCAGCTACCATTCTGCATTCAAAGTGTGTTGATTCCCATCATGTGGCGCTTAATCATGTCACAAACCTTTTCATATGAATCACCAGAGTACAAAAGACAGCTCTGGCAATGCACTACCCTTTTATATCTTATGTATACAATACTATCACTATATGGATATGTGCATATTGTTATTCCATGACTTTTGTCACCTCAGTGCATTTCAGCCCCATCACAGGAGTATGGCCCCATCAGTCTCCAATTCATGCCATATACCAACTTTGCTTTAACTGTAACACAGCATGAGCACCCAAATTAGTGGTCACTACCAAACTGGTCAAGAGCAAAGTTGACCAGCCAGTGGCAGAACATGCTGATGAGCATAATGTGCTTGATTTTGAATGGCTTCTTCATCGCTAATGCTATCGGAACCCAGCTTATCTTAATTAGGTAAGAATAGTCCTCTTGAAACATCTTTCAATACCAAAATTCTCCTGGCTTCAGTCTGCGCTACTTCCTGTCCCATACTCCCTCTGCCTTCTACTCCAGTCATTTACCCTGCACTCACACTCTCCCCCCTCAGTTTCCCTCTTCATCTTCTAATGTGCCCCCCCCCCCACCCCCCTTCCACTTGACCCACTCCTCCACCTCAATGTGTGCCACACATTACTTCCTCATTCTGGGCCAGGGCGGGATCACTGGTGCTACATTGCTAATGGGTAACATATTCTGAAATCAGACTGATTTCCCAAACTGTTGGGCTGTCAGAAAACTAATCATTTATGCTCTCTCTATTGACTGAATGATACTCTGTGATGACTGACAAAGGGGATTAGGAATTTGGAAGCTGTATCATCACCTATTATGATTTTTCCAAAAGTATCTATGAAAAATGCAACTTACCAAAGAGGAGCACTGGTATATATGTGAGTCATGCTTGTGCAGTGTATTGCAGGAAATCCCTGAAGAAGCTGCCTTGTTTGCCATAACAACCATGTATCTCACTTGCATGCAACTCACTTTGAGCAGGAGAGGCTTTTTAAGAGACTGCCATCATCCCCATTATATAGATGGACAAATCAGTTATTAAAAAAGTCATTTCACCTTTAATATGTTATGCATGCCCACTAAGAGTACCACAGAACTTGCTGCAGGTCAAATACATCAATGGCTTAAAAATATACTGCATCTCAATTAAATAGTCAGTTGATTTAATTATATGGCATAGGATACTCTTTTTCCCTATGATCAAAGTCCAATAAGCTCAACACTTAGCATGTTCAATGATCTCCAGTCATTGAGTCTTTTTATATGAGTTTATGTATACTGCATATGGTGAGAGTGATTGTTGGCCCGTATAATAGCCTGACTTAATTTCAATGTACATTCTCATTCAGTTTCCTGAATAATGTTGAAAGAGTGTACTTTTCTCTTTCTTTTGTATTAACAGTGTTTCAGACAGTATCCAACATAGCAACTAGACAATAATAAAGAACTTTGATTACCATGTGACAGTGATCTCAGGTAGTAAGTCCCATTTGGGTTTACATTAATGGATCCATGATGCTTCTCATGAATGAAAATTTTAATTATTTCATGTGGATTGATTACATCTTTGCATACAAAGTAGTTCCTGTGGCACAAGCCTATGACTGAATTGTTGGCCTTACTGCCAGTAGAGTTCAGCCTTTCTATCAACCACAGCACAAGGAGGGGAAAGGGGTGGCAAATCCCTCACCCCGGCCATCCTTTATCCTTAGGAAACAGTCACAGCACTCATTCAGACATTTATTTATTAACATTACAGGGTGACCCACCGCCTTGGTAACTATGGTTGTTTGTTTACTGCTAAAACCTAGTAACAAGCTGCAGAGACAGATTTTGTCTTTTTCTACAGTTTCTCTCTGTACTGTTATTTTTCTTGTCTTTTACATAATTATGTTGTTAATTAAAAATAACATGTGGTGTGAGGGCAAAGACAGACTGCAGTTTGTATGGCCAACACAGTAAGTAAGTAAGTATGTGATACATGAAGTACATATTGAAAAAGGAAAACAAATTTTACTATATTCTTAAGAAGAAAATAATAGATGAAAGGAAAGATTTAGATAACAAAATAAGTCCGTTCATCTGGCTTTTCCAATGGGACCGATTGCTAACACTGCCAGCCAGTCTCACCTGAGTTAGCATATTCCATTCTACTATGGTTACTACTATCCGTATGTGTGCAGTGACATTAGCTAGACTGATATTTACCACAAAGATGACACATTAAGTTGCAGACACAAATAATTAAAAGACATTTATACACAAGCTTTCATCCACAGTCTTCATCAGAAAAAGAAAGAGAAATGCAAACCATTCATTCACACAAGCAAGCACACCTCATGCACAAATGACCACCAGCTCTGGCAGCTCAGGTGAGAATGCAACTGTCATGTGAAATGGCAGTAGCAATCTGTTGGGGGCAGGGAAGGGCAAGGGATAGCAGTGTATGGGTGGGAGCAGAGAGCAGTGCTGTCTGGGGGAGTGTGCAGGGACTAAACTGCCAACAGGCAGGATGAGTGTGTTGGCAGAGGGCGGCACAAAATGAGGATAAGAGACAAGAATGGGGAGGAGGTGACAGGACGGAGGGGTGGAAACCACTGGGCAGAGGGTGTGGGGACATTATGTTGCCATAGGTTTAGGCCGGGATAGTTACAGGAGCAGAGAATGTGCTGTAAAGATAACTGTGCCATCTGCGTAGTTCAGAAATGCTGGAGGTGTAGGGAAGGGTCCACAAGGTTCATGTAGTAAAGCAGGCATTGAAATCAAGCATGTTATTTTCAGCTGCAGGTTGTGCCACAGGGTGGTCTGCTTTGCTCTTGGCCATAGTCTGGCGGAGGCCATTCATCCTGGTGGACAGCCGGTTAGTAATCATAACAATATAAAAACTGTGTAATGATTGCAGCACAGCTGGTATATGACATCGCTGCTTTCACAGGTAGCCTAGCCTCTGGTGAGATAAAATAAGCCTGCAACAGGATTGGAATAGGTAATGCTGGGTGGATGGATTGTGCAGGTCTTGCACCTGGAATGATCCATGCATCTTGGCTCTGAGTCTAGATCACAAAGATATCATCAATGAACATGAACCAGACTAGGTGTTTGGCATTTTTGGAGGCTAAGAAAGTCTGTCCTAAATGACCCATAAACAGGTTCACATAGGAAGTTGCCATGTGGGTGCCCGTGGCAGTGCCGCAGATTTGGTTGTATATCTTCCCTTCAAAGGAGAAGTAATTGTGCATTAGAACAAAGTTAGTTATGTGTATGATGAATGAGGTAGTGGGTTTGGAGTCTGAATGACACTGGGAAAGGTAGTGTTCAATAGCAGTAAGACTGTGGGCTTGAGGGATGTTGATGTATGGGGAGGTTGCAACAACAAGGATGGGTAAGGATACAGGGGTGGAGATGGTGGAGAATCAGTGAAGGACATGGTTGGTATCACTGAGGTGGGAGGCTAGATTACGGGCAATTGGTTGGAGCTGTTGGGCAAAGGAGGCTGAAATTCTTTCAGTGGGGTGCAATAATCAGCCACAATGGGGCATCCAGGATTGTTGGGTTTGTGGATTTTGGGAAGCATGTAGAAGGTGGGTGTGAGCGTTGTCGTCGGGGTGAGGAGGGAAATGGCATCAGATGAGAGGGTCTGGGAAGGGCCTACGACTTCAAGCAGGGATTGGAGGTTGTGTTGGACTTCTGGTATGGGATCACTCTGGCAGAGTTTATATGTGGAGGAGTCATATATTGGCAGAGGCCTTTCACCAGGTAGTCACTATGATTCATAACAACAGTGGTGGAACCTTTGTCTGCAGATAGGATGCTTAGCTCAGAACTAGTTTTGAGGTTATGTATGGTTATGCTTTCTCCTACTGAAAGGTTGATGTTCTGAGGAAGGGACCTTGGGAAGGATGGTGAGGCCAACTTGGAGAGGTAAGGAATTCCTGGAAGGTGACCAATGGGTGGTTAGATGGGAGAGGAGAGGATCATGATTGGGTGGTGGTATGAACTTGGAGGGGCAGGGTTTGGTGCTGGAATTAAGTTGGCTTTGGTTGGAAGGATTGGTGGCAAAGAAGTGTTTCCATTGTAGAGATTGAGAGGAGGGCAGTACATTTTGACAAGTCCAGCATGGCTTAATTTAGGTGTAGGTCTGAAACTTCTGTGGAGCTGAGGGTTTTGGTAGAAAAGTAAACAACAGTGTTACAGTAATGTTTCAGCCTTGGATTTGGTGGATTGTTGGTAGGGAGTTTTGGGGGTGTGGAAAGTTGAAAAGGTCAGCTAGGCAGGGCTTAGTGCTATGAGGGGTGGATGAGGAGGAACACTGTGTGTAGGATAGGGGTTGGATAGTGGTGCCCCGAGGGAGCATTGGGATGTCAGCAGGTTGGATAACTTACGGAGGGGGTATCTGAAATGCTCCTCCAGGTGCTGAAGTGCAGGGGATTAGATTTCAGAGATGTGATGTACGTAGCAGGTACTGCACATTAGCAATATCTTGCAAAGGGAGCAGAGATGGTTGCGAGATGCCTGTACCATGCAGATGTGTTTTTGCAGTACAAGGCTTGTGAGGTCCAGGGACTAGTGAAACCTGGAAAGATGAAGGTCATTGTGCAAGGAGGAGTGAGATCCAGATAAAGGGATTTTTATGGTTATGTCATTGGGGGGAAGGGGGATTCCATGGTTTAGGAAGATTTTAAGAAATAAGATGTGGGACTGGGCTTTAGCCAGGGAAAGGGGTACTTTTCTGAAATAGTGCACAAAGATAAAGCAGGGGTCCATTGTGGCAGGGACGGTGTAAAGGAAATGGGGATGAAACAGAAAGGGACAATAATAAGTTGTTGATGGTTGTGAGGGGAGCTTGATAAGAGAAAAGAGATATAAAAAATACGTAAAGACACACAAAACACATACAAATACACAAAAATTCACACCAATAAATAAAAATAAGCACAGATATGTAAAAATACACACAAATACATAAAAATGTTTGAAACTACATGAAAGCACACAAAATCACTCACAATTACATCAAAACCATACAGAAATGTGAGAGAAAATGATCACATGAGGTATGGCAGTGTGTGTGTGTTGCGACAAGGAAGAGAGGGGAAGGAGGATTGATTAGGCCAAGGATCACATGTTCATGTGGCAAGAGCAGGTATGAAAAATAAAATGCTGAAGTATGTGAGGATGAGGGATGAAGTAGGATCAATAGGAATAAATATAATTATCAGAGGGAAGAATTTGGAGCATCAGAGGCAGCATCAACAAGCTATGCGATCATGAAACCCAGTATTGTGCACAGATGATTGTTGATACAGTGCGGCTCAAAAGTTGATGCAGTTTGGAAGGCAGTGAATAGACACAGGAAAAAGAGAAAGAATGGAGTCTGAGAAGAGAAATGCTGTAGAGAATAGTAACAAAGGAGCATATCACAGCATTGTGGGATGGAAGAAAGGCCATTCGACAAAGTCTAACAATGGAAAAAAAATATTAACAATGTATGAAAAGACAGATTGCTACTTACCATAAGGACGACATGTGAAGTTGCAGACAGGCACAATTAAAAGACACTTGCACATAAGTTTTTGGGCACGGCCTCCCAGAAAAAGAAATGCCCCCCATTTATTCACACAAGCGAGCACACCTCACACATGACTGCCAGCTCCAGGAGCTTAGACCAGAATGTAACTATTGCATGGAATGGAACCAGCAATATAGAGGGTTGGGGAAGGCGAAGGGATAGCAGTGTGTGGGTGGGGGAAAAGAGGGGCACTGGCTGGCATAGTGTGCAGGGACTAGACATCCAACAGATGCAGTGTTGGAAAGTTGTGGGACAGGGAGGTTCAGAAAACAGAGCAAAAAAGGAGAGGAGTGGAAAAAGATGGGTGGGTGCATTAGGAGAGGATGGCACACAAAGAGGGTGGGAGACACAAACAGAAAGGACAGAGGAGACCTTCCTAGCCTCCCAAAATGCCAAATCTCTAGTCTGGTTCAGGTTCATTGATGATATCTTCAGAATCTGCACTCAAGGCCAAGATATCCTGTATTCATTTCTTTTCACATCAACATTTTCTCTGCCATCCACTTCACATGGTCGTCTTCAACCATGTCAGCCCTCTTCCTAGACATTGACCTCCTCTTCTCTGATGACTCCATCTGCACCTCTGCCCAAATTAAATCCACCAACCACATCAGGACATGCATTTTGACAGCTGTCATCCATTTCACACCAAAAAATCCCTCCCATATAGCCTGGACACCTGGGGATGGCGTACCTTCAGTTGACAAGAACAACCTTGTCCAGTATGCTGAGGGACTCAGGAAGGTCTTCTCAGACAGGCACTAACCCCCCAGACCTATTCCGCAAACAGATCTGCCATGCCATTTCCCCTCATATCCCCAAACCTCCCACCACCCCCAAAACAGCCACAAAGGAGTGCCCCTTTGTCACCCAGTACCACCCTGGACTGGAACAACTGAACCACATCCTACACCAGGGCTTGAAATGAGGGACAACCGACCCAAGATTCTTCCCACCTCCTAAAGTGGTGTCCACACCCACACAACCTCCAGAACATCCTAGTATATCCCTTTGCCACTCCCAGTCCCAACCCTTTACCACACGGATCATATCTCTGTGGAAGATCCAGTTGCAAAACCTGCCCAATCCATCAACCTGGCACTACCTATTCTAGTTCTGTCACAGGCTTATCCTACCACATAAGAGGCCAGGCTACCTGTGAATGCAGCCATGTCATATACCAGCGCTGCTGCAATCGTTGCACAGGTTTTGTATTGTTATGCCTACTAACCAGCTATCCAATAGGATGAATGGCCACCACCAAACTGGCCAAGAGCAAAGTAGACCACCATGTGGAACAACCTACAGCTGAAAATAACATGCTTGATTTCAATGCTTGCTTCACTACATGAACCATATGGACCCACCCTTCCCTCCACCACCAGCATTTTTGAACTGCACAGATAGGAGGTATCCTAACAACACATTCTCTGCTCCTGTAATTACCCCATCCACAACCTACAGTAGCATACAGTCCCCACACCCACCACCCAACAGTTTCCACCCCCTATATCCTATCACCTCCTCTCTATTCTCGTCTCCCAACCTTTTTGTTTGCTGCCCTCTGCCAACACACCTGCCCATCTTTTCCCACTCCTCTCCTTTTCCACATCTCCCTGCCTCACAACCTGCCAACATTGCACCTGTTGGCATTCTAGTCCCTGCACGCACTGCCAGACAGCACAACTCTCTCCACACACCCACCCACACACCTTTACACTGCTATCCCTTCCTCTTCCCCACCACCTCCAGATTGGTGATTCCATTCCATATGACTGCTGCTTCTGGTCTGAGCTGCCGGAGTTGGCAGTCATGTGTGCACGAGGTGTGTTTGCTTGTGTGAATGATTGGTGTGTGTATTTTCTTTCTGTTGGAGGCTATGGCAGAAAGTTTATTTCTAAGTCCTTTAATATCAGTATTGTTGCAATTGTGTGATCTGCTACTACGCCGTATATGTGTCTGTATCTGATGATACTGGTGTGTTCATATCATCATTTGTATCTGGACGTTCACCTGTTTCCATATTAATGTTTGAATCTCTCTTGCCCCATGTACTGTGTTTTGGTGTAGGGCATGTCTCTGGTCATGGTCATTATTTGGTTGCCAATCACAACAGTCTTTTATGTGTGTGTTCTGCTGCTGCTTGGTAAATAGACTTTTCATCTGTCCAACTAAATAATTTTATCATCTTCGATCTCTGTCTTACATGCACGTGTGTGTGTGTGTGTGTGTGTGTGTGTGTGTGTGTGTGTGTAGGAAAATGAGTCTGAGTCTGAGTCTCATTTTGAGAGCAGGCTGAATGTACCTGGATCTCTATTGCAGAGAATGAGACGAGGGAAAATCTCCGCCCCTATCCAGGATTGAACTGGGATCCCAAGACAAGAGTCTACTGTTCTATCCATGAGACCACCACAGCTCATATTACATCATTATGTGCAGATCATAATAGCTGAATATGTGTAAGCTGATCTGCTACTGAGTCACTGGGCCACAGGTACAATATAAGTTAATTCTTGCACTAATAATAGACACTTTGATATAATTATTCATCTACAATAAGTTCCTAGTTAAAGATATGTGTTGGCTGTGCCTTAAAGAAGTATTCCTTGAGTTCATAATATGATTACGTCTGGAAGTTCCATTAAGAAAAAATCATGGAGAAGTTTTTGAGTGACTGGTAATATCAAAATAACCATTTACTAGGATTATTTATAAATCTGGTGGCCATTGTCTTGAAATACCTCTCTGATTTCATCACAGTGAACAAAAACATCACACAAGAAAACCTTCAGAATGAGATTTTCACTCTGCAGTGGAGTGTGCACTGACATGAAAGTTCCTGACAGATTAAAATAGAGTACCGGACCGAGACTTGAACTCGGGCCCTTTGCCTTTTGCGAGCATGTGCTCTACCATCTGAGCTACCCAAGCACGACTCACGACCCATCTTCACAGCTTGGAAGGTAGGAAACGAGGTACTGGCAGAATTGAAGCTGTGAAGACAGGTCGTGAGTTGTGCTTGGGTAGCTTAGATGGTAGAGCACTTGCCCGCAAAAGGCAAAGGTCCCGAGTTCAAGTCTCGGTCCGGCACACAGTTTTAATCTGTCAGGAAGTTTCAAGTTTCAAGAAAATCTGAGTGCAATGACTGAAGAATTCTATAAATTTCTACTTCTTTTTTTCCTACAATTCAATGAATATCTTGAAAGTTCTTCAATTAATTCAAAATTCATCCATTAATACATTGCATCCTGTAGGAGAACCGTCTGAGATGTGGAACAAGTCAAGGTACACATTAACAAAAGACGAGGAAATGTTAGAACCTAAATCTGTTCACTGTATTAACAGTTAGGTATCTCTATACTGCTTGATTCTAGTCAGTCATGCAATCTAAATTTAATTGAGCACATCAGAAAGGAAGTTCTACTCTGGAAAAAACTGCTGCCTCTTCAGTTAAACTCCAGCTCTGTAGCATATCTGCTGTTCGTAGCTTGATATTTATTTCATTTCAATGATATTTTTTGAAGAAAGTATTTACCTATGATAGTAAATAAGTTACATTTAAAGTAGATTACTACTTGCTGTGCAAGCTTTATGGCAAACACCACTCTTGCCACATAAATAACAGAACTTTTCAATCTCAGAGTTGGAACCCTGGGTAAGGAAACAAAGTCTACATGAAAATTATTTTTGCATCTTGACTGTGTAAATAATTGTTTGGATAAAACAGGTTTTTTTTTACAGAAAAAAGTAGTGTACGACCATTAATTCCTGGTTTGACATTGTGTGACAGGGGTCTTTTCTGTGAGTTTACGACTTAAACTTCTAGGCCTGTTCAGTTATCATGTGAGATGTGCCTGCTAAAATTTTACTTTTTACACTTTATTAGCATGCTTGTGTCATCAACAAACATTAAAGTTTTTGAACTGCCCTTTAGAGTCATTGGAACATCATTCACATGGGTTAGAAATAAGAACTGGCCCGGTACCAATCCTAGCAGCACTCAACATCATTTTTCTCCATTCTACGTCTACATCTACATTTACATCTACATTTATACTCCACAAGCCACCCAACGGTGTGTGGCAGAGGGCACTTTACATGCCACTGTCATTACCTCCCTTTCCTGTTCCAGTCGCGTATGGTTCGAGGGAAGAACGACTGCCGGAGAGCCTCCGTGCGTGCTCTAATCTCTCTAATTTTACATTCGTGATCTCCTAGGGAGGTGTAAGTAGGGGGAAGAAATATATTCGATACCTCACCCAGAAACCTGGACAGCAAGCTACACCGCAATGTAGAGTGCCTCTCTTGCAGAGTCTGCCACTTGATTTTGCTAAACATCTCTGTAACGCTATCACGCTTACCAAATAACCCTGTGATGAAATGCACCACTCTTCTTTGGATCTTCTCTATCTCCTCTGTCAACCCGACCTGGTACAGATCCCACACTGATGAGCAATACTCAAGTATAGGTCAAATGAGTGTTTCGTAAGCCACCTCCTTTGTTGATGGACTACATTTTCTAAGGACTCTCCCAATGAATCTCAACCTGGCACCTGCCTTACCAACAATTAATTTTATATGATCATCCCACTTCAAATCGTTCCATATGCATACTCCCAGATATTTTACAGAAGTAAGTGCTGCCAGTGTTTGTTCCGCTATCATATAATCATACAATAAAGGATCCTTCTTTCCATTTATTCGCAATACATTACATTTGTCTATGTTAAGGGTCAGTTGCCACTCCCTGCACCAAGTGCCTATCCGCTGCAGATCTTCCTGAATTTCGCTGCAATTTTCTAATGCTGCAACTTCTCTGTATACTACAGCATCATCCGCGAAAAGCCACATGGAACTTCCAACAATATCTACTAGGTCATTTATATATATTGTGAAAAGCAATGGTCCCATAACACTCCTCTGTGGCAAGCCAGAGGTTACTTTAACATCTGTAGACATCTCTCCATTGAGAACAACATGCTGTGTTCTGTTTGGTGAAAATTCTTCAATCCAGCCACACAGCTGGTCTGATATTCCGTAGGCTCTTACTTTGCTTATCAGGTGACATTGCGGAACTGTATCGAACGCCTTCCGGAAGTCAAGGGAAATGGCATCTAACCGGGAGCCTGTATCTAATATTTTCTGGGTCTCATGAACAAATAAAGCGATTTGGGTCTCACACCATCGCTGTTTCCAGAATCCACATTGATTCCTACAGAGTAGATTCTGGGTTTCCAGAAATGACATGATACGCAAGCAAAAAACATGTTCTAAAATTCTACAACAGATCGATGTCAGAGATATAGGCTTATAGTTTTGCGCATCTGCTCGACGACCCTTCTTGAAAACTGGAACTACCTGTGCTCTTTTCCAATCATTTGGAACCTTCCGTTCCTCTAGAGACTTGTGGTACACGGCTGTTAGAAGGGGGGCAAGTTCTTTCGCGTACACTGTGTAGAATTGAATTGGTATCCTTCAGGTCCAGTGGACTTTCCTCTGTTGAGTGATTTCAGTAGTTTTTTTATTCCTTGGACACTTATTTCAATGTCAGCCATTTTTTCGCTCATGCAAGGATTTAGAGAAGGAACTACAGTGCGGTCTTCCTCTGTGAAACAGCTTTGAAAAAAGGTGTTTAGTATTTCAGCTTTACGCATGTCATCCTCTGTTTCAATGCCATTATCATCCCAGAGTGTCTGTATATGCTGTTTCGATCCGCTTACTTTTTAACATAAGACCAGAATTTCCTAGGATTTTCTGTCAAGTCGGTACATAGAATTTTACTTTCGAATTCACTGAATGCTTCACACATAGCCCTCCTTATGCTAACATTGACATCGTTTAGCTTCTGTTTGTCTAAGAGGTTTTGGCTGCGTTTGAATTTGCGGTGAAGCTCTCTTTGCTTTCACAGCAGTTTCCTAACTTTGTTGTTGAACCACAGTGGGTTTTTCCCATCCCTCACAGTTTTACTTGGCACATACCTGTCTAAAATGCATTTGACGATTGCCTTGAACTTTTTCCATAAACACTCAACATTGTCAGTGTCGGAACAGAAATGTTCGTTTTGATCTGTTAGGTAGTCTGAAATCTGCCTCCTATTACTCTTGCTACACAAATAAACCTTCCTCCCTTTTTTTATATTCCTATTTACTTGCATATTCAGGGATGTTGCCTTATGATCACTGATTCCCTGTTCTGCGCTTACAGAGTCAAAAAGTTTGGGTCTGTTTGTTATCAGTAGGTCCAAGATGTTATCTCCACATGTTGGTTCTCTGTTTAATCGCTCGAGGTAATTTTCGGATGAGGCTGGAGAAATTGGCAACAAAATGGCTATTCATATTGGTGTATAGAATGTATGAGACTGGTCTGTATCACCAAACTTTCAGAAAAACATCATCCACAGAATGCCAAAGATAGCAAGAGGTCACACATGTGAGACTTATCGCACTATCAGTTTCACAGCTGATGCATCAAGTTGATGACAAGAATAATATACAGAAGAATAGAAAAAAAAATTGATGATCTGTTAAACGATGATCAATTTGGTTTTAGGAAAAGTTAAGACAAAAGAAAGGCAGTTGTGGTTGACAATGAAAGTAAGACTGAAGACAATTTATTCATAGGATTTGTCAACTTGGAAAAGTGTTCAACAATGTAAAATGATTCAGTTGTTCAAAATTCTGAGAAAAATAGGGGTAAGCTACAGGGAAAGGCTAGTAATATACATTATATAAAGAACCAAGAGGGAAAAATAAGACTGGAAGACCAAGTTTGAAGTGCACGGGTTAAAAAAAGGGTGTAAGACAGGTATTTTGTCTTTCACCCCTACTGTTCACTCTATACATCAAAGAAGCAATGACAGAAATAAAAGAAAGGTTCAAGAGAGGGATTAAATTCAAGGTGAAAGGATGTCAACAATAAGATTTGTTGATGACATTGCTATCCTCAGCGAAGGCAATGAAGCATTACAAGATTTGCTGAATGGAATTTTCAGTCTAATGAATATAGAATATGGACTGAGAGTAAATCAAAGAAAGATGAAAATAATGAGAAGTTGCAGAAATGAGGACAGTAAGAAACTTAACATCAGAATTGGTGATCAGGAAGTAGATGAAGTTAAGGCCTACCTGACCAGCAAAAAATCCATGAAGGATGGAGCAAGGAAGACATAAAAATCAGACTAGCACTAGCAAAAAGTGCATTCCTAATGAAGAGGAGTCTACTAGTATAAACCATGGACCTTAATTTGAGGAAGAAATTTCTGAGCATGTATGTTAGGAGCACAGCATTGTATGTTAGTGAAACATGTACTGTGGGAAAATGGAACAGAAGAGAATCAAAGCTTTTGATATGCAATTCTACAGAAGAATGTTGAAAATTAAGTGGACTTATGAGGCAAGGAATCAGAAGATTCTCCACAGAATCAGCAGGGAAAAGACTAAACAGCAAACACTGACAAGAAGAAGAGACAGGATGATATGACATATGTTAAGACATCAGGGAATAACTGTCATTGTACCGGAGGGAGCTGTAGAAGGTAGAAACTGTAGAGAATGACAGAGATTAGAATACATCCAGCAAATAATTGAGAACTAGTTTGCAGTTATTACCCTGAGATGAGAAGGTTGGCACGGGAGTGGAATTCATTACAGACTGCATCAAACCAGTCAGAAAACTGATGATTCAAAATTAGGTCAGTTTCCTGCTTACGATATTGTCTGTTGATGATGCCTTCTAGTTTCTGTTATAAATATAAAACTCCATCCATACAAGAGGGATGCCATTAATGCTATAACTCTTCAGTTTCCTTAAGAGAATTTTGTTATCCACACCAATCGAACACTTTGGCAAGGTGAATAGCCTATTTACTGCTCCTTTATACACATAGAGAGGATTATAATCTTTCCTCAGTGTGCAAGTCTATTGACTCACTGTACTGGGTAAAACCTGATGAACAGTGGTGACATTGAAGAAGAAGATTAAATATCAAAGGGACTTACATTCATGTCAAGATTTATGTTGTTAGTGTGAGCTGCCCTCGATTGCATTTGTGTGTATGACCTTCCCTGAACTGTGGCACATGGCTCACGCTACTGTAAAGTAGCTACCCATATTTTTACCAAAGCTCCTCCAATTCTTCTTCCTTCAAGAGTTCTTTTTCCTCCAAGAAAAGTCTGTTAATGCTTTCCATCAGTTTGTGTCATAGGCTTTTATCTCCCAGTATTTCATACAATATTTTGTCCTTACAGAAAATTCAGTATTGATCTGTTCCTATTTGTCCCAGCTGACTCCATCTCGTAATTGAAATCATATAGTCTACAGTACCTGAATGTTCATCCACATGTTACTCTGTCCCTGATTTATTCTTCTTGGTCAACAAACATTATCTTTGATGTTCAGCATAGACTTTAAACTTTGCTTCCGATTGGTGATCTGACCCTTGAACATTACCATTAAAGCAAAAGCTGTGCTTTAATTTCCTGTTCGAGTATAACCTGTTTTTCTGTAGTTTCCTTTGCCTTTAGAATCTTCTGTGACCAATGTTTTACCCACCTTCCAGTCTTGTAGTGTTGATAATATCTTTAAAACAACAATGAAGTCTCCATCCACTGTAGTGCTCCATGCATGTTTGAAATTCAAAATCAAATATCACTGCAGATAATTATAAAATAGCTTTTTTATAACATAGCTTTTGACTGTTTCGCCAGTTGCACTCTGATTGCTGACACCATTGTTTGCTGAGACATGTGTGATTTCTTGAAAGCAAAGGATGCTCTACAAGGGAGAAACATTAAATTGTATAAACTTGGGTAGGCAAATGACTACAGAGGAATAGATGGACAAAATTTTCCTTTATAATCCAGTTGTTTTATATTTGCATTCAAAGTCTTTGAAAGAGTGGAAAGGAGAAATGCATGCAGTTCAGATTAGGTATAAGCTAGTAGAGATTTTCCTCATGATTGCATGCTACAGAACAGCCAATGAGAGCAAATCAATCTCTTAACTACTGAATAAATTTTCAATTGTTTTAAGCCATCATCTATTCTTTCAACCGAATATTTTTTTAAGGTTAAGAAACAAACAAACGGTATTTTTATGCTGTAAGTATTTGTTTATTTTGCACCGGGTTTGCCGTACTGTGCCATCGGCAGAAAACAGTGGCTCAATAAGCCAAAAACCAGTTCAAAAACAAACAAATTTTAGTAAAGCAAAAACAAAGTTTGCTTGTTTTTCAATCTTAATATGAAAAGGATAATTTTTTAGCATCAGTGATCAGTGCTGTCAAAACCTGCAAAACTACCATTGCTCTTCACTAATGTTTGCAGACTACAGATAAAGTTGTATTACTATGTTAATGTAGATTGTACATACAAGAACATATCAGAAAAGCTAAGGATAAATGATATTTAGTTTCATTATCAGGTAAAGCCTCCATCACCTTTGAATTAAATACTGATGCAACAAACCGAATCAGTACAGTCTCTTAACATCTCCTTGGGTTTGTTGCTGGATCCTAAAATCAACAAGACTCAAAATTTCAGTGACCAATATTTCTGCCATCTTCAGGAGAGATGCTGCTCTTGTTGAGTTCCACAAACAGCTGATGCCAAGTCTGGAAATAGTCATCCCATATATGCCAACATACCATTTACAATGAATCTGCTGCCTGTCACAGGTGCTGCACCGAAGACGGGGCTTGGTTTGTGGTGCCACCCATAGAAGAACATTGGTGCTAACCAAATATCACACTCAAAGATTATCCTCAAACGCTTGGGCCATGTGCATCAGAGACTAATTTATTTTTACACAGTTGTGTAGGGTTTCACTTCATGTTAAGAGGAAAACACTTGGCTCTATTAATCAAGTTTTCCACCAACATAATGTCAATTGCCTACTTATAACCACAGTCCCAAAGACCAGACATACCAGTAGCCATCAGGGTCTCATCAGGTTTCATCCTGTGTCCCTTGTTTAAATAATGTTCCACTACGCCGATTTTTTCAGGCTGTTGCAGCCATGTGTGGTGGCAATATCCTATGTACATGTCCTGAACAGAGGGAATCAACTGGCCGATGTAAGCCTTCCCACAATGACAAAGGATTTTGTATATTCCAGGCTTCCTATGTCCGAAATCTTCCTTGGCAGAGCCAAGCTATGCTGTATTCTTGTTAGGTGGTGACAACACAAGCCTTTCTCAGGGTAGCACCTGCAATGGATGCTGAATATTCTGTGTATGGTACAGGGACCCATATGGGATGACAATTTCCAATCTTGGCATCAGTTTTCAATGGGACTCAGCAGTAGCATTTCACCTGGAGGCAGCGAACAGGTGGACCGCTGAATATCGAATTATTTGATTTTAGAATCCAGCAGAAAAAGTGAAACCAGTCTATGGGAGCAACCAAATGAAAATGATTGATTCAGTTTGTTGTAGCTTTATGTGGACTATTCATTTATTCTCTTAATGAAACCAGTCTGTGGGAGCAACCAAATGAAAACAGTCAAAGCAGTCTAGCACATTCAATTCTGAGCCATTGTTAAATGATTATTGTTGACTGCACTCTGTTATCACCTGTCATCACTGTTAACGCTTTTCTGGCATTTGCTTTTTATTGAGAGCCAATAATTGGCTTTTAGATCAGTTTTTCATCCATGTTTATGAATTCACACATATTAATAGTGAACTTTGTGTCTAGATCAGAGTGCCAAAGCTATCAGTGGCATAAGAATGGAAGAATTAATATGACTGGAGGAAAAAGTGATCCTCGAGATAAATTCAATGTAATATACAGTATTTGCAAATATGATTAGTATTATGAAATTATATTAACTAAAGAAACACCAAAAAATTAACAAAAGAAGACAAATATTTATCACAAAAAATACTTCCAACAAGTAACATTAGGGGCCTATATGCTTAAAAAGGCAGTAAGCAAGCCACTTCACATTTAAATAATTGCAGCTTGTATGCTTTCTTCTCATATCACCTTAGCATTTATCAAAACAGAATATTGGTGACGGGTTCAAACCAACGGGGGGAAAGAGACAGAGCTTTACTAAATTTAAATAAAAAAGTAATTTTTTATTTATTGAAACAGACAACCAATGAAAAGACGTATTTAATCCCAGAATTATGAAAAATTCATATTTAAGTAAATAATTCGTAAATACTTCAGTCTTAGAAATATATTATTTATTTCCCATTCCTTGAAATAAGATACATTATTTGTCTATAAAAAAGTTGGCAACCCTATTCATGGTTCACGTATAACCAAAAAGGCTGAAAAAGTATGTAAATGAAATCACCAGCACCCAAAGAGTGAGGAAAAACGGTCGTAACTTTCAGAGACTTGGGTCAGTCGGTTATCTCACATTACATGGAACCATTCAGACCCGTAGAGGGAGTCAAAACATCCATATTGCTGACATGGTGCAGAGATTAGTTTCATATAGTTATTTCATTTAACTGGGAGGGGGGCAAAACTGAGTGAATGAAAAAACACATACCTGGCTAAACTGGTTATTAAAATCAATTAGATGTCCCATCACTAACAAATCTGAGGTGATTACGAAGAAGTATTATGTGAGGAAAATCTGTGCCATCAGTACCACCTCTGTTTTAGTGTTGTACTAACAGCTGGTCATTACACTTGCACAGTATAGTAGTACCCTCAAAATACTCGTAAGAACTATATAAATAAGACAACATTGAGGTGCCAGATAAGTAATCTTTATCAATTTAGAAATTGCCTGGTAGTAATTTCATCTTTTTGTGGCACCAAAAGATGGCATCTAAGGAAACTCCTGACTGAAGAGAGCAAGATAACTGGCCTTTGTGAAAAAAATGATTTATTTACAACAGCTCTGATTTCATATGAATATGGTATCTAGATCGCTGTGTGTGAGCGAAAGCACTGGACTGGAAAAAAAATTAAATTACTAAAAATGTTGCATGACATGATTAGGTAACTTATGTGTGAGGCAGTAATGGTAGACACAGCTTTCTCTAAGTGCTAATTCAACATTGGAGACTACCTGCATAGAAGCTAGTGTCTTCTTTTAAGTTCAGTAACATTATGCTGGTTGGACAAATATTCTTGTTTAACTGCTCAAAATGGCCTTGGAATAACACTACCCACATCAATCAGAATGGTGTACGAGAACAGATGGCCACAAGGAAGTTGGTAAGAGAACTTTTTTTTCCGTTTTAATGAATCAGTCTGCATTGATGGCTACATAGACTGTAGTTTGTTCAAATGTAAAGGTATTTCTGTTTTCTCTCTTAGCTTCCTTCTGAGGAACTACTCCTTTTATTGGTCATCAGAGTCAGCTGGAACTAGAAACAAAAACTTCAAAACTACTTCATTTGACTTGTCAAATATGTATTCTGGAACCGAACATAACCCCCTTCCAGTTTCTTATCAATGATCCATTCAGTGCACCCACTTTGTAAAACATTGCCACACAAGGTAAATATCTGACTTTGAATATTTATACAATATTAGAACATTCCATCAATGACAAAATCTAAATATAGAGACTAATAACTCAACATTTATTTATAAAAAAAATCTTTATTTAAATACACCATTAAGACACAATCAATCATATAAATTTAATTAAAGAAATGTGCCAGTGACATGACTAGAAATTACTGAGAATATAACAAATTTACAAATACTAAAAGCACCAAAAAAGAGACTGCAGTTGAAAAAAGCTTTTTAAAGCACAAAATCTCTTATGGTTATAATGAATGAGCCTTCAAAGGATATTACCATACAGATCAATTTCCTGTTATTTAAACATTGTTGTGAAGTTTCAAAATAATGAATTAAGAATGCTTCTGCTCATTCACATCTAAATAATAAATAACACAAATAATATAAAATCTAAACAGTAAAATCCAAAACAGAAGTTATAAATTACAAAACAGGAGACAAAAGTGATGTTCTTGAAATAGAAGGTCGAAGTGTGGAGATAAAAAAAAAAGGAGTTTTGAGCTTTTGTATTATTGAAATACTCCTCCATGATGGAAAAAAAACAGAGGCATAACAGAAGATAATACAAGGTGATAAAGAAATGCATAAATCACTCGAAAACTCAGTATCACTGGAAGGGTGTGCAAACCGCTCAAACCGCTGCCCTGGCCCCCCACCCCCAACCCCAACCCCACACACACACACACACACACACACCTTGCAGCCTTTAGTTGTTCTACTTTGTCCAATTAATCTCAAAAAATCAGACATTGGATTCTGAAAGCTCATGCACAGTGTTAAATTCTTAAACTTTCATTGAAATCCAAATGCCTACAGCCGATGACACACACTCACACTCACACTCTCTCTCTCTCTCTCTCTCTCTCTCTCTCTCTCTCAGGAAGCTAAATGTCTTGACTTCCCCCACAGCCCTGAAGGCTGAGCTGAATTCTTTGGTCCCATATTTCGCATGTAGAGAAAGGTATAAGACTTTTGTATTTGCAGTAATTTTATCATGAATTGCATTTGTATTTTATCTGAATATCATTGTAAATGTATGTCAGAATATTTTAAAAGTGTGCAGCTGGAAGACACGACTTTCTGAATGGTTAGAAATGCCTGGTTGGAAAATATATCCTCCAACCCAAAAACAATGTAAAAATCATCATGCAAATGTGACAATATCATTGTGCTAAATGCATATTCAAAGTCTACAGTCTCATTTTTCACAAAATAAGAAGAAGCCATCTGACATTTTTGCTGTTCTTAGTATGTTCCACAAGAAATTCCTTCTACATAAGGAATAACATCATATTTTGTGAAAGTACCTTTTGTGAATTTAAATTTTATCATAGAAGTTGTCAGTGGACTGACAATATGATCAGCCAGTAGTAAATATACAAAAAAATGTTATACCATCAGACATCAAATCTACAAAATCATAAACAATGTTTCTTTACACAGAACAGTATTACAAATTTTGGACTATATCAATACCAAAGTACAAGAAGTGGGTCTGAGCACCTCCGGCAAGGACATTTCTACCTACCATGGAATAACTTCTGGAAAAAGGATGAACATTATTAAAATACAATGGAATGCTAATAAGTTCTCCAAATTGTGCAGCCACAGCACAAGTTCTTGCCAAAAATATATATAATGTACACCACTTTCATTAATTTAAAACTTTCCAAGCAAAAGATGACACATGAGTCCAATGAGTAAACAAAGAATGTATTTGTTTTATTATAGTAAATGATGTGGGGCACTCTATATGAGGCAAATTGTAATGTAAAAGTGCTTAAAAATTTAGAATTCTTTTCCACACATTATTTACACACATAAAATCTGCTTTTAAGTACTATACTAAAATAGAGGTATATTTTTTATTTGTTTCAAATTACAACTCAAGAGAATAATATGTTTGATCTTTATACAAAATATAAAAATTCTGAAAAATAACATTTAATACAAAGAAACAGTCCATGATATATTTACACCAGTTCTAAAATTTCTGAAGCTCTATATTACCAGTTAACCATCATGTATAGTAAGATAACAGCAGGAAGCTGATACACACAGCATAGAGAACACTGCACAAGCTTTATACATTGGAATGATAGCAACACTAATTGGTGTTCATTATTAAAGAGGAAATATCTTTTTTGCATTTACTGTTTTAATGCAACTAAACATTTAATTGTTACGCTGCTCCTCATACTTCATTACACATGATCATATACTCTGTGTTGTCTTATACAAGATAAGACATCACAAAGTTTTAAAAAATGAATATGACAGTTGAAAGCTGCCATTTATGAATACTTGTACCCCAAAGTAACACATTGTGCCTGTATTCGAATTTTAAACAGGTAATGGGGTTTCCCCATTCTCCTTAGCAGAATGTCATCAACTCAAGTTACATACAGCCTTCATGTCTGAGGGAAGGCTCTGCTAATAGGGCTTATTATAAACTGATCCACATTGTCTCATGAACAGCATTTCTGAATGACAAAAGCTACACTATATACAAGAAATCATTATTTGCAATATATTCAAATACTCCAAAAATATGACATCTATTACCTTGAAAGAAACATAAGCAGTATTATAGACAGTCTTATAATTTAAATACTCTGTATTTCATAGATACTTGGTATCAGTGTTAAATGCTATTTAAAAATCAATAAGTAACGTCATAGTAATACAATAGAAAATACTGTTTCTTCTGTAACACTGGTTCCCAATTCATTAACTATTTACTTCTGTTATGAAACTTGTCCAACATATACAAGCTGTCATAACAGAGTTACATTCCTTCACAACACTGACATTGACATTAAAAAGACAGAAATGAGAGGCATGTGAAATGTACACTAGCTAGTGGTTCAAACAAACATGGCACAACCATTAACTCTCAGGTACTAATTCCCACATGTAAGTTCCACATTTTCTTTACAACTCTGACAGTTCTCACAGGATAACCACAGCAATTATTTATAAGTTATGAACTTCCTAATTTTTATCGAGCTGGTATACACAATACAAAATTCTTTTTCTGTTAATCAGTTGTTTCTTTCTTTTATTGTATCCTGATTTTTTATCCATTTTCCGGCTGATGTTCATATTTCAGCTACCAGGTCAGTGGCACTGTTATCCCTCAACTGAAGCCACTCTCCCAGAATAGCATAAGACTTGCATCTCTTAGAAAGAAACAATGGTAGTAATATAATGTTTCCATGCTTTTCTAATTACTGTTGTAAATCCTAACTGATTATGTTAAATGAAAGAGTAATGGAGAAAAGAAGATACTAACTGACAGACAATTATAGGATAACATGTGAAACATGAAAGGTGCCAAACTGAAAAATCCATGAATATATGCAGAACAGATGAGGATTGGAAGAACTCACAACTGAGCTACTTATTAGTTCACATAGTGTGTTGTGCTTCAGAAAAAAAAAAACCATAAAACTGTTTTCCTCCAGTGGAGTGTGTTTGTTCTTGCACTGAAACATTTAGAGCCCACTTAAAGGTATTCAGCAAGATGGTAGACGCCAAATACAAAGGAAATTTTGTGAGTAGCTCATCTTTGTTTGAATGATAACTTGCTTTATGAAGTATGACAGGCAGCAGAAACACACTTCCTCCTTGAAAGCACACACACAGCTGGCTGGCAGCAGAAAATGTACTGAGAGGGCATCACACAAAGGAAAAGTACTGCCACCTAAATTTATCCAGTGCAGGGTTCAAAATAAATGGTGAGCAGCAGGATTACTAATAGTAAATATTTATATGAATCAGAGTTATGACAGAGAGAACAAAAGACACAGAAGAGGATATGCAGACCCAGAATGTTGCGATACCACTATTTGCTACCACAATTACCTCAATAATTTTACATACCATTATTTTTTTCCTAAAATGTAATTACATCTTACATAGAAAGGGAGATGGCAAAATAATTTCTTCAAGCAAGAATAACAGAGACTGAGGCTATGTATATACCTGCAAATATATTTCTCATTACAAATTCACACTGTGTGGGCACACGGTAAAAAATTGCATCAGGACATTTCAGTAAATATGAAGACGCCCCACTTCTAAAACACAGTGGATTGTATTAATCTGGCTCGTTCTACACTTCTCATTAGCAGTTAGCTGAAAGAACTTTAGAGATTCACTGACCATACCATATATCTCGTTCTCCAGACAAAGTCTACCAGACTCTACATTTACAGAAACAAAGAGAGAATTTGGAAAAATACCACAGGATAACTGCACAAAATCTCAAGAGCCGTATCCCATGGACAGTACTGACAATGGAAAAACAACAATGATAACCACAAATGGAGAGAACTTGTCTGAAGAGAAAAAGTGCTCAATATGTAATATGTCTAATAAAATTTTCACTTAAAGTCATGACAAAACTCACAACCCCACAGCTGCCACATCACAAACTGTTGGCTAAACTTCCTTACTAGCACATCATCGTGCTGCATACAGGAAAAACACAAGTTTTGCTTTAGCATTTTTTGACATTTCAATACATTCATATAAACACAAGTTTTACAAAACTTATATTTCATCACGAGATTCATCGAGGAAGAAACATTCATTACAACTGTAAATTGGTTTCCTTGATTTGTCAGTATTATTATACGTCTTTTACAAATAAGATAAGCAAACTCAGGAACCAATAATGATATCTGCAGAATACAAGATACAATAGCCAGTTACAAAAATATCTGTCAAGGACTAATTAAAAAGAAAATTACACAGATTTTTTTGTACTATCTAGTTTTCTTCCAAATATATTAAATAGTGATTCTTATGCATGTAATATTTTTATAAATTCATTTAGATAAAAAAATTCCACATTTTTGTTACAATGAATAAAAGAGGTACACACTTCCATTTTCAGGTAATCTAGCATCAAAAACAAATTGTTTGTTCATTATATCAGTTCATTTCAGTATCAAGCCACAATGAAAATAATGTAAAGACAACAAATTGTCCTAAAACTGACAAATTATCTACATAACAATGAAGTTAAAAGTGCACCTCTCCATCCTTGCCAAGCAAGTGATCACTAAATTGATACTGTACAAATATCACTTTGATTGGGATAAAAATTAGAAAAAAAAACATACAAGCAAAGTGGCTGCATTGATTACATTAAAAAGAATGCTCTATGTCCACAATGATTATAGTCACAGAAGCAGACTTGTCTTTTCCTGTTTTGAAAGGCAACAATACCGGACGAAGTCCTTCTTAAAACAGTACCCAGATAATATGATTACAATTCATTCTAACAGCATAGGTGATGGCAAAATTCCTTGTGGATATTCACCTATTAACATAGCTGCCATCCAACGCAGCTGCTCTTCACGTGATGAACCAGCAATTGTGTATCCAAAATACGGAGTTTCTTTTGACCTGGAACACAGATCAATAAGTGCTGCTTATGAATATTTAACTGAGCTCGCAGGTAGAGTGCACATATACGAGGGTTGTAACTTAAATAGTGGCAACTATTTATTCACAACCGATACAAAAGAGTTACAAGTTTGCACCTTTTACTATCCTTCAAAGTAGTCACCAGCGTTGTGTAGAACCCACTGCCAGCGATGTGAAAGGCATAGTATACTGTTAGTAGAGCCTGTTTGTTGATGGTACAATTGGAGCGGTCAACTGCCTGTCGAATCTCTGGAACATATCTGAAGCAAATGCCACGAAGTGGTTCCTTCAACTTCAGAATCAAATCAAAGTCACAAGGACTTAAGTCCAGGGAGTATGGTGGATGGTACAGTACTTCCTAGCCCCATCGAGAAAACAGAGCAGCCACAGCTAGTGCTGTATGCGCCCGCACAATGTCATGCAAAATGATGGTTGGGTTGCACAGAAAGTGTCACCGCTTCTTTCACAAAGCTGATCATAGGTGATGCTCTAAAAACAAACAGCAATACTGTGCATTGATGGTCTGCCATGGAGGAATGCATTAGGATAACACCATCACAGTCGTACACGAGAATCACCATAACTTTAGAACGCTCCATTCGCACCATCAACAGAACAGGCTCTGCTAATGGTATACTACGCCTTCCACATTGCTGCCAACCAGTTCGACGCAACACTGGTGACTACTTTGAAGGACAGTAACAGGTGCAAACATGTAACTCTTTTGTATCAGTTGTGAATAAATAGTTGCCACTATTTTAAGTTCCAACCTCGTATATCAGTGGAATGTATTGGTTGCACTCCTAATGCAAGAGTATTGCTTACATTACACTTTTCTCCTTTTAAATCATGATGGAAATTTAATACTGCATTCTGATGCTGCTTACATACATACTTCCTGTCCTTCTTAGTAACATAAGAAGAACATGCTGTTTTGTGAATCTTCATTTTCTCATGATGTATTACTTGCTCCATAAAATTGCAGGAATTTTATGGATGTATTCCCACTAGTTTATACATTGATAGTAATTCTATTTGCAGATAACAAATTGCAAAAAAATAGAAGAGAAACTTTGCTACACAGAAATGGAATTCATGTGACATAGGTCAGCTATATTTGATCTGAAGTAGTTCGTCAGGCTCCCTCCATTTGATGTTCCTGTGGAATGAGAAGGTGGAAAGGAGTTTTAACTACCACAAAAACTGGGTGGCGACAATGTACACACACATTTCTAACATCACAAGCTAGTGGTACAGTTCGTATCTCTTGTTTCTTTTCTCCATTTCACATAGACCTTCTGCAACCACTCTTAACACATGAGGGCCAGATTTGAAAACTGAGCAAGAAGATGGAGAGGAAAAATATTACTTCTGTAAACAAGGTGCTGAGAACAAGATTTGGACCGGTGTCAAAAAGAGACAAAACACGAACTCAATGCACTATGCAATGAGCCAAATGTACCAAGGAGCAGACCAAAGCTGCAGTGGCAGGATGGAACCAGGAAACATTTCGATACCTTGGGAGTTCACAAGAACATGGGCAGACAGAGGAAGCTATTGTAACAGTGATGGATGAACTAACTTCACTTTGTATCGCAATGTATGTAAGATGAGGTAATGTTACATAATAATGTCATCATTTAGTCATGGAAATTACTGAAATATTAATTTTATTTTTGTGAACCCTCAGCTTATATATTTGCCTTTACCTGTGGGATTAGTTTGTCACATTTTGTACTACTTTGATGCATTTGCCCATATGTAAAACAAAAGGAAAACTTTTTCGTCTCACAGTTTAGAGTAATGCATTCTTAACATGTATTTGAAATGAAATGAATGTAACAACAGAAATTAAATCAATGACATGAAATGATGTCAGTGCAACCACTCAAATATGCTGAACCTGCAATGTAATTAATATATAGTTACAACCGAAAAGTTGTGCCAGACTGGGACTCAAAGTGAGAGGGTACAGAATCAGCTAAATTAAATTTGGAAATTTTCTTACAAGCATTAGAGGTGCAAAAAGTCCTTTATCCTCATCACCTACAAATGAGCAAGTGTGTGTGTGTGTGTGTGTGTGTGTGTGTGTGTGTGTGTGTGTGTGTGTGTGTGTGTGAGTAGTGTTTATTTTATTATAATTGAGCTGCTCGGGGGAACACAATGGTAAGCGCCATCGGCGTGTATTTTGCGGTAGATGGCTAATGACACCACCTGTGGGATGCACAATGCAGTAAACTTACTAGCAGTTCCAAATTCACTCAACAGATGTCAGGGCGGAGCTTACCGTATTTACTCAAATCTAAGCTGCACTTTTTTTCTGTTTTTTGTAATCCAAAAATCCGCCTGCGGCTTAGAATCGAGTGCAAAGTAAGCGGAAGTTCTGAAAAATGTTGGTAGGTGCCGCCACAACTAACTTCTGCCGTCGAATATATGTAGGGCTACACAGGCATGCTTTGCAGGCACAAAGATAAATACTGGCGCCAAAACCTCTGCATCAGTAAATAATTTTTAAAAAAAGGTGGAAGACGAGCTTTTTTCTCCGCCCCAAGTTTCGACCACTGCATTTTCATATATTATCCAACAAAGTAAATACAAATTCCGTATTGTTCATCTTCAAATGTAGCAGCATTTCAATGTACTACGAAAATCTGACTGGCAAGACTGTTTGGGATGTTTGTCAATATGGCCAACTCTACATTCTGAATTTTTTCCTACCTGTGAGAAGAGATGGTTGCTAATAGGAACTTTTTATGAATTGTGAATCACATGCAGTATTCTCTTCACCATAAGAATAGTACGAATATAAACATTTTGCCATGTATTCTTTCGTGTTTGCTGCTATTTCATTTAAATCCTGTCTGCCTAATAAACTACGAAACTAGTGTGAGACAACAGCAAACGCGGAAGAATACACATATCATGTCATGTTTATATTCGTATTATTCTTATGCCTAATAGTGATACAGTTAGAAATGAAGCATAATAATTGACTAAATTTTTAAATCTAAGATGACTCTAATTTCTGTGCAGAATGTAATGTACAAAAGAGGCGTCTGCAAAGATTTTCAATCGGAGAAAAATTTTAGCTAAACTCTCATTCAGAACATCTTTTATCATACGCAGTCTATTATTTGGTTCTCGTAGATCATTATCAAAGAAAGCAGCAGTGTAAGTAAGCCGCGATAGTGCGCACAAAAGCAAGCCATGCCGCGAGCGGCGACAGGTCGTAAACACACATTATCTGAATGGGACAAATAATGCATGGCACAGTACAATAATGCATTTTCAGCTTAGAGTGACGTAAACACCTATAACAAAGAGATAGGCACTTATCAGATCAAAGAAAAATAAGCAATCGATTCAAACCAGACGAAGCACATGAAAAAGGAAGGGACCTGTATAAATACAAATAGAGTGCCTGACGCATAGCAATGGCTACCTGGTAAAGCTTCACTGCTAAGCTTACGACTTGAACGAAACTACTGTAGCTGTAACTTATATTACAATGGACCAACTTTGTTTCGCTTTGGAGGTGCGGCCTAAAACTTTTCTCTCTCCTTGAATTTCGAGTCTCAAATTTCAGGTGTGGCTTAGATTCGGGAAAAATTTTTTTTCCTTGATTTAGAGTCTCACTTTTCAGGTGCGGCTTAGATTCGAGTGCGGCTTAGATTAGAGTAAATACGGTAATGGTAAACGCCACTGTCCGTCTGGTGCGGAAACATAATGGTAAGTGACAGAGAGAATGGCAGCAAGTAAAAACATCTCCGAGATTATGGCAACAGTGAACATGGCAGAAGATGAGGAATATACTTCCAATGATACTAATATCTTCGAGAGGGATCCAGAATACATTCCTAATGATTCAGATGACTCAGAGGTATGTTATTTTATAAATATACTGTCTTCAGTACGTTCCACGAACATAATGGTAAGTGTATGTACATACCATTATGTTCCTGAAGTATGTTAATTTTGAGGTTATTTTAGAATGGCTACATTTTTTTGGCTAAGTGGTGTGTGAATGCGCATTTCTCATTTATATTGTTACATTTGATAATAATAATGTTAACGGTAATAGTAGTTTTTGTTGTTATACAGGTTAATAGCGAATCAGATCATATTGCCCAAAACAACTAACAATGTATCACCCCTGCAGAAACCATTCAGGAAGGGGCCCTCGAACAGACAAAGAGGTCGTCTCGGAAAAGGCTGAGAGTCGATTCTCAACGCAAAATTAAACAGAAGAGGTGCAATTTGGGCGAAAAGTATGTTTCTTGTACAGGAGCAACTCTAAGTAAAACAACTGTGGGACCTAATTGCCAGTGCCCTCGTAAATTTATTTGAATGTGATGAAACTATTCAAATCATTTTGGGAAGTAGGTGATTTTAACATTGAAAATGCATACTTATTTGATGCAATTAAATCTAACACTGTTGCACATCGCCGAAAAGCAGCTGGAGAAAATTCCCGGAGAAACTGTACTACTTCCTATAGCGTAAAAGTTAGTGACAGTGATATAAAAGTATGCAAGAAAGCTTTTCTTGCCATTCATGGTCTACATAACAATCGTGGTCGTGTCGAAAATATACAGAAGAAAATCGCATCCGGATCGACCATGCCACCCCGGGGCAAACGGGGCAAGCATACAGTACGTCCGCATGCTTACTCTGAAACTAGTGTTAACCATGTCAGGGAACACGTTGATAAAATACCGAAACACGAGAGTCATTACAGATGCTCAAACAGTCGTGTCAGATTGTACCTGGGCACAGATACAACAATCGCCTCCTGTTATGAGCACTATAAGAATGTTTTCTGCAAGGAGATGTCCTATGAGCCTGTACCTGCAGACAAGTACAGGCAAATTTTCACTGAAGAGTATAACATAGGAGTAAAGTCACCAAAGAATGATACGTGTAAGACTTGTGACATGCTCAAAGTGCAAATTGAGAGCACTGATGTCCCCCAACTGAAAGTAAGTCTGGAGCATCAGTTGGAATTATACCAACGTCGGGCAGAAGCAGGGCAAGCTAACATTGCCATCCAGAAAAAACGAGCAGAAGCAGACAGTAATCCACATGTTGTGTCTTTTGACTTGCAGCAGACTCTCCCCGTTCCTAAGTTAAGTTGTGGTCCAGCTTTTTACAAAAGGAAGATTTGGTTGTATAATCTCAATGTTCATGATTGTGTCAAGAAGAAAGGGCACTGCTTTTTGTGGAATGAGACTACTGCTGCGCGTGGATCAGAGGAAATTTTGAGCTGCCTTTTACGTTACTTTGAGGAAAACGACATAAAAGGAGAGACTCTCATTGTGATATCTGATAACTGCTGTGGCCAAAATAAGAACTGGAACATGGTACTGTTTTGGAAATATCTAATTTCAACTGGTACATTTCGTGTGAATGAACACCACTTCCCGTGAGCGGGCACACAATGTTGCCGTCCAATAGAGATTTCGTGACAATTGAAAATTACGTTCGCCGACGAGTATAAGACGTGTACAGTCCAGATCAGTGGTGCGAGATCATCAAGAAGTCTGCTAAGAAGAATCCATTGCTTGTATATAATATGAAAAGAGAGGATTTCTATCAAATATGACACACTAAAGAAGTGTTTGTCTTCAGAAAGAAGACAGTTGATGGTCGAGATGTCAACCTAAGGAAAGTATGTAGGTGGAAGGTGACCTCAGTACCATCTGGGACAGGAGCAACTGAATTACATTCTCTGCCAGGGTTTCGATTACCTCTCGTCATGCTCTGAAATGAGAAATTTCCTGCCCAGTATCCTTCCCACCCTTCCTACCATGGTATTACGCTGTCCACCGAACCTACACAATATACTTGCCCATCCTTACACAACCCCTGCTCCCAATCCCTTACCTCATGGATCATACCCCTGTAATAGACCTAGATGCAAGACCTGTCCCACACATTCTCCTACCACCACCTTCTCCAGTCCGGTCACTAACATCACCTATCCCATCAAAGGCAGGGCTACCTGTGAAACCAGTCATGTGATCTACAAGCTAAACTGCAACCACTGTGCTGCATTCTATGTAGGCATGACGAACGGCCACTGGCAAACTGTGGCCAAAAAACAAGTGGACCACCCTGTTGCTGAACATGCCGCCAGACATGATATCCCTCATCTCAATGACTGCTTCACAGCCTGTGCCATATGGATCCTTCCCACCAACACCAGCTTTTCTGAATTGCGCAGGCAGGAACTTTCCCTGCAATACATCCTATGTCCCCGTAACCCTCCTGGCCTCAACCTTTGTTAGTCACTGTCCTCACCCATCCAGTCCTCTCCCTATTCCCAGTCCAGCACTACACAGCCATCATTTTACCACCACACACAGTCTTTTAATTTCTTTTTATTTCTCTCCTTTCCGCTACTTACCCCCTCCCCCCTCCGCACCTTTTTTCGTGCCCTCCATCTAAACAGCAACACCTCACTGTCCGCCACTCCCACCATACTATCCCTCCCCCTCCCCCTCCCCACCCCAGCCATCTCCTTACCCCAACCCAGTCGCCACTCCCATCATGCACTGGTGCTGCTGCTTGCAGTGTGGTTTCAGTTCTCTGAGACTGCAGACGTGTGTGCAAGTTGCGTATGAGTGAGTGTGTGTGTGTGTGCACGTGTACCTACTGCTGAGAAAGGCATTGATGGCCAAAAGCTATAAATGTGTAAATCTTTTTGTTGTGCCTATCGCGACTCAGCATCTCTGCTATGTGGTGAGTAGCAACTTTCCTTCTCTAATAGTTTAAATAAATTACAAAATCAATTACATACATACAACTAAGCACAAAATTAGATCTGGTGTTATAGGAGGGCCAATCTTTTTCTTTTATGAAAATGCAGATTATATTCAAGTATGCAAATGGTAAATATTTAAAAGCAACAAAACAAATTTAAGGAGCCAGATGCTAAAATAAGAGAACTAAAATTATCACAGCTTGCTTTATCAAATGTTCTGTGGACATTTGTTCCTGCCTACAAATCCATATGGGAATAATCCATTTAAATACATTTTAAATATATTGTTGGTATTCTACTTTGTTTTAGTTTGCATCCATTTTTTGTACTTTCTCAGATTTAATGAAGAACTTCATGTTATCACTTTTTGACAGAACGGGTATTTAACTTCACTACATCTTGTCATGGAATGAGGGTGTTTTTCTGCTTTGAACGGTGTTGCTTCTTGCCACTGAGTAGACTTTGTAGTGTTAGTGACAGAGAGTGTAGTTATTGTATCCAGGTAATATTATGCAAGAAAAATATTCTGTACTGAGGTGTATATTTGTACATGAGATTGTGTGGTTTGGTGTGAATGTACTTCCACTTTACTCAGTGCTACAGCATTTATTGAACTTAAGTTATTCACTAGTAGATCCAGTGAGGAAAGCATGAGAGTGTGTATTATTGTCTTTGAAATTTTCACTCGAGTGGGTGGATAATTGTATTGCATTGATTTATGCTAAAATGTATTGTTTGGAGTACATGTTAATAATGAGATAACAAACAATATACTTAAAACACATTTAAATTGAGCAGTTCACACACAAATTCGTAGACAGGGACAAATGCCACAGAACTTTATGCAACGAAACCAGCTCGTTTTATACGATACAAAAAACAGATATGGAATCAATTACTCCAAACCATATTACAGATAAATGCAAAAATAAAGCAGAGTATGAATAACTTATTGACAATACTATTCAAAAAGTGCAATATATGCAGGAAGTTGTAATCAGGAACACAATGCAATGAAACCAGCTCCTGTGACATCTCATATCATGATTTTTAAGTTTTGACATATGCTAAGGCGCAACTATTTCCACTTGATACTGGCCAACTATTTCCACTTAATACTGGTCACACAGTAGCCATTGCAATATTTTGTTGCTTGGGTAGCTCAGTTGGTAGAGCACTTGCCCAGAAAGACAAAGGTCCCGAGTTCGAGTCTCAGTCCGGCACACAGTTTTAATCTGCCAGGAAGTTTCATATCAGTGCACACTCCGCTGCAGAGTGAAAATCTCATTCTGAAAACATCCCCCAGGCTGTGGCTAAGCCATGTCTCCGCAATATCCTTTCTTTCAAGAGTGCTAGTTCTGCAGGGTTCACAGGAGAGCTTCTGTAAAGTTTGGAAGGTAGGAGACGAGATACTGGCAGAAGTAAAGCTGTGAGGACGGGGCGTGAGTCATGCTTGGGTAGCTCATTTGGTAGAGCACTTGCCCGCAAAAGGCAAAGGTCCCGAGTTCGAGTCTCGGTCCGGCACACAGTTTTAATTTGCCAGGAAGTTTCAAAAGTCATTTCGTTGGTCAGCTCCAAAAATGGCTCGATGACAGCCGCTCCTATCAATCTGGAATGCCGAGAAACAGAACTGCCTGTTTCTGGTAGCACATTGATAATACATATGTCTTGCAACACTTTTACAAACCAAAATACAGCATCGGTAACTTCCTGCTTGTCGTCATATATGACAGGCACCCAACTATATATTTCAGTGTTGGTCGAAGGGTGTACATCCTCCATTATTCTGATTATGCAACTGAAAGATATGACACAACAAATAATAACTGGTTGCTATGGCATAAACAGAAAAGGTAATTACTATGAATTACATACAGTACGAGTCATATGTTACTTACGGAAGATCACTGTATTCTTTGACAAAACATACTTTATTCAGCGGATTAAAGATGAAATATCATTACATGTACCCTCGAGGTTCCCGGCAGCCTAATGACGGAAAACAACTCTTTCCGACTGACTTTTGTAAGGTTCATGCTGGATATACTCACTTTTCAAGTTTCACAATTATGGTATGACGAAGAGGCAATGGGACAACATAACTCTCCCCGTATGCGTCACTGTAGGCAAGTGTTGCGTGCTGGTTGTCTGTGGTCCCTCTTGAGGAATTCACAGCCCTCTTACTCGGAGTTGTTTTCATGTGACAATGCTCAAAAGTTCAATTCTATACTAATTCACATCATTTGGGAAATTGGCTTGCATACCTTACTACTATTATTATTCTGTAGTCAGTTGCATACCTTATTAACCATCCTATCTATACGAATTCTGATATGAAAAACTTCAATTTAAGAAAATGAAAAGCATACAGTTTCCTCGAGATTCGACCTCCAGTTCTCCACTTCCCAGCCAGTTACTTTGACCATTGCACTATTGGTGCTCTTGCCTAAAAGCGTTTACCAACTGGGTCATAAGGGGCAGTTGTGAAAGTTTCTTTCCTCAATTTCTGGAAAAGTATGCGTTTGCAGACCCCATACCTGCCGATGAAAAATGCTCTATTTACAATTACCTATCAATCCCGCCAATTTTGAGTCAATTGCTCATCATAACCTTTACGGGTGATTTTCCCAAAAAAAGGGGGAGGGGGAGGGTGTTGAGCCAAAATATATTAGAGTCCTTCGTTTTAGGCTGGACACGAGTGACCTGCCAAATTTGACCCGAGTTGGTTGGCCTTCCCCTTGTGAGCTGAGATCATCCAAGCCTGTTGACTTTCCATTCCGCATGCTCTTTAATGCTGTTTCTACATCACACCATGTATCCGTTGGTTTGGTCTTCATTAATTATTCTACAGTCATTGATGGTTGTGTTGTCCCCATCTCCATTTAACACGTTGAAGTACTTTTTCATGCCATTCCTGATCCCTTCCTCCATTCGTATTAAGTTACCATCATCTGTTTCCAGTGCAAAGATAATTACATATTCATTTCGTTTACTCTTTAGCATTTCGTATAGTAATTTCCTATTTCCCTGACAGTCTTCCTCTACCCTTGTAGTAAAGTCCTTCCAGCGCTTTTCCTTTTCTTTCTGTCTTTTTACAGCTGGTTTCTTTCTCTAATATTCTTGTGCTAGATGTTCAGTTGCTAACTCATTTTGTCTATCATCAATTTTCTGTTTTTCATGGTACAAATGGCTACTTAAACCTAACCAACCTAAGGACATCACACACATCCATGCCCAAGACGGGATTCGAACCTGCGACCGTAGCAGTCGCGTGGTTCCAGACTGAAGCGCCTAGAACTGCTCGGCCACCGCGGCTGGCTGTTTTTCATGCTTTAATTTTATTTTCACTAATGCTGTTATCTTTTACTGCTGTCTTCACCTGATCATTCCACCAAGGTGTTTCTCTCTCTCTCTCTCTCTCTCTCTCTCTCTCTCTCTCTCTCTCTCTCTCTCTCTCTCTCTCTCTTTTGCAGATGTCTGTGGCTTCTTTAACAAGGATTTCTTTGAATAAAGACCATTCTTCTTCTTCCTCTCTTTTCTTATTTTTGGGTAATTTGGCCATTGCATGCTTCTTAGTTCTTTTTTTATATTTCCTTCAACAGCCAAGTCTTAATCTTTAGTATTCTCTTTTGTTTAAATTTTGGCACTTGAACATCTTTTAGGTCAGCAGTTAATAGCTGGTTGTTGGCATCCAGGCACTCACTGAGATTTGACAAATCTTAATCCAAAACTAAGATTAATTTCTCATAGTTGGGGTTCACAGTCATTTAAAATTTTGTAAATGACATCATGGTTGCCTTTTGGCACCAAAACAAAATATTGCAATGGCTACTGTGTGGCCAGTATCAAGTGGAAATAGTTGCACCTTAGCACATGTCAAAACTTAAAAATCATGATATGAGATGTCACAGGAGCTGGTTTCATTGCATTGTGTTCCTGATTACAACTTCCTGCATATATTGCACTTTTTGAATAGTATTGTCAATAAGTTATTCATACTCTGCTTTATTTTTGCATTTATCTGTAATATGGTTTGGAGTAATTGATTCCATATCTGTTTTTTGTATCGTATAAAACAAGCTGGTTTCGTTGCATAAAGTTCTGTGGCCTTTGTCCGTCTATGAATTTGTGTGTGAACTGCTCAATTTAAATGTGTTGTAAGTATATTGTTTGTTATCTCATTATTAACATCTACTCCAAACAATACATTTTAGCATAAATCAATGCAAAACAATTATCCACCAACTCCAATGAAAATTTCAAAGACAATAATACACACTCTCATGCTTTCCTCACTGGATCTACTAGTGAATAACTTAAGTTCAATAAATGCTGTAGCACTGAGTAAAGTGGAAGTACATTCATACTAAACCACACAATCTCATGTACAAGTATACACCTCAGTACAGAATATTTTTCTTGCATAATATTACCTGGGTACAATAACTACACACTCTGTCACTAACACTACAAAGCATTCTCAGTGGCAAGAAGCAACACCATTCAAAGCAGAAAAACACCCTCATTCCATGACAAGATCTAGTGAAGTTAAATACCCGTTCTGTCAAAAAGTGATAACATGAAGTTCTTCATTAAATCTGAGAAAGTACAAAAAATGGATGCAAACTAAAACAAAGTAGAATACCAGCAATATATTTAAAATGTATTTAAATGGATTATTCCCATACAGATTTGTAGGCAGGAACAAATGTCCACAGAACATTTGATGAAGCAAGCTGTGATGATTTTAATTCTCTTATTTTAGCATCTGGCTCCTTAAATTCATTTTGTTGCTTTTAACTATTTACCATCAGCATACTTGAATATAATCTGCATCTTCATAAAAGAAAAAGATTGGCCCTCAGTTTTAAAGAATGTAACACCAGATCTAATTTTGTTCTTAGTTGTATGTATGTAATTGATTTTCTAATTTATTTCAACTATTAGAGAAGGAAAGTTGCTACTCACCATATTGGGGAGATGCTGAGTCGCGATAGGCACAACAAAAAGTTTCACACATTTATAGCTTTCGATACCAAGAAGTCCCTTCCGTACAGCCTAGCCACCCGTGGTCGTCGCATCTGCAGTGACGAGCAGTCCCTCTCAAAATATACTGAGGGTCTCACAGAAGCCTTCACTGACCGTAATTATCCTCCCGTCCTTGTACATAAACAAATCTCCCATGCCTTATCTTTCCAGTCTCCCACCACCTCTCAAAGTCCCACAGTCCGGCCACAGAGGAGCATTCCCCTTTTAGCTCAGTACCATCCGGGACTGGAGCAACTGAATTACATTCTCCGCCAGGGTTTCGATTACCTCTCGTCATGCTCTGAAATGAGAAATTTCCTGCCCAGTATCCTTCCCACCCTTCCTACCATGGTATTCCGCTGTCCACCGAACCTACACAATATACTCGCCCATCCTTACACAACCCCTGCTCCCAATCCCTTACCTCATGGATCATACACCTGTAATAGACCTAGATGCAAGACCTGTCCCACAAATTCTCCTACCACCACCTTCTCCAGTCCGGTCACTAACATCACCTATCCCATCAAAGGCAGGGCTACCTGTGAAACCAGTCATGTGATCTACAAGCTAAGCTGCAACCACTGTGCTGCATTCTATGTAGGCATGACGAACGGCCACTGGCAAACTGTGGCCAAAAAACAAGTGGACCACCCTGTTGCTGAACATGCTGCCAGACATGATATCCCTCATCTCAATGACTGCTTCACAGCCTGCGCCATATGGATCCTTCCCACCAACACCAGCTTTTCTGAATTGCACAGGCAGGAACTTTCCCTGCAATACATCCTATGTTCCCGTAACCCTCCTGGCTTCAAACTTCGTTGGTCACTGTCCTCACCCATCCAGCCCCCTCCCTATTCCCAGTCCAGCACTACACAGCCATCATTTCACCACCACACACAGTCTTTTAATTTCTTTTTATTTCTCTCCTTTCCACTACTTACCCCCTCCCCCCTCCGCACCTTTTTTCGTGCCCTCCATCTAAACTGCAACACCTCACTGTCCGCCACTCCCACCATACTATCCCTCCCCCTGCCCACCCCAGCCAGCTCCTTACCCCAACCCAGTCACCACTCCCATCATGCACTGGTTCTGCTGCTTGCAGTGTGGTTTCAGTTCTCTGAGACTGCAGACATGTGTGCAAGTTGCGTTTGCGTGAGTGTGTGTGTTTGTGTGTGCATGTGTCTACTGCTGACAAAGGCCTTGATGGCCGAAAGCTATAAATGTGTGAATCTTTTTGTTGTGCCTATCGCGACTCAGCATCTCGGCTGTATGGTGAGTAGGAACTTTCCTTCTCTGGTATTGTTACATTCCATCCTGGAGTTTTCCATTGTTTGATTATTTCATATTCCTAGTTAGTACCCATTATTAGAGTGTGAAATCATTAACTGTTTCGTAACTTAAATTCTGTTGTTGACATGTAAACAAATATAAATTCTCTAATAATTGTAAACATTTGGAAGGCGAAATGCTAGCAGTCTTTAAGTATCTATTGGGCTCTAGTCGGAAACATGTTAGCAAATCCAGCCCTTCATTAATTCCAAGGTGATTAACAGTTTTGTCAAAAGTTTTGTTTATGTAACTATATTTGTTAACTTCATGATTTAAACAAATAATTTGACTTAACCCTTGTAGCAGAAGAAACTGTTAAAAAGACACTATTTGTTGGTGTATTCTGTTAATATAATGAGTTAAATTTTAATAGTAATTTCTGTAAATTTATCTTCAGACAATGTGTAGGTTCAGCACCTATTATTGTGATGATATATAAGGCCCCGATTTTTTGTCATGAGACAGTCAGTCCACGGCCGAGTTTCAGACGAGTAACCTGTGCTGGTTAGAACAACAACAATGCTTCAAATTAACTGTGGAACAAGTGTTAAACAATTAGGCCATGTGAAAAAACAGACACAGTGTCTGCTCCATATGTACCTGATTATTCTTCAAGAACTTTGAACTTCGTGGTTAGGTTTTACTGCTCGTAACCATTCAACAGTAAACTATCATAGCAGTATGTGGAGTTTAGCCTGTAAACTATTAATGAAGCTTATGGAAAGTTTAAACAATGGTGCACTGGCTATATAACTGTGTATTATTGGGGGCCTGTGAACAGTGAAATTAAAGTACTGTGACACACAACTGTGCGTCTGTTGGCTAAATAATTTATAGTATTCCATGCAGGAATCCACAATCCATATTTTTTAGCCAGTGTAGCAATGAAGTACATCAACACCGAGGACAAAAAACGAAGAAATATATAAAGCAGGTGGAACTGTCACAAACACTACGCTATGATACCAGATTTTGTTTTATTGAAACAAACACGGAATCATTTACTCCACACAATATTATTGACGTGAGCCAAAATTAAGCAATTACTAGAAATATATTCACAGTGGAAATCAAAGAGTGCAACACTCACACACCAAGTCATAATTAGGAGCACAATGGGATGAAACCAAATTCTGTTTCGAATGAAACCATAACAGATATGGAAGACTGTATAACACCCAATAAGAAACAGTGAGGATGGCTTGATAATCCTCTAGCACCCCAAGTGATCTTCCAGTGAACCAAGGTCGAGCTACAGGCATCTCTAAAGGAGTTTCACCCCCGTGTGCTATAGCCCAACAGTGACTGCCAGATGTAAGCAGCAATCTAGATACAGTGGGCAGTGAGGGTAAGAAGAGGAATCAGGTGAGGAGAGATAAAGAATGGGAGGGTGGGTGAAGATACTAGTACTGCCTGTGGGACTGTGATGTGCAGCGACATTGGGGGAGGGAGGGGGGAGGGGTTATAGGACAGGACACAGCTGCTCGGTGTAGCGTTGGGATACTGTGCTTGAGGAGGCAGGGATGGAACAGGACTGAAACAGAGAAGTGGAAAGGATTATGTAGTTGCAATGGTGAGATATAAGGTGTGTGATAGGCAGGTGGAGGACAGGGACAAGTTTATGTTGAGGCCAAGGGGGGGGGGGGGGGGTTAAGGGAATTAAGGACTGGTTGTAGGGAGAATTTCCAACCTACACAAATCAGCAAAAGCTGGTGTTGATGGGAAGAATCCAGATTGAACAGACTGTGAAGTAATCATTAAAGTGAAGCACATCATGTGGGGTGGCACATTGAGCAACTGTGAGGTCCAGCTGTCTCTTGGCCACAGTTTGGCAGTGGCCATTCATAAAGACAGCTTGTTAGTTGTTCTGCCAAAAATATAATAAGGCACAATAGTTGCAGCTAAGTTGGTAGATCACATATTTACTTTCACAGGTGGCCCTGCCTTTGATAAGGTAGGAGAAGCTTGTGATGGGACTGGAGTAGATGATATTGGGATGATGTGTGGGACAGGTCTTTTCTCTATTGCCGGAATTAGAGCCATGAGGCAAAGGGTTGGGAGAAGGGGTGGAGTATGGACAGGTAATGATATTGCTCCCCACCCCTTGCCTTATTGCTTTTTAATGTACTGTATATATTCTTACTACTGTTCTCTCTATAGCAAAAGTTGCTTTAATTCCAGGTACTAGCTATGGATTCCCCTTATATCTGCTCAAGCTTACTTTCATCAAAATCAAGAAATAACTCTATTACAAAAAGGAAAGCAAAGATTTGTGTGTAACTACAATTCAGTTTTGCTTTTATGCTGTGCTATTTTATAGAGCAGTGGCTTTGCTGACTCTGGGAACTTTCCATTAATGATTGTTATTTGAACTGAATTGAGATCAGACTTACCGATTTCTTTTGCCATTTTTCTCCACAAAAGTTATTGCCCACCTGTAACACAAATTATGTTTTGTCATCACCCCTGTCAAGTTAGATTAAGCATGTATCAAACAAGTGTAAAATTAATCATCACTAATAATCTTAAGCAACTTCATATATTCTTATTCAAGAACACAAATCATGTTTAGTATGCAATGACAATGCAATGCCTTGTGGATTCAACAGCAGTACACCGCTTTAGGGAGAGAATGTTATGTTTAGTGAATAACACAGCTTTGAAGAAGTATCAGAATTCAATGAAAGAAGCAAATATATTAGTTTTTAATACACTCATGTTCAGAAAAAAACATAACACCTTGTAATGACTAGAGATAGGCTGATCATATTCACACAACATGTATATTAGGATATTCTGCAGAAATAATTAGCATTTCAGCCACCTTGCCTAGTAGACACAGGGTCCGCCATAGGCCCAGATAACTTGTTCCATGCGTGATGGCATCGACACATATAAGGCGTAAATAGTGTCCTGTGGTATAGCCATCCACACTGCATTCACCTGGTTCCAAAGTTCATCCGTGGTGATTAGCACTGGGTCACAGTGCTGCACCTGTCATTACTATATCCTACACATCTTCAATTGGCCACAAGTCTGGTGATCTGGCAAGCCAGGACAAAAGGCTGACATCTTGTGACACCAAGAAGGCACGCCTTCATGCAGCAATATGTGGCTGTGCAGTGTTTTGCTGAAAAGTGGCGTCTGGTGTGTTGTGCAGAAAGGGTATGGCTACAGGTCACACGATGTCGTTCATGTAGGTCCCACAGGTCACAGTGCCCTGACACACACCAACTGTGATTTGTAGTTGTTCCCAATAGCACTCCATACCATAGAGCCTTGAGTTGGCAGTGAATGTCTTGTGTGAATGCAGTCACTGTGATGCCGTTCCCCCCATCTGTAGCAGCAAAATGTGGTCATCATTTTCAAACAAACAGAACCTCTATTGATACATAAACACTATCTAATGCCACTCCTGTCTAGTGATGTCATTCCATACACCATTGACATCCAGTATGTTTCTGCACATTCGTCAAAGGTAGATGGAGAATTGGACGAGGCACACGCAACCCATGCCATAATAAATGGCGACAGACTGTCATCCCTGTTAGTGTACAATGCGTTGCACTGTTCTACTATTGTTCCAGAGCCGAGGAGGTTGCAGATTTGCTCTGCAATGCCAGTTGGATGAGGTGTCAATTTTCTCGGGAGGGGGGGGGGGGGAGGGGGGGAGGGGGGGAGGGAGGATGTTCTACAGCCTTCCATGAACCATTCTGCACACACCCATTGCATTGCTGTTACACTTCATCTCACACAAGCAGCAATTTACCACATGGATGAATCACATTCTCTCATGCCAATAATGCACCATCTTTCAAACTTGCTGATTTGATTGTATGGTGTGTGCATGTGTCTGCGAGGCATCCCACACATCTGCTCAAGTCACATTGATCCTTTCCCTTCAGTTTATAGTGACAATGACAGCTGCAGGCACATTTTACCAGTAGGTGGTATTGCACCACAACATCGATGTTTACATTGAGCCCACAGGCCAATATGGTTCAAATGCTAATGATTTTTTGCAAAACATACTTATGAATATGAAAATCATGCCTCTAGTCATTCAAGGTGTACCATTTTTTAATATGAGTGTAGATTCTATGTTACTGATCGTCTGTCATTATAATTTTGTATGCTTTCCAACACTGGTTTCCCATTATTCATCTTTCAAATTTCTTCACCTCCATCAAGAACTCCACTTGTTCCAATACATACAAAAACAATGCCACTGTGGAGCTCCACAGCATATTTTAATACACTTTCCAGTGCCTCATACCCAATATGTATGCACAGCTGCTGTAACAACCCCCTGCCCTCTCCAGTCTGAATATAAATTACATAAATCATTTCCATACAAGAAACAACTTTCAAGAATAGCACATATTCTCTTATTATCTGATGGTGATACCTCATTGAGGGCCAGGCTTCCAGATAGATTTATTTATTTATTTTATGGAGGGACTACCATTTGACTGACGCTAAAATGTTTTCACTGATTTTTTAGTTCAAAGGAATCACGGAAAATGACTGGTATACACAACACTTTTAGTGGTAAAGAAAGGGCCACCTATATTTGTAACCAAAACAACGCCCAGCAAAGTTCAGTTTAAAATGTGCCATGTACACAGCATCAAACTGAGCTGATGATTCTGAACTGTCCTAGCTGCAAATCCATAAATCATGCCAACTATCAATCACAGAAACAAAATCTGAGAGATCAAATGAATATCAACTTTGGTTCCCATAGTATATCAATCACAAATTCAACTAATACTGACAGTTTAACATCCCACCATTCAAGCAGTATGGATACAGAATTAGAGAGTAGCAGCAATATTATTTCTTTGGTGCACAGCAGTTCTTTGGTTGTGATGATTCTATGGGCTGCAGCAAATATGTCACATGGGGATAGCCATTGATCTAAAACATGAAGTAAATACTGTGTGGATTTGGCAGTTCATATCTCATAACTGAAGCCTCCATATGCCAATTCTCGAATACAATTGTTATCTCACTTTTCTGGATCCCAGCTTTGATTTGAAACTCTGTTTGACTGTTGTATAAGACAATTCTGGCTTTGTTTATCATTAGTGATTTGTGTTCATATTACTTTCAATTGTAATTTTTGTTCTCTATGGCATTTTCTGCCATTGCCTTAGTGTCAATTTTTGATTTCCACAGGGTAGTCCCTGTCCTGTATTTACATTGATACCTATGACTTTTCCCACTTTATTGCACAAATGCAGCACATATTTTGTCTCTCTCTCTTTATTAAGACAAACAAAATTAATTTTTAATTTTTATTTTTAGTAATTCTCTAAATATAAAGCATGTCTGCTTAAGGTGACTTTCAAAGATCAGTTCTGAGAATGACATAGTAACAGCATGTGAAATTACCATGCTCTGCATTGTTTATTATGATGGAATTTTATAGTTTGTAAAAGTTTTATTGTAGTAAGGTGGGAAAACAACACTTTCTGGGCAATGTGTTTCATTCTGTGCAGCTAGATAGTGATTGTGTCAGATGTAGCATTTCTAGAAGCATTCCTACACTTGCATTCCATTACAGTAGGGTTGCAGTGTTCCTTTAACCTATCATCATTAAAGGATTGTTTGCAGTTTTTCAGTTTTGAGAAGGTAAGTTAATACTGTTGATACTGTTGTTTAACAAATGCATTAGCCTTTGAATTGTTTCCTTTGTATTGAAGACTTATACCTTGCTATGCACTTTTCCCTTGAAATTCAGTATTGCGACAAGTGTGCTCTAAATTTAAATGGGGAAAGGGTAGATCCAGGAGGGGTTTTGAAATGGAGGAATTTACCCGCCCAAGAGGTAATAACTTCAGAAGAAATGCATGAGAGGCTTATAGCCTGACAAAAGGAAAAAGAAGCAAATGCTAAGTTGAAACAAGACAAGTTCACAAATTACTAAAAATGAGAATAATAAGACAACCAGTAAAAAGACTACTGGTTCTCACAGAAGTAACTCTAAAAAGAAAGAAATTATGGAAGGTTCATCAGACGATGACGAATATAGAGTCCGAGATTCTGTGAAGACTACCGTCACAATCTTTTGGAGGAAAGTATGGCACAAGGGGAGGAGGAAACTGTAACACTGGAAGCTATGGAGAACAAAGTATAATAAGGGAATGCTTCGGCTTTGAAAGCAACAAAGGAGTTAACTCTAAGTGACTGAGCAATACTGAAGTACATTGACAAAACCCAAATAAGATACTATGCTCAAATTTGATGCAGGTGACCCCACATTCCTAGAGAACACATTTGCTAAGTAGTAAAAAATGATATTGTAAATATTCTTCCACACCCCAGATCAGGAAGAATGGGGGACATGACATTTCACATTGAATTCTTTAATTGTAATGTGCAGTAAAGTGCCTTTTCAGTACATTTGGTTGTCACTTACTATTTAGTAAAATACTGCTAGTTTCTTCATCACTGTAGTGCTTAAGATGATGATATTTGCTATCACTTGCAATTGCTCCCTTTACTGTAAGCAGTGCCATGAGTAAAGATGTCAATCCTTTATCCAGGTGAAGAAAGACTGTTTTCTATGATACATCATTAAAATATATTCTTTGACACAATAAAGGTTTTGATGTTAAGTATTTTCTTGGGGTCCTCAGGCATTGTGACACACCAAGGCATAACAGTTGATAACTCAAAGTTTTAATTCAATTTTCGTGTTCCAGCCATAAAAATAAATGTCAAAATATGTACTATTCTGCACTTGTCTCTGTATTAGTGCCAATTAAAAAGAGAACTTTAGCAGGGCAAGTGCACAAATACCCATTTTAAGCAGCTTATATATTATCAAGAGTTAAACCTATCAAAATAACCTATTAAATATATATCTTAAAAAAGAACGTTATAATGAAAAGGATAGTTGCATCTCACCACACAGCAGAGACACTGAATTGCAGAAAGGCACAACAAAAAGACTGTTGGAACATTAACTTTCGTTCAACAAGTCCTTTGTCAAAAATAGAGAACAAAACACACACACACACACACACACACACACACACACAGAAAAGCAACTCACACATTCAACCACAGTCTCTGCCAGCTCGAGCCAGATTGCGAGTAACAGTGCATTATGGGAGAGGCAACCGAGTGGTGGTGAGGAGGAGGCTAGGGCGGGGAGGGGAAGGGATAGCAGGGTAGCTGTGAGGGATGGTAAAGTGCTGACCGGAGAGAGCAGGGACGAGGTGGAGAGCAGAGCAGTTACTTGCAGTCGGGATATTAGACGGGGACCGATGGACAAGTGGGTAGTGGAAAAGGAGAGAAGTAAAAAGACTGGGTGCATTGGTGGAATAGAGGGCTGTGTAGTGCTGAAATGAAAACAGGGAAGGGGCTATATGGGTAAGTACAATAACCAATGAAGGTTGAGGCCAGGAGGGTTACGGGAATGTAGGATATATTGCACAGAGTGTTCCCACCTGTGCAGTTCAGAAAAGCTGGTGTTGGTACAGGCTGTGAAGGAGTCATTGAAATTAAGAATGTCGTGTTGGGTGGCGTGCTCAGCAACAGGATGGGCCAGTTCTGTCTTGGCCACTGTATGTTAGTGGCCATTCATGCAGGCAGACAGCTTGCTTGTTGTCATCCCCATATAGAATGCAGCACAGTGGTTGCAGCTTAGCTTGTACATCACATGACTGGTCTCACAGGTAGCCCTGCCTTCGATGGGATAGGTGGTGTTTGTGACCAGACTGGGGAAGGTGTTGGTGGGAGGGTGAATGAGACAGGTCTTGCATCTAGGTCTCTTATGGGGATAAGAGGCATGAGGCAAGGGGCTAGGAGCAGGGGTTGTGCAGGGATGAATGAGGACATTGTGTAGGTTCGGTGGGCAGCAGAGTACCAGTGTGGGAGGGGTGGGGAGGATAGTGGATAGGACATTTTTCACTTCAGGGCATGACGAGAGGTAGCTGGAACACTGGTGGAGAATGTAATTCAGTTGCTCCAGTCCTGGGTGGCAGTGAGTCATGAGGGGAATGCTCCTCTGTGGCTGGACAGTGGGACTTTGGGAGGTATTGGATCACTGGAAAGATAAGGCATGGGATACCTGTTTTTGCACAAGGCTGAGAGGGTAATTACAATCTGTAAAGGCCTCAGTGAGGCCTCAGTATATTTCGCGAGGGCCTGCTCATCACTACAGATGAGATGTCCAAGGGTGGCTAGGTTGTATGGAATGGACTTCTTGGTATGGAATGGTTGGCAGCTGTTGGGGAAGTGAAGGAATAGCTGGTGGTTTGTATGTCTGATTTAGACAGAAGTACTGATATAGCCATCTTTGAGGTGGACAGCAACATCGAGGAAGGTGGCTTGATGGGTTGAGTCGGACCAGGTGAAACAAATGGGAGAGAAGGTTTTGAGGTTATGATGGAACTTTTATAGGGTGTTCTCACCCTCAATCCAGATCACGAAGATGTCATCAATGAATCTGAACCAGTTGAGGGGTTTGGGATTCTGGGTGTTTAGGAAGGATTTCTCTAGATGGCCAATGAATAGTTTGGCATAGGATGGTGCCATGTGGGTGTCCATAGCTGTACCCCGGACTTGTTCATAGGTAATGCTTTCACAGGAGAAGAAATTGTGGGGGAGGATATAGTTCGTCATGACAACTAGGAAGGAGGTTTTTGGTTTGGAATCTATTGGGTGTTGCGAAAGGTAGCGTTCAATATCAGTAAGGCCATGGACATTAGACATATTAGTGTAAATGGAGGAGGCATCAACAGTGACAAGCAGGACACTGTGTGGTAAAGGAGTAGGGACTGGGGCAAGTCAGTGGAGGAAATGGTTAGTATCTTTTATATAGAAGGGTAGGTTGCAGGTAATAGGCCAAAGGTGTTGGTCTATGAGAGCAGAAATCCTCTTAGTGAGGGCACAATAACTGGCCACAATGGGGCATCCTCCTTCCTAGTTGCATGGCCAGCTATATACTCACCCACAATTACTTTTCCTTTGAATGCATTACCTACAAACAAATCTGGAGTATAGCTATGGGCTTCTACATGGCACCATCCTATGCTAGCCTCTTCAAGGGGCATCTAGAGGAATCCTTTCTAAGCACCCAGAATTCCAAACATCTCACCTGGATCAGATTCATTAATAATATCTTCATGATCTGGATCGAGGGTTGGAACACACTATCCGCATTCCTCCAGAACCTCAACACCTTCTCTCCCATTCACTTCACCTAGTCCTACTCAAATGATCAAGCCACCTTCCTCGATGTTAACGTCCACCTCAAAGTTGGCTATAATAGTACCCCTGTCCATATCAAACATACGAACCACCAGCAATACCTCCACTTTGGCAGCTGCCACCGATTCCACACCAAGAAGTCCCTTCCACACAACCTAGCCACCTGTGGCCATCTCATCTGTAGTGATGAGCAGTCCCTCTCTAAATATACCGAGCATCTCACTGAGGCCTTTACAGATCGTAATTGCCCTTCCAACCTTGTACAAAAATAGATATCCCATGCCTTTTCTTTCCAGTCACACATCACCTCCCAAAGTTCCACTGTCCAACCACAGAGGAGCTTTCCCCTCATGACTTAGTGCCACCCAGGACTGGAGCAACTGAATTACAGTCCCCACCAGGGTTATGACTACCTCTCATCGTGCCCTAAAATGAGAAATGCCCTACCAACTATCCTTTCCACCTCTACCACACTGGTATTCCACCACTCACTGAACCTACACAATATCCTCGTCCATCCCTACACAACCCCTGCTCCGAACTCCCCATAATAAACCTAAATGCAAGGCCCATCCCATACATCCTCCCACCAACACCTACTCCAGTCCGATCACAAACATCACCTACCCCACCAAAGGCATGGCTATCTGTGAGACCAGTCAAACTAAGCTGAAACCACTGTGCTGCATTCTACTTGGGCATGACAACCAATAAGCTATCTGTCTACATGAATGGCCAGTGAAAAACTGTGGCCAAGAAACAACTGGCCCACCATGTTGTCCAGCATGCCACCCAATCAATATAACATTCTTCATTTCAATGACTGCTTTACAGCCTGTGCCATCAGAATCCTTCCCAGCTTTTCTGAATTGTACAGATGGGAACTGTCCCTGCAATATATCCTTTGTTCCCATAACCCTCCTGGCCTCAACCTTAGTCATTGTACATACCCATCTAGCCCCCTTCCTGTTCCCATCCCAGTACTACACAGCCCTCTATTCCACCAATGCACCCAGTCTTCTTACTTCTCTCCTTTTTCACTACCCCCCCTCCCCTCCCCACCCACCCTCTTAACCTCCTGACTGCACCTAGCTGCCCTACTCTCCATCTCATCTCTGCATACTCCCAGCAGCACTTTACTGACCCCCATCCCTACCATGCTATCGCTTCTCCTCCCCGCTCCAGCCTCCTCCTTACCCCCACCTGGTTGCCTCTCCCAATGCACAGATACTCGCAGTCTGGATCCAGCTGGCAGAGACTGTGGTCACTTGTGTGTGAACACTCCAACAGTCGTTTTGTTGTGCCTTTCTGCGACGCAGCATCTCCACTATATAGTGAATAGCAACTATCCTTTTCATTACATTGTTTAAAAAAGGACAGTGTCATTAACACAATTCAGGAAAATAAATTGATATCATTATATAAACAAAGCTTGTACACCCATTTGAAGTTGAATTTTATCTATTTATTTGTGCCCTTTTCCCACCTTACCTTAGAGTTTTAAGATTGAAGTAAAAATTGTGTTTCAATAACATAAGGGTTTTAAATCCACCACAAAGGAAAATAAATATTTTTATTTTCCTATTCTTTTTTCCTTTCTTTTTCTTTAGTCACTGTCATGTATTTAAATATTTTAAATTTACATGGTATTGATTTCAGAGCCAAGTGGCTCCATCTTAATGTATCTTACAAGATGTGGGAATCAATCTAAATTTGCAAAATGTTATTTACTATTAGAGTGAGTGGCAAAATTGTTTTGCAGTAAGAAGTATTCCATTTACCAAGAAGTTTGTATATATCATAAGCAAACCCAACATTAATTACTCATTCCCATTCAAATTTCTTTCTTCAAATGCACCCTCATCTTTGACATTCAACAAAAATTCTTGCTAGTTTTTAGTAAAAAATATAAAAAAACAAATAAATTATTCGGCGTAAGAGCTCTAGCAAGTGGAAACGAAAGAAAGAAAGAGCAAGACAAAACAATGATCCACTAGAAAGAAAGTCTGCTGCATACACTAATGTGCAGCAGTTAATAATGATATAAGTTACAGCCAATTATCGTTCCAGCAGCAAACAGATTATCATAAACGAAAACATTAACATTCCTAAAAAAGACAAAGAAAAATAATCTGAAACAAGTAATCTTCTGGTAGTCCATAATGGAATGTAAAAAATATTTCTGAGACTTCTTAAGAGGCTCAATGACAGATCTAGTTGCAAACAACCTTATTTACTTGAAGACATGCCTGCATTTAAGTTTCTTAGCTCTCTGTGGATACAATAAAATGAAATTTTATGCAAGACTGTAATAAATAATGGCAAAAGTATTCTCTACATGTGAAATGTAAAAGAGGAAAGTTTTGGATGAACCTACCTCATATGTGGATTTCGTTTTGATTCATGTCCAACATACCATACAATATCTTCAATTTTCCATTCATTTATTTTTATGGAACCCTTGAAACAAAAGAATGATTTCTGATGTAATCCCTGAAGAGAATACAGTATTATATAAAATGGAATGTTAACAAATGTTGTCACTACTTACATCTTTATCCCTGTAATAGCAAAGTTTAGCTTGACTAAACTCAAACAGAAAGTTCTTGAATGACTTATTTTTCCGGTCAGCAAATTTTAGTTCACCACACATTGAGAGTGGAGGTTTTGCCTGCAAATTATAATCAATAAATTAACACAAAAGGGGTTTCAAATATATCCTGTCTATCTGGGTCAGGTTGTTGTTGTTGTGGTCTTCAGTCCTGAGACTGGTTTGATGCAGCTCTCCATGCTACTCTATCCTGTGCAAGCTTCTTCATCTCCCAGTACCTACTGCAACCTACATCCTTCTGAATCTGCTTAGTGTATTCATCTCTTGGTCTCCCTCTACAATTTTTACCCTCCACACTGCCCTCCAATACTAAATTGGTCATCCCTTGATGCCTCAACACATGTCCTACCAACCAATCCCTTCTTCTAGTCAAGTTGTGCCACAAACTTCTCTTCTCCCCAATCCTATTCAATACTTCCTCATTAGTTATGTGATCTACCCAACTAATCTTCAGCATTCTTCTGTAGCACTACATTTCGAAAGCTTCTATTCTCTTCTTGTCCAAACTATTTATCGTCCATGTTTCACTTCCATACATGGCTACACTCCATACAAATACTTTCAAAAATGACTTCCTGACACTTAAATCTATACTCGATGTTAACAAATTTCTCTTCTTCACAAACGCTTTCTTTGCCATTGCCAGTCTACATTTTATATCCTCTCTACTTCAATCATCTTCAGTTATTTTGCTCCCCAAATAGCAAAATTCCTTTACTACTTTAAGTGTCTCATTTCCTAATCTAATTCCCTCAGCATCACCCGACTTAATTCGACTACATTCCATTATATTCGTTTTGCTTTTGTTGATGTTCATCTTATACCCTCCTTTCAAGACACTATCCATTCCATTCAACTGCTCTTCCAAGTCCTTTGCTGTCTCTGACAGAATTAGGTAAAGATTATACATATCAACTGAAGATGACACATTTTGGATAGATTTTTAATGCAGTGTATTAATGAAACTACATATTTTTGTCATGCACCAGCATAAATATGAAAAGCACGAAATACAGCTAGTGAGATTTAGAAGTACTGAAATCAAGATGGCGGCTGCTCAATTTTCTTCCATTGGCCAATCACAGCACAGGGCATGTGATCCAGTCAGCCAATTGTAGCAGTCCTTGGGCTAAGCTATGGATTAGTCTGTCATGACAACCAGTCTTCCCCCCCAACATTCGTTAACTACACAAAATCACAACAACCAAACTGTTACCTTCCAACTTAACCTAGACCTTGGGCTAAGATACAGATCAGGCTCTCGCCATAACTGAGTTTTTGGGAAAAAAAATCTAAATATTTGTGAAAAGCAAGAATATAAATGTATGCTTTGATTGGCTCATGAGATCACATGTCAAGTGCTGAAACTGGCTAACAGAAGCAAACTGAGTAGCAGCTATCATGGATTCAGCACCAACAAAGGTAAAATGTGGTGGGTTCCACATTTATACTTGGGCATTACAATAATAAGCAGTTTAAGTGATACGCCACATTGAAGATCTCTCCAAAATGCATCATTTTTAGTGCAGTATGTTGTACTGAAGTGACAGGAAATGCGAGTTTTTCATGTAAAACTTTACCCTGGATAAAAAGGATAGTTGCTACTCACAGTATAGACGTGATGCTGAGTTGTGATGCACACCAAAAAGACTATCACAAAGCAAGCTTTCAGCCACCGAGGCCTTTGTCGGAAAAACACACACACACACACACACACACACACACACACACACACACGACAACAGGCTCTGGTTGCTGGCTGCTTTCTGACAGTATTTTTGTTGTGCCTATCTACAACTCAGCATCTCTGCTATATGGTCAGTAGCAGCTATCCTTTTCATAACACTGGTACATTCCATCCTGGTTTTTTTCACTGTTTGATTTTTACCCTGAATAAGAACAACAAAGCATCTGAAGCTGCTTGTTTACACGATAGGCAGCATTGCAATTAAACATCAGAAAATGAGCTTGGACCCAATTTTTTTAAACTGTTGTATAATTCTGCCACCATAGATGCTGGTGATCACACGAAGTTGTGATCAATAACAGCTACCAATAACGTAAATGTGCACTTTGTCTGTGTAGCATCTTTCGTGTACTAACATTGCAGGGAAAGTGAAAAGGTTAATATGATTCTGCAAAGTGGACACAATACAGCACCTTAATGGGGAAGCGAGACTACCTCCTTCAATCCTCAACTGTCATCAAATCTCAGTCACTTTGTATTCTGATCCAGTGATGGTGGTGGTGGTGGTGGTGGTGGTGGTACTTGAACAATGGTCACAACTGGACAAAGATCACTTATGCTACACCTTTCAGAAAGCAATTATCCCTAGATACAATACATATAAAATTCAAATGCAAATGCTGTATTCCCAACACACATAACATAAACAAATTTGCTTTCTGTACAATTACTAATACTAACTACCAATACTTATCAATTAACGAGTATACACTGAGGAGATCAATATCATCACATTATCAAATTAATGGTATTATCATTATACTTACTACAATAATAATAATTTTAGTTATAGGACTAAATTGTTTGCATTTTGTGAAGTGCAAAATTTTACATTTCCAAACACTTAATACAAGTTGTCAATCTTTTCATCACTTTGGAATCTTATCAAGATCTGACTGGATGTTTGTGCAGCATTTTTCATATTGTACTTCATAACGGATCACTGTCTTATCTGCCACAAAATATTTGGCTATTTTTTCCATTGGCTGCCAGGTTAATATACACATAAACAGTGAGGGTCCCAACACACTTTCCTAGCACACATCAGAAGTTACTTCTACATCAGTCAAGATAACATGCTGTCCAAGATAACATGCTGCACCCGTGTTATAAATCCTCAGTCCAGTCACATAATTGTTTTATAATCCATATCATCATACTTTTAGTTAATGAGCATTGCTGTGGTAGTGATACAATTACTTTTCTGAAGTTACCAAACACTGCCGTCATCTCATTACCTTGATATCCGACTTTCAGGATGCCATGTGATAAAAGTGACAGTTGATTTCACACAACCAACATTTTCAGAATCCACGGTGGTTGGTGCAGATGAGATCAATCTGTTCAAGATACCTCATCATGTTTAAGTTCAAAATATGCCCTTAGATTCTATGTACAACAATGTATGTCAATGACACTGAACAACAGTTTTGTGGGTCACTTCTCCTAGCTGCCTTGTAGATGAGTGTGACACTAATGTTTTTCCAACCAAGGAGTATTCTTTGTAGAATCCGAGGGCAATTCCATCAGGTCCTTGGGCCTTGTTCAGTTATAGGGAATTCAACTGCTTCTGTGTCACTGACTCTAATGTCTGTCTCTCTCTCTCTCTCTCTCTCTCTCTCTCTCTCTCTCTCTCTCTCTCATCTTTGCAGTGGTGCAAGAATTAAAATGAGCAGTATCGCCTCCATAAAGGAACATTTAAAAATGAAGTTCAGATTTTTTGCTTTGCTAACCTCACTTTCAACTTCCATATCATCAATGAGTGTCCGCAGTCCCATTTGCTGAATACAGAATCAACACAAATATTATTTTGAATAAAGCACATTTACACAGCATAGAAAAATTTTTGACAAAAATTTCTTAATTAAGAAAATGTTTAAAAAACTGTTCTCTTAAATTTCTTTAACTGAGAGATATTATGCACACTTATGATAACAACTTATAATCATCAAGAGTTAAGGTGCTAGAATAAATTAAAATTATATAGCTTGTGACAGGACATCAGCATTTTCAGAGTTTTTAAGCAGTTATGTTTAAAGGGAAGGCCATATGATTTAAGTAGTGAAACAACAAGTCTTTCCCTGCTGTTATTTTCTGCAGTGTATCTTTGGTATTACAAGAATAGTAAATTCATGCATTCTGCATCCCAAAACTACTTATGGTGTATGTGAGATCATGTGCAAAACTGTGGCTCAATCTGACAACAATCAACAGTATCAGCTTCAAATTTGAATTAGTTAATGACGTACCATACCAATGTTATGGATTCCTTACATCATGTCCTAAAATGATACAAACTTTTTACACTAACGTCCAACATTCTATTACTGCTCATGGAACGGAATGGAATATAGCAGCAGAGACTATGGTACTTGTTTCATAATTAAATACCTAACAGTACATAGAAGGAGCCTTCCCTTACCAATCTCTGCAATAGAAACATTCATTTGCTTTCCCCATTTGTCTCTCTCTTTTATTTTGTATAAATAAATTTATTTATTTATATATTTATTTGTTGCCTCCTTTCATTTGATTAGATTATTTTTTATTTTCACCTGGACCTGTCACTTCTTTGTTGTTTACAGTCCTCATGTTTCTTCTAATTGTTGTTCAAGGCTCACTATTACTAATAGAACTTGAATTCTGTACTTAACAACGGGTCTTACTGTCATCTCCTTACAGAATTTTTTGGTCCTTACAAGCTTGGGTTTGGTGTGACTGGGACAAGCTGGTCCAGTGCATTTATACGTATCTTACTTTTATTCTAGAATCTTATATTTTTTTCACACATTAATTCACTGTCATCACAGTCTCAGATCAAATCAGTCAATGACAGTTTCATCTTGCGGATGGGACCTGAGTCTAGGTCATACTATACAAAAAAATATGTTGATGTCATTATACTTGCTGCTCTCTGTCAGGCATATTGGAGGATCTCTGCACTTTGCTACCACAAAATTTTCAGTCTAAACTATTTGTATTTCACAACAGCAGTTTGTGTACGGCCATTATGTGTTTTATCCAACAATACTTTCACCAGCTAACTAATTTATTTATTATGACACCAGATGTGTCATCAGCGCACATCGTGAGCAAATGCTTACTATCTACAGAATTTGGGAAATCATTTACACAACATATAAACAGAAATAAACATGAAATGAAACCCCGAAGAACATCAAAATGTATATTTCTTATTCTTGATTGTCTTGTCTGCAGTATTTCTTGATTATCATAATTTCTGTATGCTGTTGTCTACCTTTCAAACGTGTTTGCAGCTGTTGCATGAGTTTTCCAATGACACCACTCATCACAGTTTTTTATAAGATCGTGCATGATTTACTCTATCAAAAGCTTTTTAGAGCTCCAAGAATACTCCTGATGCTTCGGACTTTTTGTTCATTCTTTTTAAGTACATAATGGACAAATTTTCCCATTTGCTGGTCCAGACTTTATGAAAAAGTTTACAGAATGCAGCATATGATTGATTGCTTTCTTTTGTAGAGGCAACAATCCAAATGGTGAAAAAATTGTTCTTTCACTTGATTACTACTAAGCCACTGCTGTATCTGGAGAGAAAGAACATAAACAAAAGAAAAAGCAGACTCTCTTCCAGTTTCTTGCATGTATAGTAATTTATGCAATTACGGGTCTTTTACAATCATATAGGATTTGTCAACTTAATACAATAATAAATTGTAAGCAATGTACCCAGACATATTTAGCCAGGATTAGAAATGTGGTTGGATGTGGCCTTATTGGAAGAACCATCCTGACATTTGCCTAAAATGATTTAGGAAAACCACAGAGAACCTAAATCAGAATGGCCAGACAGGAGGGGGGGTCCCCACTGAAGGCCAAACCTCACAATAATCCTAGGTTCAGTGTGGGGGGGTGGCAAAGGGGTGAGTGGACTGCTGTAGCATGTTGTTGGGTTGTGTACCACTGAGGCTACAGCAGGGACAAAGCCTCTCCGACATTTCTAGGTCCCCAGTTCAATACAATACAATACCCTTGTTAAAACAGAAATCAAAGGCTGTACAATTACAGCTGCAGTAATAAAAAAATTCATATACAATCTATTCATATTGTTGTCATACATTAACACTATTGAAGAAACACTCGATGCAGTAAGATAGCTGGATGACCACATAACAAACAGGATGAGCCAGCCACCCGAAAACACTATACAACTTTTGTTCAACTAAACTGAGCAGGAGTCCTGATACCACACAAGACACCAACAATTTTCCTGCTATAGTTTCATCAACACCTAAAATTGAGAGCAAATCCCTCGGTAGACCAAAGGCTTCCCTCTAGCATACAAAATGCATGGCGCATCACATATGCATTCTAGTGCATCTCCATGCCACAAGAGATAAGCATGCATCATTGGGCAGTGTCTGATATGAAGGCAAATGAGGCCCACTCTGTCCTCCTTGAAGTTCGAAAGAAAGGGTGACTTGGGCCAGCAGTTGGTTTGATCAAACACAGCTTGTTGCTGGCCACTTTCAGCCACTGTCTTTCACATTCAGCCAACACTCATCATGATTGACTGTAGAGGGAAGTTAAGGTGAACAGTGATGTAACAGCATGTGGAAGTATGTTAAGATGAACTGTGGTATTTTCCTGGCTGGCTGCTTTCACTGCTGTGTCAGCTAACTGATTCCCTTTGTTCCCATGTGCCCTGGTACACAACAGTAGGCCACCTCTTTCTTCTGTCGGTGCAGGAGGTGGATAGTGTTTGGACTGTCTGACTATCCCGTCAAGTGGGAACATTTTCTGGATAGCCTGCAGAGCACTAAGAGAGATCATACAGACAAATAACTTCCCTTCACCAAGAAGTCTCACGTGCTCCATTGCCTTCTTGACCACCCACAGCTCTGCATACTACACAAGAAATGGCTCGGTAGGAGGATTTTAATGATAAAACATGGAACAATAAAAGAACACTAGACATTACCCCCTTGACTTGATCCATCAGTAGAAACTACCTCACAATACTCTGATAAAATGCCATTGAAAATTCTTTTTAGAACTACAGGCGGAGTGTTGCACTCCGTCATGTCCAAGAGTGGGCATGAGAATCATCCATGGAAGGTTACTTTCTCCATCCCAGTTTAAGAATTGATTGTCTACTACACCAAGTTGCTTGAGACAGTCCTTCACATGGAAAGAAAAAGGTCTAGTTGCCCAGTGATTGGTAAACTTCCATTCCATGGATTTTTTAGCCCCGAGACTGATGAAAGTATGTGTCACACCACAGGAACTTCTCACCGGATGGCAAGAGCCAGCTTACCAGCCCCTACAGAGCTTACGAACTAAACTGGTTTGGTACACTCCTGTAGCCAGTCTAATGCCTGCAGGGTGAACAGCATACAATATCTTTAAATAGGAAGCTCTGGCTGAGACATATATGCTGGCAAAGTCAAAACCTGCGGGGACAAAGGTTCTATAGAATGCGAGCAAACTGGACTGATCTGCTCCCCATTTCTTATTGCAAAGATATTTTAAAATGTTTGGTGCCTTCAGACAGCTACATTACAGATTACAGATCACAGAGGTGTGGCACCCATTTAACCTCTAATCACAGACAAAGCCTAAGAATCACACTGAGATCTTAAAATCCAAGACTGTTTCCTCAACCAGAGTTCTGAGTGAGTAAAGGATCAATGCAAACAATTAAAACAATATACAGTAACAGCTTTTTCTGTAAACTTGAGTTCCATTCGTCCAATCTTCCAGGCTCTTATGGGTCAGCTGTAATTGATACTTAGTACTTGTGAGACTGGAGAAAGAGCAGAATAACACAAAGTCATCCACAAATAAGGAATACTTGACTGGGCTCCTTACTGTAAAAGAGATATTATTGATTGCTATAGTAAAAAGGATTACATCAGAATGTTACACTGAGGAACATCATTCTGTTGAGGGAATTGGGTCAGAGTAAGTAGTAATGACTCAATACTGAAAAAACCGCTCAGCAAAGAAGGACCAAAGCAAGATGAGGAGTCCTATTTCATGCAGCTGACAGATGATATTGTGTCTCCAGTAGTATTGTATGCTTTCTCCAGATCGAAAAAAGATACCAATAAAGTGCTGTTTGCATAGCATTCTCTAATCAGAGGATACTGTCAAGTATGTACCCCTACTTCTGAAACCCAGACTGGAACGGATGAGCAATCACTTAGTTTCAAGTGCCCACACTAGGTGTCAATTTATCATCCAATAAAGAGTCCTTCCTATACACCTAGTGTGTGCAACACAGCTGTAGCTATCTGGAGATAACATGTCCTTCCCTGGCTTCAGAAGTGGTATCAGGATAGCTTTTACAATGGATCCAGATAGTAGTATTCAGCGCATACTTTGTTGAAGAGGCATAGGAGGATTTCTTTCACCTCCGTGCTTTGGTGTAGTAGCATGATGACATATTGAATCCTATCGGTAACACAGCACACCTGTCGATAATTGCTAATTGACATCCCTTGTTCCACCAAGGGACAGTTTTTTTTCAAGGCTCGCTAGAAGATGTAGGAATAGAGGAATCAGCAGCATGGTGCATCACATCTGTGATGTGGTGTCCACCTCGGTGCTGTCACAGTGCTGAAATATGGCCAGTTGGCTATATAGCAGCCAGTTTGCTCCGTTGAACATCCTATTAGATAGCCTCTGTTCAGGCGCTGTAGTCAAAGATAACTGAAGCCATATGGGAAAGTGGTCACCTGAGTGTAAGTCATTGGCCACTTCCCATGTAATGGTATCTGCAAGTGCAGAAGACCATAGGAAAAGTTCTACAGTGGAGAGTAATCCAGTGGTAGTGCAGAAGAGCATATTTCTGTCAGTATTAAGTATTTAGATGCCCACTCACTAACAGCCTCTCATCTATGGGGCAGGCAGTATTAGAGCCCCAGAGTAATGGTGGATACTGATGTCACCAAGTAACAAGAATGAAAGGGGGACCTGTTGCACAAGATCAGTTAAGTGTTGTGCCATCAAAGGATTCCTGCAGTGGGATGGACACACAATGCACCACAAGGTGAGATGGCATACAACCTGCCATTGCATCCTTTTTATCTCTGCTGTGAGGGTGATGGATGAATAGTGGTGTGTTTCACTGACAAACACAGCTACACCAACTTCTGCTCATTCACCACTTAGGTCATCCTTCCTGCAAAAGTTAAATCTGTCAACACAAGATTATTGATGGACTTCCTACTAAAGCCATATGCAAATAGGTTTCCCTTGTGCTATCAGTTTTCATTCCTCTAAATGTGTTCAATAACCATTCACATTCCACTGAAGGAAGGGAGCCATGTTAACCATTGGGTTTAACCCTCACTAAGTCTTGTACTTTAGGAGGGGAGTTCAGAATGTTGGGGAAAGGGGTAGATGGGCTTGGTGGATCATCCAAATGTATAATATTTCCAGACCCATTGGATATTCTTCCCCATCAGATGTTGCAGAAGTAGTAGGGTTAGAGGGTTTTACATCATGCCTTTTAGATCTGGTCTTCTTTCCTATGTCTTGACAGGTGCAGCAGGAAGCACAGGTGGATGTGATATTATTTGCTCTGGGAGTATGCATCAAGGCATCCAACTTCGCAAATGGTCGCTTTATGATGGTACAGAATGAAGTTGCAAATTTTGGAGGCTATGTAGCATTGAAAATAATATACAGTAACTGCCTGGTGACCTGAAGCAACTGAACTTTCTTTTCTGTACATAGTATATTCCTTTGAACAGAATGGATGTGTGCCTCAGCAATTAAAGAACAAGGTGGTTGGGTGCATGAGTGAGCCTTGACCATGAGTTTTAGACCACAAGCTGGCTTCCCTTTGCATGTCGGGACAGTATGCCTGAATCTCTGGCATTGAGAACAGCACATTGGATTGGAGACATCTGGACAAACTCATCAAAGTAAGAAATTAGCCTTTACATATTCAAATAATGAGTGTGAATTCTCCATGTTTCTGACCTTGATATTAACTTACCTTTGCCATTACACCAGGAGTTCAGTGGGATCCATATATGAAGGTCACTACTTGATACAATGATTCTGCTGTAATTAAGGACATTGTGCATTTCAACAACTATGGGACACTCCACAAATTTTGTGCTTTGCAGTAACTTAGGTGTTTGTTTGGAATCACTGTCTCTATAATCAGGGTACAGTTCCGTAACCTTTTAATAGATTAGGCACTCCAGCAAATCCCTCCTCACTCGTTTGTACATAGAAAGGGGATATTCTCTCTAATGTGCCATCTCCCCTCTTCATAACAATGAATACATTATGATGCATTGGCATTGTTATGTTACTGTGACTCATATTGAAATAGATGTGTCAGGTGGGCTGTCCAACCGAGTTCTCTTTGTGGACTGGGTAGAAAAAACCTGAAGTGACCCACCCCTTCCACTTTGAGTTTGAAGTTTGTTTTTATTGTGAGTCATTTTGTCTCTCAAAACTCTAGGTAATCATTCATCTACCCAGACAGAGGCATGCTTGTCTAGGTAAGCCTTCTATAACTGAGGTGCAGTAGGTTCCTCAGTGGTCACATGCTAACAACTGTTCTGCCACAACATCCATGGATCTCATTGGGGCACAGCACACCTTAAAACTGACCAAGCAGTTCAGCCAAGATCCCCATTCCCTATGATACACAACACCCCACCAACCTGCCTCAAGTTGGTCACTGAAAGATGCCCAGAGCTTACAGTTACAGATGATGCAACACCTACCAGTCCCCAGCTCAGGAAACCTGGGATCGCCAAACCTATACCCAGCCACAAAGAGTCAGCTCACTGAGGTGTCCCCATCTAGCACAACCCAGCGAGGCATGTGTGGCCTATTGAATGCCATGGACGCAGCAAACATTACCCCCACCCCCAAATCAGTTCTAACGTATTTCCTATGGAGCTAGTGTCGAAACCAATAAAACAACTGCTAACCATTATCTGGTTTCAGGAAGAGTATCAAGATTGTCTCTCTCCATGAATCTAAAAAGTCTCCTATCAGCCAAGATTTATCAAAGGAAACTAGTAGAATTTCTGGTGTGACCTGCATTGAATTTGGTCTCTGCATTATGTAGTCTCCAGGCCTCAGAAAATGTGGAATCTGCGTTTCATGTGGAAAAAGGCCAATTGTAAACCTCATTCTAGTTCGAACAAAAGCTCCTATTTCCTACCTATAACAATGCATGACAGTGACAGAAAGCTGGAATATGGTTTACATTTCATTGAATGAAGTGAAGTATTTTACCATTGTCTGGGTGATACCTCCAAGTGTAACTTGAGGACAGACTTGCTTCAATAGAGCAATTATTATTGATCTTTCAAATCCATAAACACTTGCCATAACTTCTTCTTGTTCTTATTTATTGTTGTTTGTGCTTTTGCTCCTGCAGCTCAAAAGACTAAGATTCTCACAATGTGGGGTCAGTATTTGAACAGACTTTTGTGACAAAACCCTAACTCTGAAGTGAGATTCATTCTACTATGGGGCATCCTGCCTCTAAAGTCAGCCTGATCATTCTGGGATAGATGGGTCATACTTGTAAAGTGATAACCATGTCCAAGACACTATTTTGGTATTCAAAAACAGCCAGTTAGCCAGTGTGCTCTGCCCATCACCCAATGTGATAGCTCCCCTCTGCAGACCACTCTATCTGGGAGCGGAAATCAAGATGGGCTGGTGTTGTAGTGGTCTTCAGTCTGAGGACTGGTTTGATGGAGCTCTCCCTGCTACTCTATACTGTTCTGCCCTCTAAACCTCCGAGTAACTAACGCAACCTATATCTTTCTGAATCTGCTTAATATATTCACCTCTTGGTCTCCCTCTACAATTCTTAGGCCCCATGCTTCCCTCCAGTACTAAAATGGTGATCTGTTGATGTCTCAGAATGTCTCCTACCAACCAGTACCTTCTTATAGTCAGGTTGTGCAACCAATTTCTTTTCTCCACAATTCTGTTAAGTACCTCTTTATTAGTTATTTGATCTACCCATCTAATCTTAAGCACTCTTCTGTAGTACCACATTTCAAAAGCTTCTTTTTTTCTTCGTGTCTAAACTGTTTTTCATCCATGTTTCACTTCCATACACAGCTACACTCCATACAATCACTTTCAGAAAGGACTTACTGACACTAAAATCTATATTCGATGTTAATAAATTTCTCTTCTTCAGAAATGCTATTCTTCCCATTGCCAACCTACATTTTACATCCTCCCTACTTCAACCATCATCAGTTATTTTGCTTCCCAAATAGCAAAACCCATCTACTACTTCAAATTTCTCATTTCCTAATTCCCTCAGCATCAGCTGATTTAATTCAACTACATTCTATTATCTTCATTTTGCTTTTGTTGATGTTCATCTTATATCCTCCTTTCAAGGCACTGTCCATTCCATCCAACTGTTCATCCAAGTCCTTTGCTAGTCTAGTCAGAATTATGTCATCAGTAAACCTCAAAGTTTTATTTCTTCTCCCTGGACTTTAACTCCTACTCCAAATTTTTCTTTTGTTTCCTTTTACTGCTTGCTCAATATACAAATCAACCACTGCTCCTCTTTCATGCCTCTCAACACTTATAACTGCCATCTGGTTTCTGTACAAATTGTAAATAGCATTTGCTCCCTGTATTTTACCCCTGCCACCTTTAGAATTTGAAAAAAAGTATTCCCATCAACATTGTCAAAACCTTTCTCCAAGTTTACAAATGCTATCAACATAGATTTGCCTTTCCTTAATGTATCTTCTATGAGAAGTCGTAGGATCAGTATTGCCTCGTGTGTTCCTACATTTATCTGGAATCCAATCTGATCTTCCCTGAGATTGGCTTCTACTAGTTTTTCCATTCTTTTGCAAAGAATTCATGTTAGTATTTTGCAACCATGACTTCTTAAACTGATAGTTCGGTAATTTTGACACCTGTCAGCACCTGCTTTCTTTTGAATTGAAATTATTACATTCTTCTTGAAGTCTGAGAGTATTTCGCTTGTCTCATACATCTTACTAACCAAATGGAAGAGTTTTGTCTTGGCTGGCTCTCCCAAGGCTATCAGTGGTTCTAACAGAATGTTGTTTACTCCCGGGGCCCTGTTTCAACTTATGTCTTTCAGTGCTCTGTCAAATCCTTCAAGCAGTATCATATTTCCATCTCAGCTTCATTTACGTCCTCTTCCATTTCCTTGATACTGTCCTCAAGTACATGTCCCCTGTACAAACCCTCTATATACTCATTCCACCTTTCTGCTTTCTCTTCTTTGCTCAGAACTGGTTTTCCATCAGATCTCTTCATATTCATACCAGTGGTTCTCTTTTCTACAAAAGTATCTTTAATTTTCCTGTAGGTGGCATCTACCTTTCCCCTAGTGATATATGCTTCTAAATACCTACATTTTTCCTGTAGCCATCTGTTTAGCCATTTTGTACTTCCTATCAATCTCATTTTTCAAACATTTGTATTTCATTTCACTTGCTTCATTTACTGCATTTTTATATTTTTTTTTCCTTTCATTAATTGACAAACTCTCTACAACATCTGGTTCTTTCAATTTTCCTTAAATTCCTACCTTTTTGCTGTTTCTTCACTTTTAATTTACAGTTCATAACCAATAAATTGTGCTCAGAGTCCACCCTGCCTCTGTAAATGACTAATTTAAAATTTGGTTCCAAAATCTCTGTCTTACCAATACATAATCAATCTGAAACCTTCCAGTGTCACCAGATCTCTTCCACGTATACAATCTTCTTTCGTGATTCTCAAACTAAATATTTCTCTTCATCATCTGCAGAACTAATTAGCATATAATCTTGTATTACTGTGATGGGTGTGTGCTTCATGTCTACCTTGGCTACAGTAATGTGTTCACCATACTGTTCGTAGTAGATTATCTGCATTCCTATTTTATTCATTTTTAAACCTACTCCTGCCATATCCCTATCTGACTTTACATTTATAACCCTGTACTTACCTGACCAGATGTCCTATTCCTCCTGCCACCGAACTTCACTAACTCTGCTATATCGAACTTTTACATATCCATTTCCCTTTTTAAATTTTCTAACCTACCTGCCCAATTAAAGGATCTGACATTCGATGCTCCAGTCTGTAGAATGCCAGTTTTATTTCTCCTGATAACAACATCCTCCTAAGTAGTCCCTGCCCAGAGATCTGAATGAGGTACTATTTTACCTCCAGAATATTTTATCCAAGAAGATGCAATCATCATTTAAATATACAATAGAGTTGCATGCCCTCAGAAAAAATTATGGCTGTATTTTGCTCTTGCTTTCAGCCGTTTGTGCAGTATCAGCGCAACAAGACTGTTTTGGTTGATGTTACAAGGCCAGATCAGTCAATCATGCAGACTGTTGCCCCTGCAACTTCGGAAAAGGCTGCAGCCCCTCTTCAGCAACCACACATTTGTATGGTCTCTAAACAGATACCACTCCCCCCCCACTGTGGTTGCACCTATGGTACAGCTATCTGTATCACTGAGGCACGCAAGCCTCCCACCAACAGCAAGGTCCGTGGTTCATGGACTAGCAGCCACTTGAATGCAAGCCAACAAACCACAACACAGTTATATGTAGCATTTGGCCACATATAGAAGATATAGATCTTTCAACATAATAAGTATCTCAACAACTCAGTCTCTGGGTAAGGCATAGACATTCATTGTACATTATGAGATCTGTTAACCACCACAATCAGTAATGGTTGTGGATGTGTCAAATGAGGTCAGAGAGACCCTTCCACATCCAGAACTTCACTGGATGGCACATAACATGGAATATGCAAGTCCTCAGCAACTGCTTGAACAGCTTTTCAGAAAGAGATTGGCACTGAGTAGTATGTGTCTCAGCCTTTAGTTCTATATCCTCTCAACAATCCTTTCAGTGGGGGTTGTACCCCAACATGGAGATGTCAATATGTTTTAAATGTAAATACGAGTAAAGGGTCTGCCTTGTGCTAACAGTTTGATCCTCCACATATGTCCTGAACTTATTCATATTCCACTGAATTTAGGAATCATCTGTTAGCACATTTTGGTATTATTTTTCCTTCCACAAGTTCAAGAATTTGAACTGGGAGGAAGGAACTGAATCACTTGAGCAATGATAACTGGACATCACAGAATGTTGTCATATGGTATTAGATGAGATGTCAGAAAAAAAATTTCATCTTCCATTTCTACTAGTGTTACTACTGTGACAGACAATATTTCACCATCCTAATTGCTGAAGCATGTCAGGACTTAATGTACTAGAAGACTCAGCACTGATCAGTGACCAGTTCAGAAATTTCAAGTTTGCCAAACCCAAACTGTGTCATTGTAGACCAAGCTCCTTGTGTTGTTCACCAAATGCTCATACACTGATGAGCTAAAACATTATCATCACTGCCCACTGTGAGGATGAATGCCTCCTGGTGGTACTGCAGGCACATGACACAGCAAGGAAAGAACGTAAGCAGAAGAGTGATGAATGGGCGGTCATTAAAGCTAGACAAAGGGCACATTGCTGTGGTACTGTGGCTGGAAAAGAGAATTTCTGAAATGGCAAAGTTGGTCAGCTGTTTGCGTATTACTGTCATGAGCAGCTACAGAAAGTGGTCAAATGATACTGAAATAACACATAGGCCATATGATACAGGACAACCACATCTCATCACATAACAGTGGGTTTGGAGGATCACCCCCTGTGTAATCCAGGACAGGCAGCGATATATGGCAGATCTGATGACAGAGTACCATGCTGGTGCAGGCACAAGTATTTTGGAGCATACCATTCAAAGGCCGTTGTTGAACATGGAGCTCCACATTACATGATCCCTACATGTTCCTGTGTTGACCCAAAGACATTGCCAGTTACGACTGCAGTGGGCACAGTATCACTGAGTTTTCACCGTGGATCAATAGAAGTGTTTTGCCCATTGAATGAATTGCATTTCTTACTACACCAGGTCGATGGATGGGTCCTTCATCCAGGCAAATGGCTGCTTGAAACATGCACCACACCACAGATGCGTGCTGGTGAGAGCAAATTTATGCTATGGGGTACACTGATTTTTTGCTTCTATGAGATCTATGGTAGTACTTGAAGACACTATGGCAGCAGTGAGCTACATGAACTTTACTGTGGACCACCTGCATCCCTTCATGGTTGATGTCTTCTCTGTTCGTAAAGTGAAACAACATGCTATTAAACAGGTGCTCATAATGTTTTGGCTCATCGGCGTATAGCTTAACCCAATGCAACAGTCATAGACAGAATCATTCCCTCCTTCCAATACCTCCGGTCATCCTCTCACTCAAGGATTTAGATTAGTGTAGTTGCCCTCAGTACCACTTACATCACACTTAAGCTCCTCTGATAATCTTTTTACTAGCTGTATCAACGAAAATTTCTGTGAAGTTTGAAAGGTATGAGACGAGGTACTGGAAGAAGTAAAGCTGTGAGGACGGGGTGAGAGTCATGCATGGTAGCTCAGATGGTAGAGCACTTGATCCGCAAAAGTCTAAGGTCCTGAGTTCGGGTCTCAGTCCGGCACACAGTTTTAATCTGCCAGGAAGTTTCATATCAATGCACACTCCACTGCAGGGTGAAAATTTCATTCTGGAATGTAATTATAAATTTCATTGAGACATAGATACAATAAAATGTTGTGTTACTAGTCTGTCGATGGTTCCTTAATAATAAATTGCTAGGGCATAATGGTGATCAAGTAGTGTGTCTTTGCACAAAAGTGCACTAAACATTGCCACACCACTGCTGATGAGTACCATACAAGAACAATATGGTGTTATTCATTTTTACTGTCGTCACAGGCAGTGAAACTATTTAAAATATACAGAAGAATGGAAGTTCAAAACGGTGACAGTTGTTTAAATAAGGAGAGATTGCGCAAAGGTGACAGAACTTTTTCCTTAATTGTCATCTTCAACAATTTCAGCTACACTACATATCTTTAATTTCCACAACAAACTTGTTTTTGACTTGCATCCATTTCCAACAATCACCCTAATCCAGAACTGAAAATACATTACAAGAACATCATGTCAACTACAGACATTAAATATTAAACATGGCCCCTAAGCATATGAGTCAAACCAGTGTTGTATATGTGGAGAATGGAAGTTGCTAGGTCTGCAATGTACTGTAGTGTCTAAGATCAGGGTGCAAGAGAATTGAAACACTGAAATATCAGCTGGAACATGAAATCCTGTCAAAAAATGTTTCATTACTGATGAAATTCACAATGAGGCAAGTGTCACTGTACATGGTGATCTTGGCTTTAAGAAAATGTGTAACCGATGAGTATCGATACAAAGAGATTACCTTATTTCTCTGTTCTAGAACAAATACAAGACACACGCATCCAGTAACAGTCAATGCAGACAGTGTTTGTGATATCAAGGACCTATACTGATGCATTTCCACTAGAAGGGACAAACTGTGACTACTTTTTTCTGTTATGACATGATGGCAAAGCTGGTGAAGTCTGGTAAATGATCAAAACACAGCATACTTCTCACATATATATCAAAGCTACTTAATGAGAATGCATGTTCTTGTACTGCTGCACTTCCTGCAATATATGACATGACCTAACATGTGATGTTGGAAGATTCAGCATACAGTGTAAACTTAATATCAGCAGATTTTCACTAGTTTAGACCTTTAAAAGAACACACTTATGAGGTACAAAGTCTGCAGATGTTGACAAGGCTATCAAGACAATTACGGTTATCAGACATGTCAAATTTATTTTTCCTTTCCTGGAGGGCATATGCAAACCTTATGGACAAGTAGACCAAATGTGTTGGAAAGGAAGGTAGTTGTGTCAGAAAATAATGGAACTACTTTTTCTGTAAATGCCTCTGTAAAGAAATTACTGTTAGTTCACAATTCGTCCTCATAATTTGCATTGTTAACATTGAGCATCCTTTATCACTCTTCTTTCCCCTTCAATAAGATTTAATGTACTGTCAATGGCAACACCAATATAAGTACACAACAGGTTATTTTTACCAACACAAGAAATGTTCAGTCATTACAAGAAGTCACAAAATATCTCCTGTGTGACTTGAGGTACTCGAGTCACAAAAATCATTTCAATTTGAAACCTCCAAGAGCATTGCACTGTACAGTGGTGTCACATTTGTCTCCTTATTCTTCCTGAATTCACAATTGGTTCTGTACTCTCTCCTTGATCAATTATGCGGTGCTAAATTGATTATTTTCATTGCATGATACACAATCTGTCCCTATATATTTTATTTTAGTTTTTATTTTGTTTCATTTTTAGGGTTCCATACCAAAATCTGTAAAAGTGGAACCCTTACAGGGTTACTTTGTTGTCCGTCTGTCTGCCTGTCTGGCTGTTCAAAACCCTTTTTCTCAGGAACAAGTAGACATATTAAGTTAAAATTTGTGTCACATGTTAAGGTCTAGTTCCCTTGGTGATGTAAAAATGTGAAGCTTCTAAGTAAATGCAATCAAAAGATATGGCCATCTATGTCAAATATTTTGATACTCACAAGTTCACTCATCAAAACCTAGAATCACGAAAATTGCCAAGAAGCAAGGTTTCACACTACAATAAAAGGGAAAAACTGAAAATAGTGAATTTGTAATTATATCACATGAAAAAATATTTTTTGTCAGTTATCATCATCTGTCTGTTAACACATCTTTATCTCAGAAAAGTATTGATATATCAAGTTAAAATTTGTCACATATTGAACTCTATGGTCTCTTGGTAGTATAATAAATGTTAGCTTCAAAGTGAATGCAATCAAAAGATAGGACCATTTACGTCACATATTCTAATACTCGCAAACTCGCTCATCAAGGCCTACAGGGTACTTCCCATTGATCTAGAATCATTAAATTTGCCAAGAAGCAAGGTTCCACACTACAACCAAAGGAAAAAAATCCAAAAACTGTGAATTTGTAACTACATAATTAGAAAAATATTTTGTCATTTCTTATCAGTCAGTTGGTCTGGCCATACATCTGTTAAGATTCCTTTTTCTCACAAACACATACATGTATGAAGTTCAAATTTATGTCCCATACTAAGGTCTGTGGTCCCTTGGCAGTATATTAGCTTCTAAGTCAGTAGAATAAAAAAATATTGTCATTTACGTCACATATTATGATATTCGCAAACTTACTCATCAAAATCTAGAGGGTATTTCCTGTTGATCTAGAATGATGAAAATTAGCAAGCAGAAAGGTTTCACAGGTACAAGTAAAGGAAAAGAGCCATAAAAGTGTTAATTTGTAACTGTATCACACAAAAATATTTCTTTTGTCATTTGTTATCTGACTTTAAATTTGAAACTGAAACATTCTCGAAAGTCTTGGAATCCCAGGGACCGATATCTTCTCAGTATCAATGTCAATAAGATAGAAAAATCATCTACATCCCTGATTCCATGTTATTTATTACTGTGATCTGGTCATAGAATGTCTAGTTTTTTATAAAAACTAATGCAACAATAAAGCAACAATCATGTGTTTTACTAAAACACTGTAGCATTGAAATTGTCTATACTTACATAATATTAAATTACAATAAATAACAAAGTCTTTGATAAAATACTTACAAGAGGAGCTACTTCCTCCAAAACTGTGTTCCTGCACAGCACCAAACAGTTATCTTTGCGATCAGCATCGTCCCAGTATCCCCACCTTAGAACAGTATCAAGGACCTTTTCTGTATAGTGTAAAGGTCTTGTCAGTTCACCATTACATATCACTTCCTCAAGAACAAGTCTGTGCCCAGGCCAGTTCATTTTGCTGGCTAATTCCATGCAAATGTCACCAGCTGATTTCTGTGGGCCAATCTGAGAATAAAAAAAGAGCTTCATACTTTATACTGATGTGAATATTCAACAGAGACATTAAGATCAACCATTACCAGCATGGGTGTGGAGTAGGCCAGGGTATGAGAGTCTGGTTAAAATGAACAGAATTAGACACACTGAGTGCAAAGTATTGGGATCAGACCAGCAACTGGTGGATGAGACAGGAGTATAAGGAGATATGGAGTAGAAATACAAAGTGGGACACATGCAACAGCAAGGAAGATGGAAACAGGTACAAAAGTAGAGAGAGAAAAAGAAGTAGTGGAAATCAAGAAGAAGCCTGAAGAGAAACTGAAGTTGACAGTATAACATTTGAAGTGTTTGTCTGCAATAAGATAGCATGCATTTAATCGTTGCTGCTGATTTTAAACAACGGGAACATCCACGTTCATTCAAATTCAAAAACTCTGGCAAATTCAACAACACAAGCAAATCATTCAGTTGTGTCCAGAGCCCATATAGTGTGAAGGAAGGAATATTATGGTTTAACACCCCACTAATCAAGAAAGCATTACAGACAGCAAAAGGTTATGCCATAAGTAGATTCCACAGAGAGTAAAACAATCAATATTGTGTAGAACTAGTGTTACATATTGAAAACTGTGGATGCAGTACACCAAGCGGACAATGGAGAATATTATTACTAAGAATTCAATTTTTCACACTATTGTGCACGTTAGGGAAGTCAATATTTGAGGTCCACAGGGACAAGAGAGTGCCAACAATACCAAATTTTCACATATTCTCTCTCACCCCACAGATGATGTCAACACAATGGCTGACAGCCTTCACTTAATGAATGAGAGCAGCAGCGTTTGAGCAGGGTTGTCAGTACTATCAGACAAGCAAGACAGTGGAACAGCTGCAGAAATCAATGTGGGACATACAATGAATGTATCCTATTAGGACACTGTGGCAAAATTTGAAATTAATAGGCTATGACAGCAGATTACTGACACAAGTGCCTTTGCTAAAACCATGACATTACCTGCAGCACATCTCATGAGCTCATGACCATATCAGTTTGGACCTCTGGCCTGGTAAGATGAGTCCCATTTAAGTTGGTAAGAACTGATGGTATGGTTGGAGGGGCAAGGGGGTGGGGGGGTGGGGGGGGGGGGCACGCAAGGACCACGACAAGGTGCCTCATATCGCACAGCTAACCCATGCAGCACTCAAATCTGACATTACTCTCAAGTAGATGACTTTTCTGAATATTAATGCTCGTAAGGAAATTGGATGACAATTATGTAAATCTTTGTTATCACCTTCGTTATAAACAGGTTTAACAAGTGCATATTTTAATCTGCCTAGAAACATTGCTGGACTACTCATGCACTACATAAACCACTTTCAGTCAACAAAACCTATGAAGTCAAAGATCTTTTATCTCTGCCTGCAAGTGGATGTACCTCTCTTAGAACACATATCCAGCCACATGTGCATATGATTGTTTTGCTACTTATCCTTCCAGGTACCAGTTCCTGTGGTTTCCCCCATTTATCAAAATCACCTCGTATAATTCTACCCCCAGTAATCACCTGGTGGTTTGAGTACACCAGTAGTAAGAAACTTCCTGGCAGATTAAAATTGTGTGCCAGACTGAGACTCGAACTTGGGACCTTTGTCTTTCACAGGCAAGTGATCTACCAACTGAGCTACCCAAGCACGACTCGTGACCCACCCTCAAAGCTTTACTTCCACCAGTACCTCTTCTCCAACCTTCCAAACTTCACGGAAGTTCTCCTACAAACCTTGCAAGACTAACACTCCTGGAAGAAAGATTATTGTAGAGACATGGCTTAGCAACCGCCTGGGGGATGTTTCCAAAATGGAATTTTCACTCTGCAATGGAATGTGTGCTGATATGGAACTTCCTGGCAGATTAAAACAGCGTATCAGACCTAGATTCAAACTTGCGACCTTTGTCCTCACATTGTGGCTAAGCCACCTCTCCACAATCTCCTTTCTTCCAGGAGTGTTTGACTTGTAAAGTTTGCAGAAGAGCTCTTGTGAAGTTTGGAAGGTAAGAGATGAGGTACTGGCAGATGTAAAGCTGTGTGGGTGGGTTGTGAAGTGTGTTTGCCTAGCTTAGCTAGTAGAGCACTTGCCTGCAATGAGTTCGAGTCTCAGTCCGGTACACAGTTTTAATCTGCCAGGAAGTTTCATATCAGCACACATTCTGCTGAAGAGTGAAAATTTCATTCTGTATATCAGTAGTAGCAGTTATCAGTCCAAAGCTCTGATAAATGAGGATGGTTGGCATATAAAGCATCCATAAAAGAAAGGCCTGATAATACCTAAAGGCAAACTTTTAAGGCTCAGTATCTTAGTTGTGACAGTGAACCCGATTCAAATCAATCTCCCCACTGTCTTCAATTTACTATCATGACAGAGATGTATACAAATAAAGCAACCACCCCAGGCTCTAGCAGAAGCACTAAATCATTTCTGTTATCAGGTTCTGGGACACCAAGATCATCCTGTAGGGATGTATCACGAGTTTCCCAAATGCAAATATTTTATTGGCACTTTGAACAACAATTCACTTTTCAAACTTGGTAAACTGGAGAAATTAACACATGCATGAGAGAAACTGAACAGTCAAATTACAGCACTATGAAATGAAATGAGCGTGTGGCATCGTTGGCCGGGAGGCCCCATACAGGGAAGTTCGACCACTGAGTGCAAGTCTTATTTCAGTCGACGCCACATTAGGCAACTTGCGTGCCAGTAATACATGATGATGAGGACAACACAACACCCAGTCCATGAGCGGAGAAAAATCTCCAACCCGGCCAGGAATTAAGCCCAGCCCTGCTGCATGGAAGGCAAGCACGTTACCACTCAGCTAAGCAGGCAGACATTAAAGCCCCGATGATGGCTGTTCATGAGTTGAAATCAAGTTGCAAAAGTAAATAAATAAAACATGATTTTGCGACTGGTTGCCGCTTATTTGATAATTTTATGGTTTACGGTCACTGCACAACTTGGGAACCACATGGAGCCCACCATTCATAAATTACCAATGGGGTGGAAATAAATAGATGTGAGGTATGTGTATAGATAACCATATGATTACAATTTCAAAAACATTGTATGATTTATTTGAGAGAAAGATATTCACAAATTGGGCAAGTCAATAATGCATTGGTTCACCTCTGGCCCTTTTGCAAACAATTATTCAGCTTTGCACTGACTGATAAAGTTGTTGGATGTGCTCCTCAGGGATACCATGTCAAGTTCTGTCCAATTGGCATATTAGATTGTCAAAATCCTGAGTGGGTTAGAGGGCCCTGCCCAAAATGCTCCACAGATTCTCAACTGGGGAGAGACCTGATGACCTTGCTGGCCATGATATGTTTTAGAACGCATGAAAATAATGAGTAGAAACTCTCATCTATGCAGAAAGGCATTATCTTGCTGAAATGTAAGTCCAGAATAGCTTGCCATTAAGGGTAACAAAATGAGGTTTAGAAAATCATCAACATACCACTATGCTGTAAGGATGCCATGGATGACAACTAAAGGGGTCCTGCTACGAAATGAAATGTGACCATAACTCCTGGTTTTCTGGTTGTGTGGCAGGTGCAAGCCCTGCACGGTGGACTGCTGGCTTGCCACAGCCCACTGCAGGTAGGCTGGCCCCTCAGGAAAGGACTGCTCGCTTGCTGGCCCACCAGCCTGCCTCAGTTCCACTGAGCCCGTGGGCTGGGGCTGGCCCATTCAGCCTGGCCAGCTCATCCACTTGTTGCTCATACGATGCGGCAAGGTCCGGGTCGCAACACTCATTCTGTAAGCTATGTCTGCAGCACTCATCTCATCCACATCTTTAAGGGTCACGAAGTTTCACATCTACCTAAGTGTTTAGTGCAAGGTAACCCAAGGCTGGATTCTAGAACTCATACTATGTGGAAGCTGATCATTTGTTTGAATATCTTCCCTGTACAGCTGGTTAGTGATACTCTGTGATGACTACTTGGGCTGACACGATCTTTTCAAGGTTTTGGAAGGGAGATCATGATTGCTTCCCTCCAAGAATCTGGGTTTTTCCCTCAGACCAAATTCTGTTAAAACCATGGGGATGTGGTTCTTTGACCTGAATATTCAAATGTCATAACATGCTGTAGTGCACTTTGGCACTGATGATGTACTGTGAGGCATTGTATTCTTCAATGTTTCTAAAGCTAAAGTGGAACTGTGCCTTCTCAGCTAATTCCTGTCAGCAGTGGAAAGCAGGATCGTTATTAGTATTTGATGTTAGAAGTCTGAAGTATTTCATCTTTGTTCTGAATGGAGATCGTCGTGCATGCATTACCTTCAACACCGATCCTTCTCATCAAGTCCCATGTTTTTTGCTGATGGTGTGAAGTGATTAATACATTGTAAAAATTCTTGCAATACTGCTTTTTGTCCTCTCTGATAAAACACTAAGTTCTGGTGCAAGCACTGCAAAAGGCTGGGAGTTTGTCAGCAGCTATCCTGTGAATGACACTAGTTTCATGTACTACCAACTCATAGATGCTGGAATACAGCCAGGTTGCTGAAATATCCAGTTGACTTGTGTAATATACTTTTAAGTGGCCTAGTGGTAGATGCTTATGTATCTGTTAGGTGGATCCAAATGGGAAAATGGTCAATAAAGGGAAAATCCTCTGCGACTTACCAAAGAACAGCACTGGGTAGGGCAGGAGACCAAAACGCCAGAGCAATGGCTGTGGATGTTCCATTTACAGTGCTAAAATTTGTCGCTCTCCCTGTATTGAAGAAGCAAATGACATTCAACAAGAGGAACCTCTCCATTACTCAACCTCTGGGACAAGTATATGAGGTGCCACACTACATGTGGTGTGTTTGAAATCTGCGAGGAAGAGAAAGAGATGCACGATTTCAAGGATGAAGTCTTCAAAGGCATCATATCCACATGTTGATGAGGTTGGAGATACATATGCTACACAGTTACTCTGAATGGTGTACAGACCTGAACGGCTACTACTTGAAAGCAGTTGGTAAGCGTAACACACAAAGAATGTTAGAATGGCGTGTACAGGGTGATCAGAAAAAATCTGAAAAGGTTTTAGGGATGTTGCAGGGGAGCATGTGCTGAGAAACCATTGCTAAGAAAGAAATTCAATGTGCTGCAGCATTTCCAAGTTATTAGCACTGAAGTTAGCCAATCATGTTGTTGCACATGCAAATTCAAGCACTTGCAAGCACAAAAATGCAATAATGCGGACATCTGTGGGAGACATGAGTTACCACTCATTCAAAGCTCATTGCCAGTTAAGATGTGCATTTTTTCTGAAGTTATAGATTTAAGATAGGTGGGCAAAAGCTACATTTGTTCAGCTTGAGGAATCCAAATGAAGATCACATTTCATGACACTATCTCTGATAGGCTGCTTGAATTTGCAAGCACTATGACTTGACTGACTAACTTAAATGCTAAATAACTCCGAAATGGTGTAACTTATCAAGTCTTCTGCTTAACAATTATATCTCAGCACAACCTCCCATGCAACACCCTTACAAGCTTTTCTGACCACCCTGTATAGTGGATGGAAACTGCCACTCCACCCTTGGCATTCTCACCATCTTCATCCTTCAAGTGGATGGTGTAACTCTTACAAAGAGGGTTGTCTGAAGGTTTGAAATTAGTTTCTTCTATGCAGAAGCACAAGGCCTATCTTGTGTTACTCCACATGTATTCTTAAACCGTTCACATTCCATTGCAGTATATGGGATATTAAACAGAGGGGCGAATGCCTGTATCTCTTTTTTTGGTAACAAATGTTGGACAGTGAATGAAGAAGTACAGTAGCTTCTTGCTTCATCAGAATATGTATCCATGTATTCTGTTCCATTTCATTTCAGAGGTTTTTTTTCCAGCCAGCCTTCAAAACATGATATGCAACAAATTAAAAGACATATCTCTCTAACATACACACACACACACAACTTACTCTAAGCATATTAATTAAATCCGGATATATATCTGCAACACAGCATGTGTTGAGTTGTGTTCTCATTCTGGTGGGACGCAGTTATCCACAAAGAACTAAGCGTTGCAGTAGACTGGTTAAAACTAAAACTCCTCCCAAACAGACCATGAAAGCCCAACAGTACCGACCGGCCACCATGTCATCCTCAGCCCACAGGCATCACTGGATGCAGATATGGAGAGACGTGGTCAGCACAGCAATCTCCCAGCCGTACGTCAGTTTCTGAGACTGGAACCACAACTTCCCCATCAAGGAGCTCCTCAGTTTGTCTCACAAGGGCTGAGTGCACTCTGCTTGCCAACAGTGCTCGGCAGACTGGATGGTCACCCATCCAAGAGCTAGCCCAGCCTGGCAGTGCTTAAATTCGGTGATTTGACGGAAAATGGTGTAACCACTGCAACAAGGCCACTGGCCAGTAGACTTGTTGCTGTGTGGTATTTCTGAGGTCAGCTGAAAATTATGTGGTCGATGTCCTCTTATGGGCCACAATGGGTCTGTGTAAGGAATATGTTCATAAGTCTTTGTCCCATGATGGATGGCAATGGTGTTCTTGTTACAGTTGTGCAATATAGTCTATAATCCAGTGGTATTGTTATGAGCTACAGTCTGAAGGCTGGTTTGATGGAGTTCTCCATGCTAGTCTATCCTGTGCAAGCCTTTTAATCTCCAAATAACTACTGCAAGACACACACACACACACACACACACACACACACACACACTCTTCCCTCCACCACTAAACTGATGATTCATTGATGTCTTAGAATGCATTCTATCAACAGATCCTGTCTTTTAATCAAGTCTGCCACAAGCGAGTAAAAAACGGGGAGTGAAAGGGGCTATTTAAAACTTGTACAAAAACCAGGCAGCAGTAATACAAGACAAGGGGCATGAAAGGGAAGCAGTGGTTGAGAAGGGAGTGAGACTGGGTTGTAGCCTGTCACTGGTGTTATTTAATCTGTACATCGAACAAGCAGTAAAGGAAACCAAAGAAAAATTTGGAGTAAGACCAGGGAGAAGTAATAAAAAAGTAATAAAAACTATGAGGTTTCATCATGACACTAATTCTGTCAGAGACAGCAAAGGAATTCAAAGAGCCCTTGAATGGAATGGACAGTGTCTTGAAAGGAGGATATAAGATGAACATCAACAAAAGCAAAACAAGGATAAGGGAGTGTAGTCAAATTGAATCAAGTGATACTGAGGGAATTAGATTAGGTAATGAGTAGTAAATGAGTTAGCTATTTGGGCACCAAAATAATCGATGACGGTCGAAGTAGAGAGGATATAAAATACAGACTTGCAACGGCAAGAAAAGTATTTCTGAAGAAGAGAAATTTGTTGACATTGAATATAGATTTAAGTGTCAGGAAGTCTTTTCTGAAAGCATTTGTATGTAGTGTAGCCATGTATGGAAGTGAAACATGGACAATAAACAGTTAACACATGAAGAGAATAGAAGCTTTTAAAATGTGGCGCTACAGAAGAATGCTAAATATTAGATGGGTAAATCATGTAACTAATGCGTTGGCACTGAACAGAATTGGGGAGAAAATAAATTGGTGGCATAACCTGATTAGAAGAAGGGTTTGGTTGGTAGGACACATCCTGAGACATCAAGGGATCACGAACTTAGTACTGGAGGGAAGTGTGGAAGGGGGGGGGGGGGGGGGTGGTAAAATCGTAGAGGGAGACCAGAAGTAAATACAATAAGCAGATTCTAAGGGATTTAGCTTGCAGCAGTTACTCAGAGATGAAGGGGCTTGCACAGGGTAGAGTAGTGTGGAGAGCTGCATCAAAGCAGTCCTTTGACTGAGAACCACAACAACAACATGCCACAAATTTCTTTTCTCCCCAGTTCTATTCATTACTTCCTCATTAGTCAAGCAATATATCCATCTAATCTTTAGCATTCTTCTGTAGCACCACATTTCAAAGGGTCTTCTTATCTGAACTGCTTACTGTCCACATTTTATTTTTGTACAAGGCTACACTCCAGACACATCTCCATAAACGACTTCCTAACACTTGAATTCATATTCAGTTTTATCATATTTCTGTTCTTCAGAAATACTTTTCTTGCCATTGCCAGTCTGCTTTTTATATCCTCTCTACTTCTGCAGCATCAGTGTTTTATTGCCAAAACAACAAAACTCTTTCCTACTGTTACCGTCTCATTTCCTAATCTAATTCCCTCAACATCGCCTCATATAATTCGACTGCATTTTGTTACCCTTGTTTTGCTTTTGTTGATGTTCATTTCATATCCTCCTGTCCATTCCACTCAAGTGGTCTTCTAAGTCATTTGCTGTCTCTGATACAATTATAGTGTTACTGGCAAACCTCAAAGTTTTTATTTCTTCTCCCGAACTTTAATTCTTTCCCAAATGTTTCTTTGGTTTCCTTTACTGCTTGCTCATTGTACAGATTGGAGGAATACACAACAAACTCCTCTCACTCATTCATAGTAGGTTTCATGTATGATGTATCTGTCCAAATGTCTAAATCTGTTGTCACATTCCTGCAATCTATCATCAAACAATGATGGTGTGAAACTGCTGTAATTTAGTGGATGGATTTAAAATTGTTGGGCACTAAACAGTGTGGTCAAGAGCGCATTTTTAAGAAATCTTGGTATAAGTAAATCAGTAGTTATTCTTGTTAAAATGAAAGGCAAAGGCCATATAACTACAGCCAAAGTAACAAAAAAAATCACATTTGTTCTCCAGTAGATCTATTCATAGCAGTGTCGCACATTTAAAAGCCTTAAAAAACACTGAAAGGCAGTATGATAGCTGGTTGATTGTGTAACTAACAGGATGAGCCAGCCACTCCAAAACATATTAAAACCTCCATCCACTTAACTGGGACAGGAGTCCTGATGCCACACAAAACACCAACATTTTTTTTCTATTGTTTCCTCATTACCTGAAATTGGGGGAAGTCACTCGATAGACCAAAGGATTCCCTCCTATCAGCACACAAATTACACGATGTTAAAACATGGTGCACTGCGTGTGTTATGCCACAAACACTGCATTCTGGTGGGTCTCCATGCATCAAGAGGTAAGCATGCATCTTTTGGTCAGTATCTGATATGAAGATGAGTGAGGACCACTTTATCCCTTCAGGGAGTTCGAAAAGAAGTCCACCTTGAGCGAATAGTCAGTTGTCTGGCTACAACTTATAACTGACCACTTCCAGCCAGTACTTTTTCCACTCTGCCAACACACTCTGTCACCGTTGGTATGATAGCCTGTAGGGGGAAATTAAGTTGAACTATGCTATTTTCCTGACAGGCTGCTTTCACTGCTCTGTGGAGCTTCCTCATTTCCTTCAATTTCCCTATGCCATGTACCTGGCAGAAGACCACCTCTTTCTTCTGCCTGTGCAGGAAGTGGATAGTGGCCTAGACTGTCTGAACTATCCTATCTGCTGGGAAGATCTGCTGAATAGCTTGCCCAGCACTAAGAAAGTTCATGCAGACAAGAAACTTCCCTCTTCCAAGAAGTCTCATGTGCTTCAGTGCCTTCTTGATTACCCACAGCTCTACATAGTGCACTGAGAAGTGACTGGGCAACAGATTTTAATGATAAAATCTGGGAGTCTAACAGAACACCTGACACTGTCCACCTTCCTTTGAACTATTGGTAAAACCACCAAGTGCTCAAGATACTCTGGTACCTGTCAAACAAGGACCACTATTTCCGATAACCCCTATTTGAAACACACAAGAAATCCCTTCACTTTGAGATTCCCCACTAGGCAGCAGTTTATCATCCATCAAGGGTCTCTCCTATACAGCTAGTGAGCACAATAATTCTATATCTATCTGGAGACAACCTGTTCTTCCCTGGCTTTAGAAGTGGTATGAGAATCCTGCCATGGGTCCATGTTATAGCGTTCAGCCCAAATTTTGTTGAAGAGGCACAAGAGGACATCTTTTGTCTCCTTGCTTAGGTGTAGTAGCATACAGTTTTGAATCCTACTGGGCCCTGGAGCAGCGAAACATACAGCACTTAACACAGGTTGTAGTTACCATATGGAGAAAGGACAGTTATATGGCTTCGTGTTGTTGGATGAAAAGCCTAGTCTGTGTTTCTGCATGTGTTCCCTATGTTGGCAGAAGCAATAAGTGTTTCACCACTGTTTGCACTATTTCACTAGGTGCTGTTTGGAGGACATTACTGTTCAAATATGGCAGATATCAAACCTGGACTTTTAGTCCCTGACATCACCTAAACTGATTCCCACAACTTTGTTGGTGTGAATGGTTAAGAGATGTTAAAAAGTCTCACCATACAATTCATTTTAACTCCTTGAATATTTATCTAGCTTTAGCCCACACTTGTCAAAATGCTACAAGATTGTCTCCACTTGATCTATTCATAAACCAATGTATTGCAATATGCCTCTCTCAAACTGCCAACTGACATTTTTTGTTCTACCAAGACACAGTTTTTCTTCTAGCTTCAGTAGAAGATGTACAAATGGAGGAATCAGTAGCATGGTGAATCACATTCATGACATGGACCTCCCATTTCTGGGTGCTGTCACAGTATTGGATTACAGGGGCGCACATTCCTACTAGGAGATTGAAGATTGTTGTGATTGTGAGCAATTTTGGTCCCCTGAGATGCTAGGGAATCATTTGAGAAGGAGATCCATTGCCTTGCCTTTTACAACTGACGTTCCACAAGTTCCCAGAAGTCGCCTGCTAACAACTGTTCTTCCTCAACAGCCATGCATCATCTCATCTCACTGGCATGCAGCACACCTTATGATTGGGAGAGAAACGTTTTTTTAAGTAGAGATTTGTACCATCCTCACGGTCTAGGTGGTTAAGACAAGATCCCCATTCCCTGTGATATACAAAGTACTATCTGCCAAGCTGCTTGGTGGTCACTGAAGTATGCGCAGAGTTTGTGGATCCACAGGACTGGCGGTGCTTACCAGTCCCCTGCCCAGGAAACCTGGGAGTCGCCAAGCCCATACCCACCAACCAAATGCTGAGCTCCCTGACATGCTTTTCATTTAGCACGACCCAGGAGGCGTGTGTGATGTATCTAATACCACAGCCTTGGTGAGCAGTACACCCTGCAATTTGGTGGCACAGAGGTGAAATTTGATAAAATAAATACACTAATGGTGGAAGTTTGTTTATAAACCACTATATACTACTAAAGCATTTCTTGGCCAATTCCTGAATCCTCAAAAATGAAGGTTCTTGCCCAAATTGTGCAGATTTGAGTAGGTATTTGGAAATAATGTACTGTCTTCTGATTTCAGAGTTATCTCGATTAACACTATCCTTCTACTCTCTGATAGAACCCATGCCATGCCTCTTTGGATATGACTGTTTTGGGTGTGGATTTTGTTTTCTCGGTCTAAGGTGCTGCAGTCATGGACTGTGCGGCTGGTCCCAGCGGAGGTTGAAGTCCTCTCTCGGGCATGGGTGTGTGTGTTTGTCCTTAGGATAATTTTGGTTAAGTTGTGTGTAAGCTTAGTGACTGATGACCTTAGCAGTTAAGTCCCATGAGATTTCACACACATTTGAACTTTTTTTTTTTTGTTTTCTGTTATGATGCAGGCTGTTTGGATAACGTTAACAGCTTTAGGCATATAGTTTTGTGGTAGATGGTTGTGTCTGCTGTTTGCTAACAACCTCTCCTGGTACTGGCTTAGAAGGAACTGCAAGCTTAGTAACTGGGAAATTATTGGATGTACATTTACATGTACACACACTTGTGCCAATAACTACTGCCTTTATTTGTGTAGCAGCACTCACTTTTACAACGACTTTTCTCAGAGTGGAAGCAAAGGAAGTTGAGAAAACAAGAGGTCGTAGGACAGTAGCCATCAAACTTTCTTGCTCAAGAGCCAATACTGACATTGTGGGGTGGCACCTTGGGCTACAAATCTACTGATTTTTTTTATTAATTGGTAACCTACATAAATTAATATGTTATGAGCCCCCTATAGACTAGCTATAGTAATGGGGTGATAACTTGGCCACCGGTTCCCAGTACTGATTGTTAAAAAGTACGCACCATCTGGAACACTTCATGTCGACTGTTTCAGGTTGCTACCAGCCTCAGTGACCACCAAAGTTGTGACACTGTAACTGTGGAAACTGCCTGATGAAGTACTGTTGTGTTGTCTGTGCAATTGGGTGATTAATTGATTAATAACAGTACATGTACTTATATTTAAATGCATTTTGCAACAAGAGACACGATCATAAATGTTTACTATATGTTTTAATTGTTTCATTGTACTACAATAGGAACAATTCTTTTTCGTATTTCTTGTTAGAAGTATGTACCGCATTTGAAGGCAATGTCCCTATAATGGGCAGTCATGAATTTCTGTTACTTCCATTTGAAATTTATACCATAGCAGCTGATCGGTGCAGGTCACACACACCCATCAGTTATCAATACTGGAACACAAACGATAAAATATCCATCCCATATCCTCTGACATCACAGTGTGCATGCTACTTACCTATCTGCCCCTGAGGTAGTAAGTGGCCAACTTAGCCTTTAGCTTCCAGCCAAAGTCAACAATGCAGCTAAAATTAGACACCTCTTAAAATGCTTTGTTTGTTATTGACCAGAAAAACTGCACTCTTAAGAAGCTCTTAATGTTGGTTTGTGGATTCAGTTCGTAGTTGCTAATGCATATTATTATAAAATATGGCTGAGAATCATGGGCTGCATGTGGTCTGCAGACTGCAGTTGGACAACAATTGTTATTGGGCACTATATTTTCTTTTTTTGCCTCAGTACATGAAACTCACTTGGTCACTTTACTTTTTTGGTTCTCTTTTCTTCTAAAAGCACTGGGAAATTCCTGCTACAAGCGAGGTGGTTACCTGAGCCATTTACATAGACGTCTCTCATTAAGTATGATGACACTGCTTCATGGGCAACTTTTCCATGTCTGCAGCATGTTGCCTTGCCATTACACCCTTTTCTGACATGACAATTTCCTTAACATTCAGAGCACAGCATTGGATTGGGTAAATAAGATCTTACCTCCACTCTAATAAATCCAGTCTTGATAGGGTATGGAAAGATACGTGAACTGAAAGCTGTGATGAAAGAGACAGTATTATGCAGCTCACCACTCACTCTCTTCATCATGTTTCAGACTTCTGTTATGCCTTCCATCTCCCATTCTTTCCGCAGTTAAGTGGTTGGTTGGTTTGGGGAAAGAGACCAGACAGCGAGGTCATCGGTCTCATCGGATTAGGGAAGGACGGGGAAGGAAGTAGGCCGTGCCCTTTGAAAGGAACCATCCCGGCATTTGCCTGGAGCGATTTAGGGAAATCATGGAAAACCTAAATCAGGGTGGCCGGACGCGGGATTGAACAGTCGTCCTCCCGAATGCGAGTCCAGTGTCTAACCACTGCGCCACCTCGCTCGGTGCAGTTAAGTGGAATCCATGTCTATGACATCTCTACAGCTTACAATGTCCTTACTGAAGTTTAAGTGTTGCACTACTCTAGTACTACAACATACTGACATTTCTTAGAATTTGGAGGTTTGGTCACTTGGTGAAACACAGCAGTTTCAACCAAAGGCATTTTCTTGTGAAGCTGTTTGTTTGACTCTGCAATTCTACCAACACTTTTCAACACTTTGTTAATGTAGAAAGGGCTACTTTCTCAAAAAATCCCTCTTCTTATTTTGTCACATTAGAGACTAAGGTAACCTGTTGTATTCCTAATGAAATTACAGGGGGACTATTCTGTCAGGTGCTCTTAGTTTGTTGGTGCTGGTGATCTCTAACATCCCACCCATACTATTTACAAATTTGTTTTTGTCTTTGCAAGGATCTGTGCAGTTCTCATTAACAGCAAGGGATCTATGTAGGTCCACTCAAGCAGAGCCTCTACTTGCCTGCGTAGACTGACGTGTGAGAGGTTCCCCAAAGATTGCCTGCTAATGAATGTGTTTGCCAAACACATGCTTACAAAATAGTTGTAAACCCCTTGGTCACACGGAAGTGAATTGTGAATGATAAACCGTACAGATAAAAAGAGAACAGAAGCTTTGGGACATGGTGGTATAGAAGAATGCTGGAATCAGACTGGGAAAGAAAAAAAATGCCATCAGTTGATTTAAAAGAAGGAATTAGCTGACAGAATACGTCTTCAGGTATCAAGCAGTAGATAATTCGGTAATGGAGAGAAGTACTGGAAGGGGGGGGGGGGGGGGGGGGGGGGGTTTACAAGATGTGGAAGGAGTCCAAAGCTTACATGCAGCAAGCACCTTCAAGTGGACACAGAATGCAACAGCTATGTATAAATGAAGAGACTTGCACAGGATAGATTAATGTGGAGAGCTGCATGAAAACAGTCTTCAAGCTAAGGAACTTGACAACAAATATTCTTTAAAAATGGTTTTCACTATACAAAAATTCATCAACTGGTGATTTCTTACCGTTACACTAACACAATTTCCAGAATCTTTTGCTTCTAAATGAATCCAGACTTTAAATTCTCCTGTCTGCTTCACAGACATGTTGTTATTGCTATGGTGGTAGCGCTCTAGGATTTCAAGCATGCGTTTCTCCCGTTGCAGTTCCTCGTTATCAACCCTGAACAGTTCTGGATAATGCCTGATTAGATCTGCCACAACAGAAACTTCAGCCTGGGAAGCATCCAGTGTGTCATCAGACTAAAATAAAACAAAATAAAAAATACAACTTCAGCAGATTAAAACATAACCCAGTTTTGATACATAAATGATTGTCATCTTTTTAAAATCTATCTCAAGTATTTAAGTATAAATTATGTGTCAAAACTTAAAAGTTAAATAACATAAACTTCCAAGTTCAATAATTGAGCAGCTTCCATCTGAAATGGTCTAAAAATGAAAGGTTTAGAGAGAAATGAAAGTCTAAGTTTTGGAACGAATTAAAGGAAAGAAGTAAGACTCTACAAAGCAAAGACAATCAAATTCATTACCCACATACATCGCTAGACAATAAAGTGAAGTATCCAGAAGAAACTGTTGGATGTCAATGTAACTTCATGCAAATACACGCCATTGGTGGGTATCCAAATGATTACAGTTGCAGCAGGCAGAACAGTCACCAGACTGCATCAGTGTTGTTTGTGTTTAGTGTTGTTACCTGGCATGGTAGGGTATACATGGTCCACTCAAAAAATTCTGGAACTTTATCCACACAATTTTGCTACAGTTACGTTTTACTTATTGTGCTAGGTCTCCTTCGAAATACTCTTCCTCACAATAGAAAAACTGCTCCCAACACCGTTTCCACTTCTGGAAGCAGTTTCGGTACACCACTTGTTGGGGTGTGCAATGCACCATCCATGATTTTCCTTTATCTTGTTTGTCACTACAAATCTTCATCTTTCCAACAAGGTTTTCGGCTTTGGAACTAAAAAAAAAAAAAAAAAAAAAAAATACTCCAACATGTCATTGGCACGGTATTATGAATTTTCTGGAAGTTTTTGAACAGACCTTGTATAAGGGATATTAATGGTGTCAGATGTTGAGTGATCACTGTGAAGGACACAGAGATTTCACGCACTCATATGAGACACCGTTATTACTACCTGACAGTATTTGAACGGAACTTCATTGTAGGTCTCCATTTGGCCAGCTGGTCCACCCATGTAAAATCCAGATTTGTGGGGCATTCATATGCAACACTGGCTCAATTTCGGACTACATTGGGATGTAAGAGCAGGTATATAGATCATCAAAGTTATGATCCAGGATGTCTGACCACCACAAAGGAGGACTGCCATATTTTTGCACCACACACATCGTAATGCTTCACATCTGCGCCTGTCATTCAAGAACAAGCAATGAACTCCCTCAAATATTTTGTGTCATCCTACACCACTGGTCAGAGACAAGCAGTATCCTGACTAGGGAAATACCATCCCATCCATAGGCTGCCATTAACACTGAAACATATATGGCTATATTTACAGTGGCACAGTGACGGGGAAGCATGGACTGCTTATTAATAGTGTTGCATTGTGTTCAGGAATGAACCCCTGTTCTGCACTACTCTGAATGACCAACATCGGATGTCAACTCCATCCCAGAGCCAGTATCCAGGATATCAATGGCTAATTACAACAGTTGTGGGACAGCTTGCCTCAGGAGAGGATACAATGGCTTTTTGACACCCTTCACAACCGAACCAGTACATGCACCCAAGCCAGAGGTGGTGCAACGTCGTACTGACAAATAGGCTCATACTCCTAAGTTCTTTGTAAATTTTACTTGACTTTGTAATCACTGAAACAGCATCACTTACCCTCTCAACCCATGGAGTTTCATTTTGTTTCCTCCTTTCCTTGTCGGTGCTCCAGAATTCCTGTCAGGTAGTGTAGACTCCAAGAAATGTTATGATGTACAAAGCTTTGAGAAAGTCATATGTTTCTCAACTCAACAGAGAATGCTGATGGATGTGTTAACATGTCTCCCATACTTAAGAATAGCTATAATTATGGATCTATAGAGCATAAAATAGTCACTAGTGGCTGACTTCACTCTACTTACTGTCATATCATTTCAAAAAGAACAGCCAGGTCTGTTGCTGACGCCTCTCTGACTTAACAATATGCAGCATGCAAAAAACAGGTATATTAATAGTTTGTCTGACAACAATGCTTACTTATAGATACTGATAAAGATCATCCAAAAATTAATTATTATTTTAATTCTAAGTCCAATTTTATTCCAAGCACTGATTTACTAATTCAACTGGACACATTTCTGCAAAATTTTCAATCTTGTCACATGAAAATTCTTTACACAAAAACATTTTCAAAAGATGTTATTTAACATATCATTCTCTGAGCAATGTGATGTCATCAATCCGACAAAAGTATTACAGGACATATGCAATGGTATGTTGCAAAAAAGATGAAGGAAAGAGAGAATAGGGGGCAGTATAGGGAAGAACATCAAGAAAATAGTGTGAGGAACAAAAGGAGATACATAATATGTGAAGGTGTCTATGAGTTTAGCGACTTGTGTATATATAACCCTGCAAATGTGGAGACGGAAGTGTGAAGCTGGTGAGAGGGGAGCACAAAATGGAGTGGCAACAAAGGAGGAGAAACAGAAACTAGTCATGACTGAGCCTAGAGATTTTTCGTGCAGTGGAGATGTGTTAAGAGTGACACTTCCAACCTACATGATTAATAATAATTTTGTTCAGTCATAATGAGATGCAGCAAGAGCTTCTGTATGTTGAAACATAAAATGAAAGAAGTGTTGATGTGTTACTGGGAAACTAACAGGTTGCTTCATTCCAACATTTCATACCTGTTGACAACTATTGGAGAAAACTAACAGTTATATCAGTTGCAGCCCAGTCATAGTAACTTATCGATATTTTGTGTATACATGCGTTCTGGGAAAGACATGTCATTTGCTCTAGTTTGGTGAGGCCTCAGACATTCAAAGGGAAGTAGCTGGATGCCATCTTATTTCAACATATAACCATAAATGTTCATTACCAGTGGCATACTTTTGGTTCTGTTGTTTCTCTAAGCCATAAGCTACATATTTGAAATCGACTGATAGTTGTTAAGTGATTTATTTCGAAATTCATCAAGCAGCCATACAAAAGTATACTACCCAGTTTTAAAAATTTCACTTTCAATATTGTTACTATAATGGAAATTACAAGATGGGAAACAACAAATGAAAACTGAGACCCAGCAACCACTTACCTGTAGAAGGCTAACACCAGCCACATCACTATTCTACAACATGAGAAAATCACAATTTTGAGCTTCTGCTCTTTTTCTAACACACACACCTTCATCACTACAACAAAACTGAAAACTTAGATTAAGTTCCAAAGTAAAATTAATGAATACCGCAATTTCTAAAAGGATGGAAATGGTCACAGGAAGTGGGATTATTCATTGTATAGGGAGCAGTGTCACATGGGACTCTAAGCCAAGGGAGACCCTGGGCAAGGCAAAGTTGACAATAAATGCCATATGTTCATAAAATTTAAAACTTGGGAAGTCAAAGACAGCAGGGAGCATATGTGATAAGTCAGACAGAGATAGGAAAGACAGCTTGGGATCTAGAAAGTAAATAGACAAAAATGAAATGATCATATGGCATTGTTGGCCGGGAGACCCCATGCGGGGTTATTCGGCCGCCGTATTGCAAGTCCTTTTTAGCTGACGCCACTTCGGCGACTTGCGAGTCAATGATGATGAAATGACGATGAAAGACACACAACACTCAGTCATCTTGAGGTAGAGGAAATCCCTGACCCCGCCAGGCATCAAACCCGGGACCCCGTGCGCGGGAAGTGAGAATGCTACCGCAAGACCATGAGCTGCGGAGTAAATAGACAAAAACTGGGTCTCTATAATGAACAATTGGGGGGAGGTGTGAGAAAAGGGGGGGGGGATGCTAGTTGGTGGAGATCCTGACTGGAAAAATAGAAGACAACAAAAGAAACATGTTGCAAATGTTGATTAAACAAAGCAAGAGTTGGTGTTTCCTAGTGATTTGCATATCTACATATAAATCAATACTCTACAAACCACTGTGAAGTGCACAGTAGAATATACTTGTCTAGCAAATACTGGAACTTGCAAAAACTTTGTCCAAGCCCACTGCAAATATGAGGGGGTTGCAGGGCAACAAATGTCAAAACACCATAACTGTGCTATTGCAGATGAATCATGAAATGTATCCTGTACTATTTCTTGTACATAAAGCAATATCCAGGATGGAATGTAACAATATTATGAAAAGGATAGTTGCTACTATGGCGGACATGCTGAGTCGCAGATAGGCGCAACAAAAAGACTGTCACAAAATAAGCTTTTGGCCAACAAGGCACACACATGTGCATGCAAATCCAACTCATACACACATGACCACAGTCTCTGGCAGCTGAAGCCCGACTACGAGCAGCAGCAGCAATGCGTGATGGGAGAGGCAACTGGGTGGGGATATGGAGGAAGTTGGGACAGGGAGGGGGAGGGACAGCAGAGTAGGGGTGGAGGACAGTGAAGTGCTGCTGTGGAGCAGGCAGGGACGAGGTGGAGATAGGATAAGGCAGCCAGAAGGAGTCGGGAGGTTAGATGGAAGGTGGAGGGGAGAGGGGCTAGCCCTCCCTTTACACTAACATCCCTAATTCCCATGGCCTTACCACTATTAAACACTACCTTTCCTTATTCCCATTGGATTACAAACCAACAACAAACTTCCTAGTTGCCATGACCAAGTATATCCCCACCAACAATTACTTCTGCTTTGAAGCCATTACCTACAAACAAATCCAGGGTATGGCTGTGGGCATCCTATGCCAACCTATTCGTGGGGCATCTAGAAGAATTCTCCATAAACACCCAGAATCACAAAACCCTCACGTGGTTCAGGTTCACTGATGACATCTTCGTGATTTGGATCAAGGGTGAGGACACTCTATCCACATTCCTCCAGAAGCTCAACACCTCCTCGCCCATCCGCTTCGCCTGGTCCTACTCAACCCAACAAACCACCTCAAAGATGGCTACATCAGTATTTCTGTCCATATCAAACCTACTAAACACCAGCAACATCTCCATTTTGAAAATTGCCATCCATTCCATACCAAGGGGTCCCTTCCATACAGCCTAGGCATTCATGTCTGGCACACCTGCAACGATGAGCAGTCCCTCTCGAAATGTACAGAGGGTCTCACTGAGGCCTTTACAGGCCGTAATTATCCTCTCAACCTTGTACAAAAACATATCTCCCGTGCCTTATCTTTCCAGTCATCCTCCACCTCCCAAAGTCTCACTATCCCTGCCACAGAGGAGCATTGCCCTCGTTATCAGTACCACCCAAGACTGGAGCAACTGAATTACAATCTCCGACAGGGTTTCAACTACCTCCCGTTGTGCCCTGAAAAGAGATATGCCCTGCCCACTATCCTTTCCACCCCTCCCACATTGTTATTCTGCCATTCACCAAATCTACACAATATACTTGTCCATCCCTACACAACCTCAGCCCCTTCCAACCCTTTACCTCAAGGCTCATATCCTTGTAAAAGGCCTAGATGCAAGATCTGTTCCATACATCTTTACACCATCACCTACTCTGGCCCAGTCACAATCACCATCTATCCCATCAAAGGTAGGGCTACCTGTGAAACCAGTCATGTGATCAACAAGCTGGTGCTGCATTCTATGTGAGCATGACAACAAACAAGCTGTCTGTCCACATGAATGGTCACCGACAAACTGTGGCCTAGAAACAACTGGACCACCCTGTTGCTGAGCCACCACAACATTCTTCAATTCAATGACTGCTTCACAACCTGTGCCATATGGATCCTTCCCACCAACACCAGCTTTTCTGAACTGCACAGGTGGGAACTCTTCCTGATTATATATCCTACTTTCTCCTAACCCTCCTGCCTCTACCTCCGTTAGTCATTGTCCTCTCCCATCTAGCCCCTTCCCTGTTTCCATTCCAGCACTACACAGCTCTCTATTCCACCACTGCATCCAGTCTTCTCTCCATTTCGGCTAACCCACCTCTCTCCCCCACCCTCCGTCTAACCTCCCAGCTGTCCTACCTCTCTCCTCCTCATCCCTGCACACTCCCCAGCAGCACTTGACCAACCCCACCCCTACTCTGCTATCCCTTCCCCTCCCCACCCCAGCCTCCTCCTCCTCACCACCACCCAGCTGCCTCTCCCAGCATGCACAGCTGCTGCTGCTTCTGCTGCTCATAGTCTGGCATCAGCTGCCAGAGACTGTGGTCGTGTGTGTGTGTGTGTGTGTGTGTGTGTGTGTGTGTGTGTGTTCTATTTCTGACAAAGGCCTTGTTGGCCAAAAGCTTATTTTGTAAAAGTCTCTTTGTTGTGCCTACCTGTGACTGACTCAGCATCTCTGCTATACGGTGAATAGCACCTATCCTTTTCATAATATTGTTACATTTCTTTTACATAGCTATTCTGTTTTCTCCTCCTCCTCTTCCTGCTATGTGAGCTATGAGGTATGTCTGGAAAGTCAACACTGTTTTGGAAAAAAAATCATAATTTTTTTTTTCAAACCAGAATTTATTTTTACAAGAAACAGCATTTCTTAAAATATTTTTCTACTTAGTTGCCACCATTCTTTATATATTTGTCATACTCTGAAACCAAGTTTTCTATAGCCTTTTCATAGAAGATACTGTCAGTGAAGACAGCCACTACTGAACACCGCTTTTTGCATCGTTTACTGCTTACTGAGTTCCTTCCTACAGGTGAAATTGTCAGTGCGGTGCAATACTGTGAAACACTGAGAAAACTTTGGCATGCAATTCAAAACAAGAGGAATGCTCAGTCAAGTCAACCGTACTCAACCACAGAATCTGTAGTCAGAATCTGAGTAGTGAAAATGAAAAAAAATAAAAGTTCATTGCTTAACTATGTTACTGAAGGAGTGTAAACCAAAACAGGATAACAGTGGGCAACCGTGCTTCGTTACAAGGCATCTGTCAGCAATGACAATACAAATAAAAGGTGTTCAGCTAAGGCTGTCTTCACTAGTGGTGTCTTCCTATGAAGAGAGCATAGAAAAGTTGGTTTCCTGCTATGACAGATATCTGAACAACGGTGGCAACTACACAGAAAAATATTTTAAGAAATCATCTTTCTTGTGAAAATAAATTCTGGTTTGAATTTTTTTTCCCAAAATGGTACTAACTTTCCTTATATGCCTTGTAATATGAAGTGTTAGGCTCCATAAATCATGAAGTTCAAAAGGCATATAGAATTTTACTCACTTTCTTATCAACACTGACCCAAATTTTTAAAACACTTATTTGCACTTTTAACCATTTAACTGCTCTGGACGTGTTAATGTGTGTGCCTTTGTACCTGTCCCTGTGTGTTCTGCACGTGTTTACGCATGCCACCTGTCCATCTACCTGGTACTCTGAATGTGTCTACATGTAGACATGTTCAGAGTAACGGGTAGAAGGACAGGTGGTACACATGAAAAAATTCAGAACACACAGGGGCAGGTACAAAGGCATGTGCGTTAACACATCCAGAGCAGTTAAAGGGTTAATACTGAACATTAAAAGTCACAGGACATAAGAAAATTCAAAACGTCTATTTATGCGCAGCTAGTTGCTTTACAAATTATATTGAGAAAACATGTGACACAAGTTAATGTTTCATACCTCCACATGCATGAGCGTAGGTCCCCAAATAGCCGCTAAATTATCAACTGGCATTCGATTTTTTTCACATTGTTCATGTATAAAATAGAGGTGGCCAACCAACTTTCGAGCAGTTACATAATTTATTGGAGGTAATTTCTCGAGGACCCTGCTGTACCAAGTGGTGCGCTCCCTTCCATATTTTCCAGCTAAAAAGAAAACATCAATAATTTCACTTTAAATACTTAAGACATGACAAGAAGTATGTGAAATTAATACTCATTGCTAACACACACTGGTAGATACAAGGACTTGAGTGCTGCAAAATGACAATCATCATAGATATCTCTACCCGACAGTGAAAATATATTTTGAACTAAAGAAGCATTTCTCTAGTAAATCAGCTAACACTAATTACAACAAAACTCCATTAAAGTCTTCCACCAGCTCTAATATACAAAATGTTATATGCAGCACTTGGCAATTTCTGGACAGGTAATTCAGATAGTGGAAGTGTACAGTAATGTAACTGATTAAGAAAGTCCATGAAAGAACTATTAAAATGATGACTAAAGGTTATTCATAAAATCATGAAAGTTAAGTGTAAGGGTTTTTCCTTCTGCACAATGAGAACCTTTTTCCATCAGTTTGATTGGTTAAAAGTTGTAAATGAAAAAAGCTTATGGCAACATGATGTAACTGTTAACAAAGTAAACTGTGACCAGTTGATGTGGTAGATTTCCAACAATATTACTCTCGCAATACTTGACTTTTAACATGATTGCTTTTTGTGTCTACAGGGCAGCTTTGCCAAGATGTGTCACTACAAACAAGAAGACTGAACTACGCACCATATTCTTCAGCCCCAAACACATTATGTAATAAATTAACTACATGTAGAATCCAGCTGAGATCTTCTCCCAGTGCATATAAAAGTAAGTCTTATGAACATTTCTGTGGAAGAGCATTTGTGTATCTGTAATATAACTTTCACATCTCATTAGAGTCAAACAAAAGGAATAAAATTATAAACAGCCGACCAGTTGCAATGGATAAAGAAATTCTTTAACTAGGTTTTGACAAATGTAAATTTGTCTTCTTCAGAAGGTAACAATTTTACATTAGTAAGGACTAATGTATCCCATGAACCATGGACCTTGCCGTTGGTGGGGAGGCTTGCGTACCTCAGCGATACAGATAGCCGTACCGTAGGTGCAACCACAATGGAGGCACGAAGTAATGGCCACTATCGACAGGGGATCTCAAGCTGATTCAGTATTTCTAGATTTCCAGAAAACTTTTGACACCGTTCCTCACAAGCGACTTCTAATCAAGCTGCGGGCCTATGGGGTATCGTCTCAATTGTGCGACTGGATTCGTGATTTCCTGTCAGGAAGATCGCAGTTCGTAGTAATAGACGGCAAATCATCGAGTAAAACTGAAGTGATATCAGGTGTTCCACAGGGAAGCGTCCTGGGACCTCTGCTGTTCCTGATTTATATAAATGACCTGGGTGACAATCTGAGCAGTTCTCTTAGGTTGTTCGCAGATGATGCTGTAATTTACCGTTTAGTAAGGTCATCCGAAGACCAGTATCAGTTGCAAGGTGATTTAGAAAAGATTGCTGTATGGTGTGGCAGGTGGCAGTTGACGCTAAATAACGAGAAGTATGAGGTGATCCACATGAGTTCCAAAAGAAATCCGTTGGAATTCGATTACTCGATAAATAGTACAGTTCTCAAGGCTGTCAATTCAACTAAGTACCTGGGTGTTAAAATTACGAACAACTTCAGTTGGAAAGACCACATAGATAATATTGTGGGGAAGGAGAGCCAAAGGTTGCGTTTCATTGGCAGGACACTTAGAAGATGCAACAAGTCCACTAAAGAGACAGCTTACACTACACTTGTTCGTCCTCTGTTAGAATATTGCTGCGTGGTGTGGGATCCTTACCAGGTGGGATTGACGGAGGACATCGAAAGGGTGCAAAAAAGGGCAGCTCATTTTGTATTATCGCGTAATAGGGTAGAGAGTGTGGCAGATATGATACGCGAGTTGGGATGTAAGTCATTAAAGCAAAGACGTTTTTCGTCGCGGCGAGATCTATTTACGAAATTTCAGTCACCAACTTTCTCTTCCAAATGCGAAAATATTTTGTTGAGCCCATCCTACATAGGTAGGAATGATCATTAAAATAAAATAAGAGAAATCAGAGTTCGAACAGAAAGGTTTAGGTGTACGTTTTTCCCGCGCGCTGTTTGGGAGTGGAATGGTAGAGAGATAGTATGATTGTGGTTCGATGAACCCTCTGCCAAGCACTTAAATGTGAATTGCAGAGTAGTCCTGTAGATGTAGACGTAGATGTAGACATACTGCGAACGGTTGAAAGCAAGGGGAAACTACAGCCGTAATTTTTCCCGAGGGCTTGCAGCTCTACTGTATGGTTAATGATGATGGCGTCCTCTTGGGTAAAATATTCCGGAGGTAAAATAGTCCCCCATTCAGATCTCCGAGCGGGGACTACTCAAAAGGACGTCGTTATCAGGAGAAAGAAAACTGGCGTTCTATGGATCGGAGCGTGGAATGTCAGATTCCTTAATCGTGCAGGTAGGTTAGAAAATTTAAAAAGGGAAATGGATAGGTTAAAGTTGGATATAGTGGGAATTAGTGAAGTTCGGTGGCAGGAGGAACAAGACTTTTGGTCAGGTGAATACAGGGTTATAAATACAAAATCAAATACGGGTAATGCAGGAGTAGGTTTAATAATGAATAAAAAAAATATGAATGCGGGTAAGCTACTACAAACAGCATAGCGAACGCATTATTGTGGCCAAGATAGACACAAAGCCCACGCCTACTACAGTAATACGAGTTTATATGCCAACTATCTCTGCAGATGACGAAGAAATTGAAGAAATGTATGATGAAATAAAAGAAATTATTCAGATAGTGAAGGGAGACGAAAATTTAATAGTCACGGATGACTGGAATTTGGTAGTAGGAAAAGGGAGAGAAGGAAACATAGTAGGTGAATATGGATTGGGGCTAAGAAATGAAAGAGGAAGCCGCCTGGTAGAATTTTGCACAGAGCACAACTTAATCATAGCTAACACTTGGTTCAAGAATCACAAAAGAAGGTTGTATACATGGAAGAACCCTGGAGATACTAAAAGGTTTCAGGTGGATTATATAATGGTAAGACAGAGATTTAGGAACCAGGTTTTAAATTGTAAGACATTTCCAGGGGCAGATGTGGACTCTGACCACAATCTTTTGGTTATGAACTGTAGATTAAAACTGAAGAAACTGCAAAAAGGTGGGAATTTAAGGAGATGGGGCCTGGATAAACTGAAAGAACCAGAGGTGGTACAGAGTTTAAGGAAGAGCATAAAGGAACAATGGACAGGAATGGGGGAAAGAAATACAGTAGAAGAAGAATGAGTAGCTTTGAGGGATGAAGTAGTGAAGGCAGCAGAGGATCAGGTAGGTAAAAAGACGAGGGCTAGTAGAAATCCTTGGGTAACAGAAGAAATATTGAATTTAATTGATCAAAGGAGAAAATATAAAAATGCAGTAAATGAAGCAGGCAAAAAGGAATACAAACGTCTCAAAAATGAGATCGACAGGAAGTGCAAAATGGCTAAGCAGGGATGGCTAGAGGACAAATGTAAGGATGTAGAGGCTTATCTCACTAGGGGTAAGATAGATACTGCCTACAGGAAAATTAAAGAGACCTTTGGAGTAAAGTGAACCACTTGTATGAATATCAAGAGCTCAGATGGAAACTCAGTTCTAAGCAAAGAAGGGAAAGCAGAAAGGTGGAAGGAGTATATAGAGTGTCTATACAAGGGTGATGCATTTGAGGACAATTAGTCCAGTCAAATAGTAGATATACCTTGCAAAAGGTGGGGTAGAAGAGTTTATTTTTTCAACTCATTCATATGGTTGGAAAGATTAGAAAACCGAGTTTTGCCAACAAAATTTCGCTTGGGAAAACTTTCTGCAGTCAAAAAACTTCGAAAATTTCAGATTTTTTTCAGTTTTTTCAAAATATCTCAGTTTCATTTGCTCCTATCGCTTTACCGTCTATTTTCTTTTTTAAAGAGCACAAAATTCTCTACAAATTTGATTCTTGCCATTTTTTTCTACTCCCAATATCTAAGGCACTACAGCGCCTCAAAAAATACCAATTTTTCAAATTTTGAGCATAGTGGCAAGATACCTCGTTTTTTAACATTATTTTTTCAGTTTCTGTTTGTGTAGTATAAATACATTATACATCATGTTATAAGTTGGAATTTACCACCTCACTTGCAGGTATTCAATTTCTCTGTGTGCAACATGAGTATTGCTGGGCACCCAACTATTGTGATTCTTAAATTACTACCTGAGGTTCACTATGGGCCACCTCAGCCCTGGTATTTGTAAAACTATAAATAAAAAAAATACATCATTAAGAGACATAATCACACACACACACACACACACACACACACACACACACACACACACACAAAATAAATTTTCTCAGGAAATTGAACCATTATTAGCTGCAATAGGCAACCTAATTAGGTAGGTAATTATTCTTGTGTATAAAAGTCACTCAGTTGACATTAAAAATAAGTAGCTTTATTACAATTAAAATGCATTGTCAGTTACTAAAAAATGTTGACAGTTCTGGGTGTGTAATACTTGTAATATTGCACTTAAAGCGCACTTGAGAGAGACATGAGCATCACTTCCAACGTTTTGATGGGCTAGGTTCCTCAATGTCACCAGAAATACCTTGGGTTACGGATTCAGGGTCTGTACATAGAGGTGATCCCAGATTGACCTCTTCTTTAAACAGCGAGTCAGCCTCAGCAAGTTTGTTGGTTTCATCAGCGGTTTCCTCAACATCCTCCATAACATCTTCTTCACTGTCTTCATATAAAAATTTTGGCACGTTTACACAGTTGACCCCAATACATTTCTTGCAAATTGAAGAACATTTCAAACCCACTTTTCTGCAGGAGCACGCTCTGCCACAGTTCAGCTTGCATGAGCATGAAACAATGTGAAGAAGTGCTTCAAGTGCTGGATCTTGGCTCATTATAACGGGTACTGGACCGTGGTCACTGTGATTCCAGCCCCATTTCTCAGGAGGTTCCCAGTTTCCCATCCAACTTTGGACTTGTTGGTAAGTCCGCAACGAATGATGTTGTGCAGCATCTTATGTAGGTGGCAACCGTGCAAGATTAAGTTTGCTTTTTGTGGCAGACTTGGCGAATAGCTGGTACCGCAAATGGTCTAGAGTGTGGGAACCGCTGACACCTCCACTATACAATGTGATAGTAACCTGTTCTCCCGCAGTTATTATTTCTTCATGGGTAGCATGTGGTTTATTGAACATGCAAAGTGCTGAGGTTAGGTGTTCATTTTTTGCAACAATATTGCAGCACTTAATTTTTCCTTGACCAAAAAAAGCAGATGTTGTATCACATCCGCTAAAGGTGTGAGTGAACAGAATATATTCACTCTCAAACTTGTAAGATGCAGTGGAAAACCACTTGTCTTCTGCATTTCCTCTTCCTGGCTTTAAGAAAAATAAGTTTTCAATGCCTTGCCCCAAACCGGTCATGAGCACAAGCAGGTCAACATCTTCTCCTACAATGACAACACTTCCAAAATCTTTGGTTCTTGAAATGGCAGATGTTACAAATGTAACGTCAGCATCTTCTTGTGCCTGGTGCACTTCAATGCTACACTCCAGAATTTCCATTTTAAGAAGTGTGATCAAACGCACCTTGTTTCGTTCGTTGTACACGAACTTGTCCTGAGGGACTTTGTTCACCATCTCTGATTCAACCACAACGTCAACCGAAGAATGTTGTTTGGACCTACGAATCCTCTCAGCACTCTTTGTGCTACATTTGTCTCCCTCACATGGATACCCATCAAATACAATAGCAAATTGAGATCCAAAATGACATTTCAGGTAAGAAACATAGCTTTGGGTTATTGACTTGAAGCAAATATTTCGAGTCCAAGTCACTTTGTGGATAAGGTACCCTCCATCAATGACAAAAAATTTACTCGATCCACCTGACTTCATATCTTCCACTGGAACGAAGGCATTGTAGAATGAAGATTTTGTTCCTTTTCGCATGCCTTTTTCTGAGAATAGGGACATTGGGTAAGGAGCAAGTTCATATTTCAGAAAGGCTTTTAACTCTTCTTCACTTTGTTTGATTAAACAAATCCTTTGGAAAAGAGTTAAAGGATCAACAAGAGTAATTTTAGTGCTCCCAGCTTTTACAGAATTGAACGCAGAAAGGAGAGTCACAACTTTATCTTTTCTACGGAACTTTACATCGTGGAAATTGTCACCAACTATTCTTTGCTCGAAATTAGAAAAATTGGTATTTTTTGACGCGCTGTAGCGCCTTAGATACTGGGTGTAGAAAAAAAATGGTAAGAATCAAATTTGTAGAGAATTTTATGCTTTTTAAAAAAGAAAATAGACGTTGAAGCGATAGGAGCAAATGAAACTGAGATATTTTGAAAAAAACTGAAAAAAGTCCAAAATTTTCGAAGTTTTTTGACTGCAGAAAGTTTTCCCAAGAGATATTTTGTTGGCAACACTTGGTTTTCTAACATTTCCAACAATATGAACGAGTTAAAAAAATAAAATCTTCTACCCCACCTTTTGCAAGGTACAGGCTTTTTTTCTGACAGTTTCACTGGACTAAATATTATGCAAATGGAAGAGGATGTAGAGGAAGATGAAATGGGAGATATGATACTGCGTGAAGAGTTTGACAGAGCACTGAAAGACCTGAGTAGAAACAAGGCCCCGGGAGTAGATAACATTCCATTAGAACTACTGACAGCCTTGGGAGAGCCAGTCCTGACAAAACTCTACCATCTGATGAGCAAGATGTATGAGCCAGGCAAAATACCCTCAGACTTCTAGAAGAATATAATAATTCCAATCCCAAAGAAAGCAGGTGTTGACAAATGTGAAAATTACCGAACTATCAGTTTAATAAGTCACGGCTGCAAAATACTAACGCGAATTCTTTACAGACGAAAGGAGAAACTAGTAGAAGCCGACCTCAGGAAAGATCAGTTTGGATTCCGTAGAAATATTAGAACACGTGAGGCAATACTGACCTGACTACTTATCTTGGAAGCTAGATTAAGGAAAGGCAAACCTACGTTTCTAGCATTTGTAGACTTAGAGAAAGCTTTTGACAATGTTGACTGGAATACTCTCTTTCAGATTCTGTAGGTGGCATGGGTAAAATACAGGGAACGAAGGGCTATTTACAATTTGTACAGAAATCAGATGGCAGTTATAAGAGTTGAGGGGCATGAAAGGGAAGCAGTGGTTGGGAAGGGAGTGAGACAGCGTTGTAGCCTCTCCCCGATGTTACTCAATCTGTATATTGAGCAAGCAGTGAAGGAAACAAAAGAAAAATTCGGAGTAGGTATTAAAATCCATGGAGAAGAAATAAAAACCTTGAGGTTCGCCGATGACATTGTAATTCTGTCAGAGACAGCAAAGGACTTGGAAGAGTAGTTGAACGGAATGGATAGCGTCTTGAAAGGAGGATATAAGATAAACATCAACAAAAGCAAAACGAGGATAATGGAATGTAGTCGAATTAAGTCGGGAGATGCTGAGGGTATTAGATTAGGAAATGAGACACTTAAAGTAGTAAAGGAGTTTTGCTATTTGGGGAGCAAAATAACTGATGATGGTCGAAGTAGAGAGGATATAAAATGTAGACTGGGAATGGCAAGGGAAGCGTTTCTGAAGAAGAGAAATTTGTTAACATTGAGTATAGATTTAAGTGTCAGGAAGTCATTTCTGAAAGTATTTGTATGGAGTTAAGCAGAGGAGGAAGTGAAACACGGACGATAAATAGTTTGGAAAGGAAGAGAATAGAAGCTTTCAAAATGTGGTGCTACAGAAGAATGCTGAAGATTAGATGGGTAGATCACATAACTAATGAGGAGGTATTGAATAGGATTGGGGAGAGGAGAAGTTTGTGGCACAACTTGACTAGAAGAAGGGATCGATTGGTAGGACATGTTCTGAGACATCAAGGGATCACCAATTTAGCATTGGAGGGCCGCGTGGATGGTAAAAATCATAGAGGGAGACCAAGAGATGAATACACCAAGCAGATTCAGAAGGATGTAGGTTGCAGTAGGTACTGGGAGATGAAGAAGCTTGCACAGGATAGAGTAGCATGGAGAGCTGCATCAAACCAGTCTCAGGACTGAAGACCACAACAACAACAACAACGTACCATTGCCTTTTTGACAATTGTCGGCATAGATCCATGTGTCAAAAATACAATATAGCCCTAGAATTAGGGTTTGTCACGTAAATATAAAATAGCTCTGCAAATACACTCGGTTGGTTGTGAGCTCTGCAAGATCCATGAGCTCTTTTATATTTACGTGACAAACCCTAATTCTAGGGCTATATTTTATTTTTGACACATGGGTCTATGCCGACAATTGTAAAAACGGCGATGGTACTTTAGTCCTTACTAATTTAAAATTGCTACCTTCTGAAAAAGACAAATTTACATTTGTCGAAACCTAGGTAAAGAATTTCTTTATCCATTGCAACTGGTCGGCTGTTTATAATTTTGTTACGTGAAACCGATGCTGTTGTGCAGCTATGTTTAAAATATCAAACTAAAGGAGACGGTTTTCACTGATTCCCAGGCTGTTCAAGGTCAAACTTCTTAATATTTTCTTAGGGGGGAGGGGGGGAGTGAGTGAGGGAGGGAGGGAGGGAGGGAGGGAGGGAAGGAGGGAGGAGGTGGAGGGGGAGGTGGAGGGGGAGGGAGAGGTGGAGGGGAAGGGAGATGTGGAGGGGGAGGGGGAGGGAGAGGTGGAGGGGGAGGGAGAGGTGGAGGGGGAGGGGGAGGGAGAGGTGGAGGGGGAGGGGGAGGGAGAGGTGGAGGGGGAGGGAGAGGTGGAGGGGGAGGGAGAGGTGGAGGGGGAGGGAGAGGTGGAGGGGGAGGGAGAGGTGGAGGGGGAGGGAGAGGTGGAGGGGGAGGGAGAGGTGGAGGGGGAGGGAGAGGTGGAGGGGGAGGGAGAGGTGGAGGGGGAGGGAGAGGTGGAGGGGGAGGGAGAGGTGGAGGGGGAGGGAGAGGTGGAGGGGGAGGGAGAGGTGGAGGGGGAGGGGGAGGGAGAGGGGGAGGGGGAGGGAGAGGTGGAGGGGGAGGGAGAGGTGGAGGGGGAGGGAGAGGTGGAGGGGGAGGGGGAGGGAGAGGTGGAGGGGGAGGGGGAGGGAGAGGTGGAGGGGGAGGGGGAGGGAGAGGTGGAGGGGGAGGGGGAGGGAGAGGTGGAGGGGGAGGGAGAGGCGGAGGGGGAGGGAGAGGCGGAGGGGGAGAGAGACGTGGAGGGGGAGGCAGGGGGAGAAGTGGAAAGTTGACAAGCAGAGAAGGAAAAAAAAACTGGTGCATGCGCCACCAGAGAGCAATGTTCAATAAGGGTGAGTGGGGAGGTAAACTGTGAGGAGATGACAGGACAGATGAGGCAGAAAAGTTAGGTGGAGGGTGTGCGGATAGAATTTTATTGTAGGTTGAGGCCAGGATGATTTGAGGAGTAGAGAATGTGTTGTAAGGATAAGTCTCATTTGTGCAGTCCAGAAAAGACGGTGGTGGAAGGGAGCATCCAAATGGTCCAGTTTGTCAAGCAGCCACTGAAATCAAGCATGTTATGTTCAGCTGCATGTTGTGCCACAGGGCGGGCCACCTTGTTCTTGGCCACAGTTTGACAGTGGTTGTTCATCCTTATGCAAAGCTGATGGTTGTCACACCAATATAAAAATCTGAGCATTGGTTGCAGCAGAGCTGTTACGTGACATGGCTGCTTTCACACTTGGCCTGGCATTTGATGGGGTGGGATAATACTGTGACAGGACTGGAAGAAAAAGTGTTTGGTGGGTGGATTGGACAGCCCTTCCATAGGGATATGATCCCTGTGGCATGGAGTTTGCACTGAGAGCAGCATAGGGATGGGCTAGGATGTTGCAGAGGTTAGGTGGGTGATAGAACACAACTTTTGGAGGTGGTGAAAAGGTTTTGGGAAGGACGTACCTAATTTCAGGACATGATGATAGATAATCAAAGTCTTGATGAAGGATGTTATTCGGTTTGATGAAAAAAACTCAAAGTTCGAAGATGAAGACTTCTTTTTAATTTAACTGATGACAAACAATGTTAAGATTGTAAATACACGTATATCAAAGTCAAGTTTTTCTATGAACAGTGCGAGTTTTATGTTTGCCTTGCCACTGTTCACAGAACAACTTGCCTTTGAAACGTATTTGAAAAAACAGACATAAACTCCCCTTTCCAAAGGCTTGGGCTTTTGCCCCACACCCAAATTTAATCATGTTGGATTTTTGAGCACCAAACCTACCAATTTGACTCAACCAAAGACCAATGTTGAGCCCTGCCTGACTCAGTTCACTTCTCCGTCCAATCAACTGCGATCCACCACCCCCATTGCCCTCAAATCACCATCTGTTAACTTTCCAGAATTTCTTAACCTTGAACCTTGCCTCACCATCATTCCCAAAATCCTTCAACATGCAAGCTAACCTTACAGCCGTAGAAAGAACTGCAATCCACTAGCTACAAACAGATCCCGATCTTATAAACCTATCTGCCGATAAAGGGTATGTCACTGTTGTTTTGAACCACAAGGATTACCTGGCAGAAGGACTCCGCCAGCTGCCAGATCTGTCCGCCTACAAACCGTGCCACAATATCCCTATTCCAGAGATCCAGTAGTATCTCCAGTCTCTCCTCAAACCCTTAGGCCCATACCAGAATCTCCCCCCACGTAAGTATCTCTCCTCACCCCTACCACTCTACGCACTCCTACCTTCTACATGCTTCCTAAAATCCGTACACCCAACCAACCAGTTACTGTGCTCCACAGATAAAATCTTCACTCTCGCAGATCAAAACCTTCAGCCTATTATCTGCAACCTATCCTCCTATATAAAAGATACCAACCATTTCCTCCACCAATTCTCCTCAGTTCCTGTTCCTTCAGCACATGGTTTCCTGCTTGTTACTATTCATGCCATCTACCTTTACACTAACATCACTAATGCCAATGACTTGCTGCCACTGAGCACCATCTTTCCCAATTCCCAGTCGATTCCAAACCTACAATCTCCTTCCTGGTCACTGTGACCAATTATACCCTCACACACAATTTATTCTGCTTTGAAAACATTGCCTACAAACAAATCTGGGGTACGGCACTGGACACCTGCATGGCACAATCCTATTCGACCTATTCATTGACCATCTAGAGGAATCTGCCCTAACTACCTGCTCTGAAAGTTATACTGACTATGTGAGATCTGAGCAAGGCTTTCTCGCAAAACACTGGTTCGCTGCCATTAAAATGCAACTACGGAACAAAGTTCTAAACCCAAATATTTATAACAGCAGGACAAGTACTTGCACCAGAACTATGATAGTATTTAAGCAGAGCCTAGCACTGAGGCAGAGACATGCTGCCAACAAACATACTGTGCATACTATGGAATAAATTACCATTAAAGTTCAACAAAAAGCTTTTTGCAAAACCGTGATGTTGAGGAGTTTCTTGCTATGATTGACAGTCTGGACTAGTTACAGGAAAATAGGTGATCAATGGGCAACCAAAATACACACGAATATGACATGCATGAGAAGCCCCATTAATGAGAGGGATAGTGGTGACACGCCCACATCCACAACAACAATAGGAGGGAGAGAGCACAGATAGAACAAATGTTATGACGACATCTACTGTGGTGTGAGTAGTGACAGGTGCGCCAATAGCTAGGATTAGCCTACATGAACAGACTAGATGAATATTCTTGTCATTCACAAAAGAAGGAGATGCTAAGGTGATTTTCAATATTGTGAATGTTATTCTAATGAACAGATGAAACAAGTTCTGCACATATAAGTAAAAACATGGAACATCTGGACTAATAAATAAGATACAAATTCCTGAGTGGTACCCATTTGCAGAAAGTCAATAAGTCAAAGCTGAAAGCTGAGAGAAAATCTAGAATACATTTCACATAAATTTCCTTAGTATGTTATATTCTCAGGTGGAGATTTCAATTTACCAGATATAGACTTGGACACTCAGATGTTTAGGACAGGTGGTAGGGCCAAAGCATCGAGTGACATTATACTGAGTGCACTATCCGAAAATTACCTCGAGCACTTAAACAGAGAACTGACTCGTGGAGATAAAATCATGGACCCACTGATAACAAACAGACCCGAACTTTTCGACTCCGTATGTGTAGAACAGGAAATCACTGATAAAAAAAAAAGGCCACTGCAGCATCCCTGAATATGGAAGTAAACAGGAATATAAAAAAAGGGAGCACAACTACAGTGTGGTCTTCCTCTGTGAAACAGCTTTGGGAACTTATAGGAGGCAGATTTCAGACTACCTAACAGATCAAATCGAAAATTTCTGTTCCGACACTGGCAATGTTGAGTGTTTATGGAAAAAGTTCAAGGCAATCGTAAAATGTGTTTTACACAGGTACGTGCCAAGTAAAACTGTGAGGGATGGGAAAAACCCTCCATGGTTCAACAACAAAGTTAGGAAACTACTATGAAAGCAAAGAGAGCTTCACTGCAAATTCAAACGCAGCCAAAACCTCTTAGACAAATAGAAGCTAAACGATGTCAAAGTTAGCGTAAGCAGGGCTATGCGTGAAGCGTTCAGTGAATTCGAAAGTAAAATTCTATGTATCGACTTGACAGAAAATCCTAGGAACTTCTGGTCTAACGTTAAATCAGTAGGTGGGTCGAAACAGCATATCCAGACACTCTGGGATGATAATGGCATTGAAACAGAGAATGACACACGTAAATCTGAAATACTAAACACTTTTTCCCAAAGCTGTTTCACAGAGGAAGACAGCACTGTAGTTCCTTCTCTAAGTCCTCGCTCGAACGAAAAAAGGCTGACATTGAAATAAGTGTCCAAGGAATAGAAAAGTAACTGAAATCACTCAACAGAGGGAAGTACACTGGACCTGACGGGATTCTACACAGAGTACGTGAAAGAAGTTGACCCCCTTCTAACAGCCGTGTACCACAAGTCTCTAAAGGAACAGAAGGTTCCAAATGATTGGAAAAGAGCACAGGTAGTTCCAGTTTTCAAGAAGGGTCGTCGAGCAGATGCACAAAACTATAAGCCTATATCTCTGACATCGATCTGTTGTAGAATTTTAGAACATGTTTTTTTGCTCACGTATCATGTCATTTCTGGAAACCCAGAATCTACTCTGTAGGAATCAACATGGATTCTAGAAACAGCGATCGTGTGAGACCCAACTCACTTTATTTGTTCATGAGACACGGAAAATGTTAGATACAGGCTCCCAGGTAGACGCCATTTTTCTCGACTTCTGGAAGGTTCCACACTGTCACCTGATAAGCAAAGTAAGAGCCTACAGAATATCAGACCAGTTGTGTGGCTGGATTGAAGAGTTTTTTAGCAATCAGAACACAGCATGCCGTTCTCAATGGAGAGACGTCTACAGACGTTAAAGTAACCTCTGGCGTGCCACAGGGGAGTGTTATGGGACCACTGCTTTTGACAATATATATAAATGACCTAGTAGATAGTGTCAGAAGCTCCATGCGGCTTTTCACAGATGATGATGTAGTATACAGAGAAGTTGCAACATTAGAAAACAGCAGCGAAATGCAGGAAGGTCTGCAGCAGATAGGCACTTGGGCAGAGAGTGGCAACTGACCAGTAACATACACAAATGTAATGTATTGCAAATACATAGAAAGAAGGATCCTTTATTGTATGATTATATGATAGCAGAACAAACACTGGTAGCAGTTACTTCTGTAAAATATCTGCGAGTATACGTACAGAACGATTTGAAGTGGAATTATCATATAAAATTAATTGTTGGTAAGGAGGGTGCCAGGTTGAGATTCATTGGGAGAGTCCTTAGAAAATGTAGTCCATCAACAAAGGAGGTGTCTTACAAAACACTCGTTTGACCTATACTTGAGTATTCCTCATCAGTGTGGGATCTGTACCAGGTCGGGTTGACGGAGGAGATAGAGAAGATCCAAAGAAGAGCAGCGCGTTACATCACAGGGTTATTTGGTAAGCATGATAGCATTACGGAGATGTTTAGCAAACTCAAGTGGCAGACTCTGCAAGATAGGTGTTCTGCATTGCAGTGTAGCTTGCTGTCCAGATTTCGAGAGGGTGCGTTTATGGATGAGGTATCAAATATATAGCTTCCCCCTACTTATACCTCCCGAGGACATCACGAATGTAAAAGTAGAGGGATTCGAGCGCGCACGAAGGCTTTTCAGCAGTCGTTCTTCCCACGAACCATGCGCAACTGGAACAGGAAAGGGAGGTAATGACAGTGGCACATAAAGTGCCCTCTGCCACACACCGTTGGGTGGCTTGTGGAGTATAAATGTAGATGTAGTAATATTTGCAGACTGAAAGCTGCAATGGAGAAGTAATCCTTATTCTGGTGTTTATTAGTACCCAAGCAGTTACTGTGCACTTTTGAAGGTCACTTTCAAAATGACAAATCCAACATCAGTTTCTTTGTAAACAAACCGCTGAGTAGATCATGTAATTTATTGATGTCAATCAACTACATGATCCAGAACTGTGTTTTGTTGAAAAAATCACACACCACAACCATTTCTCTTGGTGACACAATGCTGCCTTTCTGCAATGTTAGTTTGAAACTATAAAAACTCCTCACCAATTTTAAACAACATAGTGATCAATCAGTGTATTCTTTCACAATTTGTACCTTATTATTCTGAGATGATCTGTGGCTATTTCCTAGGAAATTTCTTGACAAACCAAAGTATTACAATGTAATTCACATTAAAGATGCCATAAAATTAAATGCTGTGAATATGTATACATAAAATACACAAATGTATAAAAAATATAAAACTTACCGGCAATTTCACATAAATGATCATGAAGTTCAGCAGTGAAAAGACATTCAGGCAACTCTCTGAAAAATCGCTTCAAGACTGTTGCAACTTCATACTCTGAAAAATCGGTTTTGGCAAGGTGAACATGCCATGCGTCTTTTCTGAATAATGCAAGAAGCCGTGTAACATTTGAGTTTTTTCCAGCATGTCGATATATGCCTTCAGACAAACTTCCTGTAAATCAAAAAGGTCAACTTGAATACACACAATGGGAAATGTGCTCAGCTGTACACAATAAAAGCAGGTTTTATTTAAAGATTTGATGTGCTATTAAAAGTAAGGTATTATCTGTCTACAGTGCCACACTGCTTCAATGAGCGAAAGGAACGGCATCACGAAAACACAAAAAGATGCTGGATTTATTTATGGACAATCAATTTTCGGTAAAGTGACCATGTTTGCTCCATGGATACCATTAAATCAGGTTGAAAGAAGGTTTCTTGATGTCATCATTATCATCATCTACAGTTTCCAGTCTTGATTGTCTCTCTTTGGAACATAAGCCTCTTTCTCATTTACTGTACTCTCACAACATTTCCCTCTCCACTCTGTCGCACTCTTATTCTATCTTCTTCACACATTCCTTTATTCCATTAATCCAGCTGCCTCTTATCTCCTATTGTCAATTCATGTGCCTGTCTAGTATCCTGACACCTATCATTCTTTTAACACACCTGCACCATCTTCATCATGTCTTTTCTACAATCGCCTGCATGGACTTCTTTTTCACTATTCCCCTCACTGTCTCATTTCTTACTCTATCCATTCTAGTAAGACCTATCCTAGTTTTTTGAAATTTAATCTCATACGCTCACCAGCCTTTTCTTCAGTACACACGTTTCTGATGCACATATAAATACTGAAGCATAATATGCTCAGTATAACATTTGCTTGCTTTTTGGTGGTACTTGCTTGCTCCATGGCAGGCTCCTTACACACTGCAGGATTCTGCGTGCCTGCCTTCTCCTTTCATTAATTTCTGTATCATTCCTCTCGCAGTCTTCTGTTACACTTCCCATGTACTTGAAACTTTCACTTTCATTTGTACTTGCCCTCTAATACTCATATATACTACTACTCTCATCTTACTCCTCATTATCACCACTCACAATTCTTTGCTTTAAATTTCAATCCTTATTGTTCCACCATTTCCTCCCATACAATTAGCCTTCCTTTCTTGTATCTCTCTTCTTCCTTTTCTCCACACCACTAAATTACCTGCAAACACAATTGCTTTCCATATTGTCATCTCTTATCCATTAAGTACATAATTATTGTCAGTTGTACTATCCATCAACTATGTTTCCATTTTTTTATTCATTTTTTCTATTAGTCACTGGGAGCTTGAACTGACAGTCCATTGCACTGTTCAACATACTGCCTTACCAGTCGTATCATAACAAAAGGTTCAGTTTATGATATGACTTTAGAAAGACAGTAAGCTGCACAGTGTCAGACTGTCAATGTGAGCACTTAATAACTAACAGAAAAATTTATACGGTAATGGATGCATGTATAAGTGACAGATGCTGCAACTGCTAATAGTTACGTAGATATCACCAGGGAATTTTCCTTTACCATGATGTAATAGTAACCATTTTCCAAATTTTCTCAAAGATTAATTTCAGCTTCCTGGTTTCGAGACCATTTCAAGTTTTGCTGTAACAGAGGCTTCTCCACTAGCATTATACATTTTAATAACTTCTTCAATGTCTTTGACAGTTAGGGGTACATCTTCATCTCGATTTTCAAGAGTGTTGAATATTCCAACTTATGGATTAGTTCTGGACAATTAAGAAGCTGATCAAAATATTTTGCAAGTATTTCAAAATTTTCAGTGTTAGGTAATTCAAATTGGCGAGCTATGTCCCATGCCCCTCTGTAGTTAGATTTACATTTAAAGTACACCTACCTAACTCTTTAAATCTCACATTCTCCCTCAAAGATTTATTGGAAAAGTGCCTTCAACAGATCATCTACAGAAAACACATCTATACCAAATTTCCTCATGTACTTGCTCGTTTTGCCACCATCTAGCCTACACCCATTTAACTTAACAGGACAGTAGCTGTAACTAATTTGACTATGTTAATTTACACATATAACTTAAATTGTTTAAATATGTATTTAAATTTTATAACGAATAGTGTAACAATGCGAGAAATAAAATAAAATTAAATCAGACCCAGATTGGTGAACTGGCAGTCTGTCATTTAGATCAGTCTCCCACTATTCCATCACGGCAACAGCACTTAAAAAATGCTCATACTCTAGGTCTGCACTGTGAGCAATGTAGCACTCATAGTGTCAGAAGGTGTGACATCATACTAGAGTACGCGCAGTAGAAAACAGACGGCTGCATCACTTCTCTGAATCAATCGGAATGCAGCTGACCATCATTTCAACACTCGACACCAGTTTCTAGTTATTGCACAGAGTGTGCTACAAAAAAATGTTTTCCTTCATTTTATTTGCATATCAGCATGCTTTCAAAGAGAAATGGCGTAATTTCAGTGCTATTTCCAGTTTCCATTCAAAGTGAAATGGCATAATTATAGTCTGATATTTACGGTGTGCTGTATCACATTAGTACATGATAACCGGATGCTACTGATACAAACTAACCTCTTGGCATCTATCAGTTAACCATGTCTACAGAAAATAGTTTCAATGGGATTCTCATCAATCTTCTTCACACATTTATGTTTTCAGTACACAATGTAGTCTGGCAAGAGCCTTTCATGTCTTCCTCTTTAGGCACCTGAACCCAGTTTTGGAAGCTACTTTTGGTCCACTGTCAGTTCTGTTTGATCCCAATCCTCCAGTAGGTCTATGAAATGTCACCGTCCTAATCTAGTTGAGTTCTCAAAATATTTGCCTTTCATTTTTAATCACTTCAGTGCCAGTAAGTAGTAAGTTTCACTGCCATGTTTCATTGACATTAAAAGTTCCAGAGCTATGAAGTGTCCAGAAGTCAGAAATTAGATTACTTTTAATGGAGCAGTCACAGGAAATTGAATCTTGTTGCACATTTCTAGTTGTTATGGTATGTTGCACGGTTTATACAGCACCCTGCTGTCAACTGATGTTTTTGGTTGTTTCAGTTACATGCAGTGCCACCTGCACATTTCTTTGGCCGTCCTTACAGTTTGCCCAAAACTAAATTTATCATACTTGCATAGTTCTTGGAAACACCTTCGTTTTGCTAGTAAAAAAAAGAAGTGAAAAAGCAATAGTAGCAGAACCCTATACTTGATGATTTCTGTTTTACGGGCAATAGTCTATGGTATGTTTCTGTGTTTAATGTTTTGTTTCCTAATGCTGGAGACATCCTCCGAGCATTAGGAGATAAAATGTCAGGCACAGGAACATGCCTTTGGCACAAAATAATGCTCATGAAACACAAAACTTCAAGGATGTAAATACTGTCATGAAAGCCTGCACTGTAAGACCCATATCCAGCATAAAAATTATGTACACAGTTAATCTCATGAAGAATGCCAACATAATCTGAATTTAGACCTGAAAGCAGAAGAAAATGTTTTGAAAACAATAGTGTATCCTTCCATACTTAAATGCACATTAATAAAACAGGAACCAATGATGATATATTCTGAGAAATAAGCATGACTACTTCATTGTATGCCCAGAAATTCATAATTTGGTTGGTACACTAAAAGATCTCTCTGCATAAAAGAAGGATCCCTCATTTGCCTTACACAAGGATATATGACAGAATTTATCTGCTGTCAATTAGCATGCAGTACAACATAATATAATGTGTGTAAAGCAATATTTGTGTATCATTTTCTCGCATTGTAAATTCAGACTTTTACTGCTGGCATAATCCACTTTTGTTACCATACAAATATTAATTATTACAGCTAAAACATAAAAAGAAAACTTGGTACACACAGAAAAAGAAAGGCTGTTTCAGCTTATATACTCATCACTGTAAACATATGGGATAAGCACAATATGTCGTTCTTTCCCTGGTCAACTAATTCAACCTTTTCATATTCCAACAAATATCAATATTAAGTTTCATAAAATCGAACTTTTAGCCTCATTTGCAACTGTATTACTATTTGGAGTAGAACTAAACATAAGCACCTCAGTTTTCTATGTAGTTTTCCCCACTGATTTGGAGATGTTTCATATTAAAATCATAAAAAGAGAACTGATGTTCACGTAAAAATTTGTGAATAATTTTTTTGATTTGTGAATCATGACTGAAATGTTGTCTAGTGGTAGCTTACAAGATCTGACCACAGAGGGATGACAGACTTTAGTATTTGTATTTTAGAACAGTCCATCTTAAACAACGCAGTTCCTCTTAGCCTAGGCGTATCTTACAGAATATAATTTTTATCCAATAGCAAAATGGTTGCAATGGTAAACAAAAGCCCATTTTGATAACAATTTGAACAAATATGCATTACGGACTAGCTGTAACAGCCATCAAATAAGCAGTGGAAACATGGATTCATTACCACCAAAACAAGGTGAAGACACAGCTATCATTAGACAAGGTGATGCAAAGTGAGTGTTATGTGTAGTGCCTACAGATTATACTCAAAGGATAATTCATCACAGACAGATGCACTAATGAAATTTCTTGACAATGTTACAGGTGGCTGTTAAGATGTAACGTCAAGAGAAGCTGTCCAAAGCAGTGTTTTTCCTCCACGGCAATGTCCTGGGTCATTCTGCTCAGGGCACAGCCACACATGCTGCTTCTTTAGGCAATTAAATTTTCCCTCACCCCTATATTCTCCTGAGATGGCACCCAGGGACTACTTCCTCTTTGCTAGATGACGAGACCATTGTGTGGCAGGCATTTCCAAAGTGGCAATGAGGGGATTTTCACAATGGGATGTTGTGTAGACTTCTATAACCAATGCCTGCACATGTCATTCATTATTAGGTTCCACATTCTGGAGCAGATTTCAGGCCCACTGTTTTCTTCCCCACAAAGAAATTTCTTGACAGTCAAATAAAGAAATTTCTTGACAGTCAAATTTTACGTCTGAAATATTTTAAATCTTTCGTATGACAAGTATACACTTGTGGTTACAGAAGAATCACAGCTACAGCACAATTTCAGATATTTCTTGAACTAAACAAAAGAAGACAAGATGTTCCTTATACGGAGACAAACGAGAGTTTTCAAATACAGTGTGCCAACCCTCAAATAATCATTAGTGGGGTTGGATTTTTAAGTGCAAGAGTTACTCATTAGTCTTAAATTTTGAATATTTTCTTAAACATAACACTTCTACACTACCTATTTCCTTACAGAAAATGTTTCTACAAGAAAGTTTACACAATTATCATAAGTCAAATGTAAATTACTTTTCCAATAATAAGACTTCAAAAAAATCACAGCCAGAGAAAGAATTTTGATATTTAATGTTTATGTAGTAAAAGAAAGAAGACAAAGGAAAAAAATAGTATTTATATTACGAAGGATAACAGAGTAAGGAGTCATTTCCACTTCCTATGTTTCAACTTGTTGCAATATGTTCTGAGAAGAGAAGCATTAATGGGCAGTTCATGATGGAATGTAATAGGTGAAACACAGAAACAAACTGGAAGATTCAGAACTTCATTAACCATGATATGAAAGAAAGACCACAGTCACTTATAAATTATAAACAGTCAAAAAATAAATGTATACAGGGTTGCCAATATACAACATTAAGCTAATAAGATGAAAACATATAACTTTAACATCTTACTTTTGTTGGTGTTAACATCCAGTTTAAAAATTGAAGACCAAATAGCATTAACTACTTACCATGAGCATATACGAAATTAATGCATTTGTCAACAATAACAGGAACATCATCTCGAGTCACTTGCTGCTCATGGAGATGCAAGCCATTATTAACTGCTGCTCTGTGAATTGCTTTCTGCCATGCTTCTGCTTCATTTTGTATATTTAATCTTAGGTACAAGGCTAGCCCTGTGTGGAAATCAGCAACCACGAGAGGACCATTTTCTAATACTTGTGGGACAATTGAATCTTTTTCTACTGGTTGCAAAACTGAAACATAGTCAAAATGTAAAATTAATTAATATTTAAAATAATAGAATTTGCTTAACATTACATTAGTAAAACTCTCCTCAATACAAATTACCTGAATAATTGGAGAGGAAGAAAACAGTGAAAGGCCTTTTTTGGAAACAGTCTTATTCACAATTATTTAACATTTGCAATATTGCTGATAGTTGTATTCTAGGCATTAGGCCATGGTCCAAAGCATAATTCTCTACAGAAAGCCTGTAGTCTATATTTAACATGTGTTACCAGTTTCGGTTTATTTAAAGCACTTCAGATGGGGTTCTCTAGAGCTGCGCTATTGTCAAATAAACTGTTATTCTTAATTAAACATTGTCACAGTTGCAGAATCAATAATCTTTCATCAAATATGCTTGAAGATGCTTTAAATAATCCAAACTCGGTCACAAACGTTTCATGTTTGTGATTTGGACCATTCTCAAAAAACAATTGCTGCTCTTTCAAAGACACTATCTCTGGAAGATAATAAACGACACTGAAATGTCTACAGCAAACAGTCCATTCTACAACTATAAAGGCAAAGGGTGAAAATTAGAGCTTTGTGCACATGTGCTTTGATAACAAGCAATAATTTCCACACTACTGGCTCACAGTTCCTCTTATACAATGCTTTGTTTATTAATTGGAATTCTACTTTAGTTGGTTCCTCCTCCTTCAAAGCTTCTATGGTTTTCAGCAGCGATGGATCTTCCCTTTGTTCAGCAGCAACATCCAGAAATGACTGAGATTTCATTGATGCTGCTGTGTACCAATATTGGATTGAAAGGCAGATGACACCCTTGTACTTGCGTCCACTTTTGTATGTCACTGTGATATCATAATTCTGAATTCTCAGTGCCCATTTTGCCAGATGGCCCAACTGCTCCTACAGACTAGTCAGCCAACATAGAGACTTGTGGTCTGTCACAATGGTGGATGGTTTGCCAATTAAATAAGGGCAGAACTTGTTGAACTTCAAAACAACTGTAAAGCACTCTTTCTCAGTTGTAGAGTAGTTCATCTTGGGCTTTGAAAGTACTCTGGAAGCAGAAGCCATCAGCTTTTCAGCACCTTCCTGAATTTGCACAAGAACTGCACCTATCCACAACTGCTAGCAGCAGTGTGAATTATGTCTCAGTATTCACCTTATACAATGCTAGGACTGGAGATCACCTCATTAAGGAAGAGGAAAGATCTTCCTTGCACTTCATTCCAGGAAAAATGTGTGTCTCCATGCAATAGTTCATCTACATCTACATGATTACTCTGCAATTCACACTTAAGTGCCTGGCAGAGGGTTCATCCAACCATTTTCATACTACTTCTCTACCATTCCACTCTTCCCGAATGGTGCATGGGAAAAAGGAACACCTAAATCTTTCTCTTATTTTATTACGATGATCATTTCTCCCTACGTAGGTGGGTGTCAACAAAATATTTTTGCATTCGCAAGAGAAAGTTGGTGATTGAAATTTCATAAACAGATCTCGCCGCAAAGAAAACCGCCTTTGTTTCAGTGACGGCCACCCCAACTTGCGTATCATATCAGTGACACTCTTACCCTTATTGCGCAATAACACAAAACGAGCTGCCCTTCTTTGCACTTTCTCAATGTCCTCCGTCAATCCTGCCTGGTAAGGATCCCACACTGCGCAGCAATATTCTAGCAGAGGACGGACAAGTGGTAATGTAGGCTGTCTCTTTGGTGGGTTTGTTGCATCTTCTAAGTGTTCTGTGAACAAAACGCTGTCTTGGTTTCGCCTTCCCCACAATATTATCTATGTGGTCTTGTAATTGTAATTCCTAGCTATTTAGTCAAATTGACAGCCCTTAGATTTGTGCGATTTATGATATACCCAAAATTTATCAGATTTCTTTTAGTACCCATGTGGATGACCTTGCAATTTTATTTGTTTAGTGCCAATTGCCACTTTTCGCACCATACAGAAATTCTCTCTAGATCATTTTGTAATTGGAATTGATTGTCTGATGATTTTACTAGATGGTAACTTACAGTGTCATCTGCAAATAATCTAAGGGGGCTGCTCAGATTATCACCTAGATCATTTATGTAAATCAGGAACAGCAGAGGGCTTATGACACTACCTTGCGGAACGCCAGATATCACTTCTTTTCTACTCGATGATTTACAGTCTATCACTACAAACTGTGACCTCTCTCAGAGGAAATCACGAATCCAGTCACACAACTGAGATGATACTCCACATGCATGCAATTTGATTAATAGTCGCTTGTGAGGAACGGTGTCAAAAGCCTTGTGGAAATCTAGGAATATGGAATCGATCCTGAGATCCCTTGTTGACAACACTCTTTACTTCATGGGAATAAAGAGTTAGCTGTGTTGCAGAAGAACAGTATTTACTGAATCCGTGTTGGTTATGTATCAATAAGTCATTTTCTTCAAGGTGATTCATAATGTTCAAGTACAGTATATGATCCAAAATCCTACTGCAAATTGAGGTCAGTGATATGGGTCTGTAATTCAATGGGTCACTCCTATTTCCATTCTTGAATATTGTTGTGACTTGTGCTACTTCCCAGTCTTTAGGAACAGATCTTTCACCAATCATGTAATTGCTAAGAAAGGCACTATTGAGTCTGCATACTCTGAAAGGAACCTCATTGGTATACCATTTGGACCGGAAGACTTGCCTTTCTTAAGTAATTTGAGTTGTTTTGCAACACCTAAGATATCTAATTTTATGTCACTCATGCTAACAGCTGTTCTGGTTTCGAATTCTGAAATATTTACTTCATCTTCTTTCGTGAAGGAATTACAGAAAACTGTATTTAGTAACTCCGCTTTAGTGGCACCATCATCGGTAACATTTCCATCGCAATCACGCAGTGACGGTATTGACTGTTTTTTGTCACTGGTGTACTTTACATATGACCAGAATCTTTCTGGGGTTTCTACCATATTTTGAGACAATGTTTCATTGTGGAAACTATTAAAAGCATCTCGCTTTGACGTCCGCACTAAATTTTGAGCTTCCGTGAAACTTAGCCAGTCTTGGGGATTTTGCGTTCTTGTGAATTTGGCGTGCATTTTCGTTGCTTCTGCAACAGTGTTCTGACTTGTTTTGTGTACCATGGTGGATCAGTCCCGTCTCTTATTAACTTATGCGGTATGAATCTATCTATTGCTGTCAATACTGTATGTTTGAATTTGAGCCATATCTGGTCTATATGTACATAATTATCTTGGAAGGAATGGAGACTCTCTCTTAGGGAGGCATCAAGCGAATTTTTATCTGCTGTTTTAAATAGATCTATTTTGCCTTTATTTTTAATGGGTGTGGTTGATATGGTTTTGAGCCTGGCTACAATGACCTCGTGTTCACTAATCCCTGTATCCATCATGACGCCGTCTATTAGATCAGGATTATTTATGGCTAAGAGGTCAAGTGTGTTTTCGCAACCATTTGCAATTCATGTGGGCTCATGAACTAACTGTTCAAAGTAATTCTCAGAGAAAGCATTTAGTACAATTTCGGAAGATGTTTTCTGTCTACCATCGGCTTTAAACATGTATTTTCGTCAACAAATCGAGGGTAGATTGAAGTCTCCACCAATTATAACTGTATGAGTGGGATACCTATTTGTAATGAGATTCAAGTTTTCTTTGAACCATTCAGCTATTATATCATCTGAGTCGGGGGTCGGTAGAAGGAGCCTATTATTATTTTGGTATGGCTGTTAGGTATAACCTCTACCCACAGTAATTCGCGTGAACTATCTATTTCAATTTCACTACAAGATAAACTACTACCAACAGACACAAACACACCACTACCTACTTTATTTAATCTATCCTTTCTAAACATAGTTTGCGCATCTGTAAAAATTTCGACAGAATTTATCTCTGGCTTTAGCCAGCTTTCTGTTCCTATAACCATTTCAGCTTCAGTGCTTTCTATCAGTGCTTGAAGCTCTGGTACTTTTCCAACACAGCTATTACAATTTACAACTACAATACCAACTGCTGCTTGGTCGATTCTCATCGTTTCTTCGCCTTGTACCCTTTGAGACTGGAGCCCTTTTTTATCTTTCCAGAGACTGTCTAACCTAAAAAACCACCTACTCCATGCCACACAGCCCCTGCTACCCGTGCAGCCGCCTCCTGTGTGTAGTGGACACCTGACCTATTTAGAGGAACCCGAAACCCCACCACCCCATCGCGCAAGTCGAGGAATCTGCAGCCTACATAGTCGCAGAACCGTTCTTGCATGGGCCAGTGCCTTGATACAGAAGTCTTTTATATATCACCTGTAGTATGAGCAAATTCTGAGAAAGCTTCTCTCATCATTAATGGGCCACAGAGTTAGAAAATCTGTGAATCTCTTATTTTATCTGTATTGGGATTAATTCCATCACCATTCACTAGAATGCCCCATGATTTTTATTTCTACAACTACCTCTCGCATATTACTGTGGCTACTGAGTATGGACTGGCAGTTGATGGAGTTGGCAGCTGATGGAGTTGGCAGTTGATGGTTGGAGAGCTGACATCACAGTTACAGTCTGCAAAAGCCAGTTATTTTGGCCACTGATGCAGCTTATATATGGATTGTGATAACCCCTTCAGCATCAACCTGGGCCTGAAGATGGCGCACTGAGGCGCCGAAACTGGTAGCTACATAATAAATAAGATCACAAGGATGGTTGCAGGCATGTCATTTTCTTGCAGTAGTCAACGGCCTTGGTCCCCAAGACCTCCAGTCAATAAGACTGGACATACAAAAACTTGTCTGATTGGTTAGTTGGATGTTTAAAGGGACCAAACTACTAGGTCATCAGTGCCTTTGTCCTCGGACAAACTGGTCTATATGACTGTAGATCAAACCATGCAAAACCCAGGGAAAGAAAACTCCAAAGTCTACCAGTGTCAGCAACGCTGAGGTAAGGGTCAAACAGAAGAAAGGGAGACAGAGGAAGAAAGTCAAGCAAGGTGCCCCATCTAAGGAGCAGCCAGAATGTCCTCCTAGCAGAATGCAATGAGTGGCCATACATCCCCCAGCCCCTGCCACTTACCAGAGGTACTCTATTCCGAGATTGCTTTGGAAAGATTAGCAACACGGACAGGGCAAGAGAAGCAGAGAGAGACAAAAGATGAACAACTCTAACAGACCACACGTGAAAGGGGGAGTGGGGGGGGGGGAGGGACGGGGGGGGGGAGGGGGGGGGGGGGTTCGAGAGAGTAGAGTAAAGCAGCAGGTAGGGTGGGGACTGGGGTGTATCACCAAGTGCAGACAACTGCAGCCCGATCTGGGCACAGGAGGCAACAGTGAGTTCTGCCAACCCCTCAGTGGGCTGATAAGCTTAAGTTGCCCACCCTTAAAGCCCACTTCATGAATAAAACATAAGACTAAGTCAGCCACTGAGGCATTGTCTCCTAACACCATGGGTAGTGAGTCATGGATATTAAGAGTCCACAGCAGGGCAGCTAAGTTGGGACAGTCCAGCAAAATGTGGCCCACCATTAAATGGGCGCCACAATGACAATGGGGTGGGTCCTCGCTATGGACGAGATGACCATGCGTCAGCCTAGTAAGGGTGATGTGGAGCCAAAAGGATGATAAGAGTCATTGTGAGAGGTCTGTATGGAGGACCTCCACAGATTCGAAGTCTCCTGTATCACCTATAGTTTGTTTGGCGAAGTCAGAGTGAGTGACTCCATATTCCAGGCACCTAAAACTTGACAGTGTAACACCGATCTACCATTCTGAGGTCTGTTTCCAGAATATTGATCTCAAGAGTTGGTTTACTAGTAGCCAGTTTAACCAGGATATCAGCGAGTCCATTCCCCAGGATCCTGACATGGCCTGAGGTCCAGACAAATGACACTGAGCATTCTCACTGTTCAAGGGGCATACAGGGGCTGCTTGATAGCAATTACCACGGGATGGCGAGGATAGCACTGGCCAAGAGGTTGCCAACTGCTCAAGGAGTTGATGCAGATGAGAAAGGATCCAGCAGTGCATGAAAAGATATGCTCAAGAGCATGAGAGACGGTTACCAACTTTGCAGTGAAAACATTACAGCCAATTAGCACGGAGAGCAGTTGAGTGTGTCCCACATGAGTATAAGCATAGCCTACACAACCAGTAACCATCAATCCATCAGTATAGACAACTTCTGAAACCTGGGATGTGCCAAGGATGGGCGAAAATTGGCAGCGGAGGGCCTCGGGATGAACCAAGTCTTTCGGACCTCGTGATAGGCCAAGACAAAGCTGTGGCTGATACATGTACCTGGGAGGTGTGCGGGAATGGGTACAGAGGAGAGGTGGAAAAGGTAACAACTGAAGTTCCAAGATGATAGACCAGACGCAGATTGTGATTGTGATCTTTGACCAGGGCCGCCACTGCAGGGGATCGATTACCGTGTTTGGATAGAGGAGACGGTAGTTCGGATGCTAAGGGTAGCGTAATTGACAAGCTGTTCTTGGCACCTGATCCACACTGGAGGGACCCCAGCCTCCACTAGTAAGCTGTTCAGAGGACTAGTTTGAAGGGCTCCTGTCGCAAGTCAAACCGTACAGTGTTGTATCAGATCCAGTATCTGCAGTGCTGAAGGTGATGCCAAATCATATGCCAGACTCCCATAATCAAGGCGGGATTGTATCAGGGTTTTGTAAAGCTGCAGGAGGGTAGTGTGATCTGCACCCCAGTTGGCGTTACTCAGGCAGCAAAGTGTATTAAGGTGCAGCCAGCACTTTCGCTTATGCTGGTGAAGATGGGGAATCCTTGTCAAGCAAGAATCGTAGACCAGTCTCCACATTGAGTAACTGGTCATCGAGGTAAAGTTCTCGTTGTGCGTGAAGAGCACAACATTGACGGAAGCACATGACGCCGAGTCCTGGCGGTGGAAAATCAAAAGCCATGGTTGAGGGCCCATGCCTTAGCCTTTTGTATGTCACCTCACAGTCAATAATCAGCGATATCCAGAGAAGGAATAGTAGAGGCAAAAGTTGTCAGCAAACAAGGAGGGTGATAACGATACTGAGTACCCCACAGCTGCTGCTAGACAACTGATGGCTACTACAAAGAGAGGGACACTCAGTACAGAGCCATACAGGATCCCACAGTTTCTTGAATATGGGAGGGTTCACTGTGGGAAACATCTACTCGAGCCCAGAACGTACAATGCAACAGGAAGTTCTGGATGAAAATCGGGAGTAAGGATGTTGTGTCTGCATATGGTGTCATAAGCTTTTTGCATGTCAAAGGTGTTGGCATCAGGCAAAAGCTGTTTGGATGGCTAACTCCAGGTAAGCCAGATTATCAGTAGTGGAATGGCCTTGGCGAAAACCACTCTGGGAAGGAGCCGGAAGACCTGAGACTCTAGAGGCCTATACAGCCATTGGTTCACCATGTGTTCAAGCAACTTACAGGCAACATTGGTGAGCCTTACTGGGTGATAACTGTCCATCTCTAGAGGATGCTTACTGGGTTTCAGTACTGGAACAATGATGCTTTCCCGCTACTGTGATGGGAACTCATACTCGCTCCAGATGCAGTTACAGATGGGACTGATATGACACTGACAGTCATCCAGTAGGTGCCTGATTATCTGGTTGTGGATGTTGTCCAGCTCTGGGGTTGTATCATGGCAGTGGGTGAGGACACTAACGAATTCCAATTCACTGAACAGAGCATTATATGGCTCCAGGTGGCAGGCAGAAAATTATAATTGTTTTCGTTCCAACCACTGTTTTAGGATACAAAAGGCAGGTTGAAATTCTCAGACATCGACGTTTGAGCATAGTGCAGAGCAAAATGTTCGGCGACAGTGTCTAGGTCAGTGTAGACAATGTCATTCAAGGTAATACCAGGTACACCTACAGGCATCTGGTATCCATAGAGATGTCCTGCCATAGCACAAACCTGTGAAGGAGAGGTCCGATGGTTGAAACGCACCATTCCCATCATCCTTGCTTCCGCCTTTTTATTAGCTGGTAAAGGCACTTAAAAGGCAATGAGATGCTCCACTGACGGGTGCTGCTTATGGTGTTGGAGTGCCCACTTATGCTCTCAAATGGCCTCTGCAATTTCTGAGGACCACCAATGTAGTGTCTTTTGTCAGGATGAGCCCGATGAACCTGGCATCGCTAAATCAGCTGCTGCAAAAATGGCTGTAGTTGTATGCTGGACAACCACATTGATATCTCCATGCGGCAGAGAGAAAAGGTCAACAGCAGAAGCGAAAGCATCGTAGTCAGCACTATTGTGAGCCCATATGGGCAGGCGTCCAGAGGAGTGATAGTGAGGGAGGGGAGGGGCAGGAAGATCAGGAATTGGTCACTATGACACAGGTCATCATGGACCCTCCAGTGGATGGATGGGAGAAGACAACAGGTGCAAATGGAAAGGTCTATGGCCGAGAAGGTTCCATGCGCCACCCTGAAGTGTGTGGGGGTACCAGTATTCAAAGAGGGGTTCCAACCAATAAAGGATTATGGGCATTGAAATCACCTAAGATTAGAAAAGGTTGGGGGAGCTTAGAAACCAATGCAAACAGTATGTTGTGAGACACTTCACCATTGGGAGGGAGGTAAATACCACAGATGGCAATATCCTGAAATACCCTTATCCAAACAGCCACAGCCTCTAAAAGGGTATGAGAAGGCACAAGATCTCTATACAGTGACTACTGCAAACTCCGCCAAACACCCTGTCACAGGCAGCATGATTCTTATAATACCCACAGTATCCACGAAGGGGTGGGGTCTGTGTAGCTGGAAATCGGGCCTCCTGAAGGGCAATGCAGAAGGCAGCTTATGTGCTTAAAAGATGTTGTAGCTATGCCAGGTTCTGGGAAAAACTGTTACAATTCCATTGCAGAATAATGTTGTCAATGTACAGAGACAATCTGCATTCGAACAAATACATTTGCCTCAGATGCCAATCTATATGGGAGGGAACATTTGACATGGAAAGAATGGCAACTGTCAAAATGTAAGTACTGTTGTTTGCTGGTAGGTTTAATGTGGACAGAAGTGTGCAGCTGGCCTTCAATGTGGACGAGATCAACATCAAGGAAAGTGTCATGGGATTCAGAATAGGAACATGTGAAATTTAATTGGGAGAAGGTATTCAAAAATTCCAGGAATTTTAGCAGGTCAGCCTCACCATGAGTCCAAATGGTAAAGATGACATCCATGTATCTAAACCAAACTATGGGCCAAAGACTTATGGATCCCAGGAAAGCCCCTTCCAAGGTACTTACCAACAACTACTTCATCTTCGAGGGGCAGACATCCAAACAGATCAGGGGTATGGCCATGGGGAACCAGGATGGCACCTTCCTGTGGCAACCTTTTCATGGATTGCTTGGAAGGGGCTTTCCTGGGATCCATAAGCCTTCAGCCCCTGGTTTGGTTGAGACACATTGAATGATGTCATCTTGCAGGATCTTCTTCGCTTCCTCATGGATTACCTCATTCAGTTCGCAACACTCTATATGAGCACTGGCTAATTGGTGGATGATCCCCAGAGTTGATATGCTTTTTTGATATGGTTTTTTACCTCCAAAAGTATCCGAGAACTGACGCAGATAGCTGTCACTCGTCGACAATGTTACTCGGTCAGGCCACATCCTATTGGCAGTTTGATCGTAGCTTCCTCCTCTGTGTTGTCAGTATTGGTAGTGGAGCATGATTCTTCACTAATGATACTAAGCTGCCCTCCCTGGGCTGGTTTGGCTTTCCCTATGCACATACACCTTTTGCAATGAATAGTGCCCACTTGTAACAATTAGTGATTCAAAGTTCTCCTTGACCATGTACATTGTTTATGATTGTCGCTGACACACAGATTTCTTTTGTGAGCCTGAGTAGCTATTTCAGTCAACAAAAGCTTCCCTGTTTGATCTCAATGATGATAATGGGATAACAAGGCCTTCAACAGCAAACAACTGTTCGGAGCAATCATCCACTGTTTACGGCTGCTTGTAATGCCTGCAAGAAGTCTGATCCGAGAATAAAATCAAGACTACATTTTGTTACACAAAAGTTCTGTGTTGTGTCATTGATAGTTATTCTCACAGTACACGTTTTTGTTGGATGGAATTATATCCCATGTGCAATCTTCAGCAAAATACTTTCGTAAAACGCAACAGTCTAATTTAGCTGACAATGATAAGTATTCAACATAACAGTAAAGTAGACCCCGAGCCAATTTGTGATTTTCAGGGTAGCTGTCGATGACATCAATGAGATCTCCTGTCATCTTGGTAACTGTCATCTGTGATGGCCTCACCTCCATAGATGGTCACCTCTCCTAGTTTTCCTGAATTCAGTGGCTAGATGAGTAGATGGTACCTCTATACGATGATAGGGAACACTTTCATCACGTTGGCTAGCAACCTCATCCAGTGTATGGTGATGAGCTTCTTCCCACATATCTACTTTAATCATCTACAGTTGATTGGCATGAGTAGGACTGCTGTAACAGTTGAAATCTTGTGGCATAATAGTCATTGAATGCTCTTCTTCTTGCTCTGTAGTAGTGCACAATGTACTCAGGGCATCAACACTGAAAACAGACAAGACATATTGTCCTCCATCCTCCAGATGTCTGTTGTTCTGCGAGGTGTTACATTTGGCAGAGGAATTGGTTGTACCTGCACTGGTCGGATGTTTGGTTGTCATTTCAATGGTGGTGTAGGTCCAAATTGGTGGAATCCATTCTTCACGACATGTTCAACTGTTGGTGAAAGATTGGTGCCAAAGAGTGATACACCTCTTCTTCAGTATTCTCTATTGCCTACAGACACACTAGGTCAAAATTCACACCATTTCTTGTGTACTAGGTGTGACAGTTCTGTCTACTATAAAATGCTACTATAAAATCTCTTCTCTTACAACTTGGTGTCAGAGAGGCAACATCATGGTGGTCTCCCACAGCTGCCAAAGTGACAACATTCAGAAGTCAACTATAGCTCTTCTTTCACACTTTTTTCTGTGTCGTTTCCTTGATACAGTGGCACCACTTGATGAATTTTTCTATTGTTGTGACATCCTTTAGTAAAACAGCTTGGTACAGGTCTTCTGTGACTTCTCTCAAGAAATGTGAGATTCTGTTGGCTTCTGTAATATTCGAATTCACTATGTTGCAAAGAGCCAGACACTCTGTATGTAAGCCTGTGTTATTTCACCACGACAGGTGCTGTTCTTCAACTGTTCTTCTGTTAAGTGGACTTGCTGTTGAATGATACCACAAATTTTCTTTAGTTTGGCCTGGAATTCATCCCAGCATTGCTGGTCTGTGCCATCCAAGTAAAAATATAGATTTGTCAAGCACATCATGTCATCTCACCTGTTGCATTTCGTGATTCCGTCAAATCCTAAACCCATTTTGTTGGGTCCTTACCAGAACCTCCGATAAATACTGATGAACGTCAGATGCCTCATGTGCAGCTGACTTATTGACACTTATCACTGGAAGCACCTTCATTATGATCACCAATATAAAGCCAGAAAAGAACTGACCTTCCAGACAGAGAGTGGAGCTATTTATACAGACATTTTATATTCTAGAATGTTCGTATTTATAAGGTACTCATACACCAGAACACACACATACAAGCATTACAAACATATTTCAAGTACCTTCCAGAACTTATAAATACTAAATAACATATAATTGCTTGTGGTTGGGTTTGAAATGGCAACCCCCAGCACATCTGCCAGACATACTAGCCACTACAAAATACTGCATGCATTACAACTCATAGCAATATTAATTGATTATCAACACAGGTTTTGTAGCTAGTGTTTAGAATTGTTTTGTTAATTTAAGTGAGTATTTGGGGTTAGTTTAGTTTAGCTAGAACTTAGCGTTAGATAGATGTGGCCAGCATTTCATGCAAGAATGGAAATCCACTTTTAAGAGGTTAAATGACCACAGAAAAATGTATAAGAAATTAAAACTGTTCTATATCATTTAGTATTTGTAAAACAGTATTAGTAATACAATATACAGATTTGTATAGCAGCTGCTTAGCATTTTCTAACATTAAGGTAATGGGCAATAGTGGCATTTTGTTGAAACCTTGTTGATACACTGACATTAAAGGTGTGGCCTACAGGCATTTACTTCTTAGAGTAATGACAAGAACACATGGAAATAGAGGAAGATAACATTATCTGTAGTGCTGTACACATCAAAGCAGTATCTGATCTGCATTAATAACAAATTTATTGTTTCATTTTATTATAACAGCCACAAAAATGTTGTACTTTGGTTTTATACTATAGGATTGGTGTGCAACAGGCCTTTTGCATTGTCTCTGTCTTTAGCCAGTCTCTTCATGGGGTGGTAACTGTTGTACACTTTGTTATTCATGAGTTATATTTTATTATTCTGCTGTTCCTTCCCTCCAGTGCACCTTGGAATATTTTTATCGCATTTGCACATTTTAAAATGTGATCTATTAAATTTACTTGCCCCTCATTATTGTATTCTACAGATCTAGTTTCATCCACTGAGAACACCAATGATCTTGAGATAAAGTGTCTTCGACTGATAACCAAAATTAACTGCATCCTGCATTCAGTCTCAGCTAATGTTTAAATTTTGATAAGAAATTTAAAAAATCAGCAATGGTGGCCGAAGACTTCCAATGCAAGGGTCACCCACATCCTCCATATAGCCTAGACAAAGAGGACAGAGAAGCGGATGGAGGTTGGGGGCACCTTCTTGCCCCTTTTGGATGGGGAAATGCTCCTAAAAGGAGGAAAATTCACCAATTATCAACAGCATGAAGATGCAGAAGTCAATGGAAACTACTATGTTAAAGACACACAATATGTATCAACAGGTCATGGGGACTGTAACTGAAAGAGAGTCGTGATGAACTCTCTATTGGCAAAAGATTCTAGATTAGGTCCCCATTTGGGTCTTTTGGAAGGCATTGTTAAGGCGAAAGTGACGATTGGAAACTGATGGAACAATAGATGAAAGGTAACATTCTATGACTTGGAGTGTGGAATGTGAAAAGTCCGGATGTCATAGGAAGTTAGAAAAATCTGAAAAGAGAAATTCAGAAACTCAGTCTAGATACAGTAGAGTTCAGTGAAGTGAAATGGAAAGAAAATAAGGATTTATGATCAGACAAATACAGGGTAATATCAGCAGCAATGAAAATGGTATAATGGAAATAGGATCCATCATGAGCAGGAGGGTAGGACAGTTCAGTGAATACGCTGTCATCGCAAGCAGAAGGTGATGAGATAGAGAAAGTATACGAGAATATTAAAAATGCAGTTCAAAATGTAAAGGGAGATGAAAATTTAAGTAGTACGGAAAAGAATAGATGACAAAAATACAGAACAATTGGGCTCAGTAGTAGGAATGAGAGAAGAGAGAGACAAACTAAGTTTTGCAGTAAATTTCAGCTAGTAATAGCAAATACACTGTAAGAGGAAGTGTATTTGCAAAAGGCCTTGGAGATGTGTGAAAATTCTGGATGGATTATATCATGGTCAAACAGACTCCAACATTTAGACATGGGAATGTAATCTCTACCCAGGAACAGATACAGACTCAAATCACAATTTAGTAATAGTGAGGAGTGGACTGATGTTTCACAGCAATGTTTGGAAGAATCAGTGTGGAGAGAAGAGGGATAAATACAGTAGAATTATGAGGTGCATTTGAAGTTGTCTAACCTATTGTAATCAGATTTTCACAACACTTTCAAGTGGTAATAGCAGTGCACGATTCAAATCCCAAGGTAATAACTTTAATAGTTCCTGAAATATATCTATTAACTTAAAGCCCTAAATTTACATACTTGCACAAGTAACTGCTTCCTGTTCCCCTGGTATGACATTGATTATGTGCCACAGAAAAAATGTAATAAAACAACTTATAGCCAAATAATGAAAACATAGCTTTTACCAATACAAGCAGGACCTGTATTATCAGAAGTACTGGGTGGTTATAGCTATCGTGCAGCTATCTATGAAGCTCCAGAGAGGGCCAAAATTATCACATGCCAGCAAAACTTTGTACATATTCTAATGTGTTAATGCAGAACAGATTTATACCTTAAAAAATTAGTTCCAGTTTTGGCCACCAGGTGCAAATCTGGTGCTGTGAATGCAAAAAAAAGACATATAGGAATATTTCCATATGTAAAGGATTAGGTTTGGGACATGGGCAGAAAGATATATTGTTGATTTTATTATCAACCATCACTTTCACAATTTGTTCAATAGGAGCCTGGAGATGTCAACAAGGTAATGTATATTGCCAGATCTGCACCAGGTGGCCAAAATTGGAATTAATTCTTTTTCCACGTAAACTGGTTCTGCATAAATGCATTAGCATATCCACCAAGTTTCACTGCCATACAATAATTACAGCTGCACTTTAATTATAACCATCAAGTATTTTGGAACATCCTTTCTCATTTCAAGTTATTTTTGATTAATACTATGTATACAGTTGAAATGTTGTCAGATTGTGTGGTGAAGTGAAAGAAGAGTGTACAAGAGGAATGGATCTTAAAATTGTAAGTAATAAGTATGAATATAATAGAGGGAAACATTCCACGTGCGAAAAATATATCTAAAAACGAAGAAGCTGTAACTCACCAAACAAAAGTGTTGGTATGTTGATAGAGACAATGAAAACAATAAAAAACGCACGCACACAAATTTCAAGCTTTCGCAACCCAAGGTTGCTTCATCAGGAAAGAGGGAAGGAGAGAGAAAGACAAAAGGATGTGGGTTTTAGGGGAGAGGGTAAGGAGTCATTCCAATCCCGGGAGCAGAAAGACTTACCTTAGAGGTAAAAAGGGACAGGTATACACTCACGCCCACGCGCACGCACACACACAGACATCCATCCACACATATACACAGGCAGACATGGACTCCTTACCCTCTCCCTTAAAACCCACATCCTTTTGTCTTTCCCTCTCCTTCCCTATTTCCTAATGAAGCAACCTTGGGTTGCGAAAGCTTGAAATTTGTGTGTGTGTTTGTGTGGTTTTTATTGTTTTCATTGTCTCTATCAACATACCAACGCTTTTGTTTGATAAGTAATAAGTATGTTTGATAATGTATATGCAATCAGTATTTACATTGACAATATAATGTAATTGGGTAGATAGTAGATAAAAAATCTACTCACCCTCTGAAAATTTTGGTAAATTGTTGAATAATATTTTGGTAAGGAACAGTACAATATGGGACAGCATATGGTTAATATAACCACTTATGTCTGAGCTGGGTGATTTTTCTGTGAGCTTTGTTAGTTAAATCAAAAACGTTCCTTTGTTGCAACAAGTGGTAACAGCATGAGGCGTATTATACAGCCTTCGTTTATACTATACATACTAGCTCACAGAGAAGTTAGAAACTATGCAATACTTTGACAAGAAAATATATCATTGAATACTATGTGAACATTTTCTGTTAACAGAATGATTTTTGTTTCAGTTTCTAATTGGAAGGTCATTGGTTCAATATGGGTGCTGCTTTTAGTGAGTAGTTTGAGTGAAACAAATAATAAAAGATAATGATAAACATTAATATGTATACGAAGAACTAGTGTTACAAAAGTGTACTTGACATTTAGTATAGTTCAGGTGGCAGTATTTGTGATTTTTCAGTATGAAAATACTTTACAGTTATTTGTCAAAAATTTTAGTTAGTTTAGTTATCTGAAGTGCACATCAAGCAAATTAAGATATAACAGAGAGCAGTTTAGGGATACATTCAGTAATTTCAGTTTCTTACAGCTTTTCTTGGAAGAGTTACACTGTTCGTCATCCTAGACCAAACAATGATCTGTAACTGTAACATGATAAGCCATCCTACAATGCAGAAAGGTAGCCAAGATGCATCCACGTGTATCTTGCTCAGCAGATGGCCGAAGTGATGTACAGATGCAAGATGGATAGATGTCAGCGAGGTACACACCCTCTAGGTTACCTACTTCGAACTTAGTAGAAGCAGGAGGTATACACAACTAGCAGTGATCATTGGGTAAGACTGCTGGTACTTTGTCGTGAACTAACAATGGCTGCCACCAGCCATATTGCAAGAATGAAGGAAATTCCAAATACTGTTACTAATATTATGCACTCACCAGTTGCGTCATGTAACACTCAAAACCACTAATTACAAAAATGAGTAGCACTTAGAACTACTGTGTAACACCCTGAGGCACAGTGTCAGATCTGGCTTAATGAACACTATTTAGAGACACTACGTAGTTTCATATAATTCTTTTATTTTAGCTTCTAGCCACAATTACCTAATTTCAATCAATAAAGTGTAATTAGTGCTAATTAACCATTTCCCAGATATGCAAACTCATCAGCCTAGAATAGTTTTATTAAATTATTATTAAAATTATTATTATTGTTTTTGTTCTGGAGTCAGGGAGCATGGGACAAACTTGCACACAGTTATTCAGCTTGGCACTGCTTGACAGAGTTGTTGAATGTCCTCCTGAGAGATATTGTGCCAAATTCTGCCCAACAGATGTATTAGATCCCCAAAATACTGAGCTGGTTGGATGCCCCTGCCCATGTTGTTGTTGTTGTGGTCTTCAGTCCTGAGACTGGTTTGATGCAGCTCTCCATGCTACTCTATCCTGTGCAAGCTTTTTCATCTCCCAGTACCTACTGCAACCTACATCCTTCTGAATCTGCTTAGTGTATTCATCTCTTGGTCTCCCTCTACGATTTTTACCCTCCACGCTGCCCTCCAATACTAAATTGGTGATCCCTTGATGCCTCAGAACATGTCCTACCAACCGATCCCTTCTTCTGGTCAAGTTGTGCCACAAACTTCTCTCCTCCCCAATCCTATTCAATACCTCCTCATTAGTTATGTGATCTACCCATCTAATCTTCAGCATTCTTCTGTAGCACCACATTTCGAAAGCTTCTATTCTCTTCTTGTCCAAACTATTTATCGTCCATGTTTCACTTCCATACATGGCTACACTCCATACGAATACTTTCAGAAATGACTTCCTGACACTTAAATCAATACTGGATGTTAACAAATTTCTCTTCTTCAGAAACGCTTTCCTTGCCATTGCCAGCCTACATTTTATATCCTCTCTACTTCGACCATCATCAGTTATTTTGCTCCCCAAATAGCAAAACTCCTTTACTACTTTAAGTGCCTCATTTCCTAATCTAATTCCCTCAGCATCACCCGACTTAATTAGACTACATTCCATTATCCTTGTTTTGCTTTTGTTGATGTTCATCTTATATCCTCCTTTCAAGACACTGTCCATTCCATTCAACTGCTCTTCCAAGTCCTTTGCTGTCTCTGACAGAATTACAATGTCATCGGCGAACCTCAAAGTTTTTATTTCTTCTCCATGAATTTTAATACCTACCTCGAATTTTTCTTTTGTTTCCTTTACTGCTTGCTCAATATACAGATTGAATAACATCGGGGAGAGGCTACAACCCTGTCTCACTCCCTTCCCAACCACTGCTTCCCTTTCATGTCCCTCGACTCTTATAACTGCCATCTGGTTTCTGTACAAATTGTAAATAGCCTTTCGCTCCCTGTATTTTACCCCTGCCACCTTTAGAATTTGAAAGAGAGTATTCCAGTCAACATTGTCAAAAGCTTTCTCTAAGTCTACAAATGCTAGAAATGTAGGTTTGCCTTTCCTTAATCTTTCTTCTAAGATAAGTCGTAAGGTCAGTATTGCCTCACGTGTTCCAGTGTTTCTACGGAATCCAAACTGATCTTCCCCGAGGTTGGCTTCTACTAGTTTTTCCATTCGTCTGTAAAGAATTCGTGTTAGTATTTTGCAGCTGTGACTTATTAAGCTGATAGTTCGGTAATTTTCACATCTGTCAACACCTGCTTTCTTTGGGATTGGAATTATTATATTCTTCTTGAAGTCTGAGGGTATTTCGCCTGTTTCATACATCTTGCTCACCAGATGGTAGAGTTTTGTCATGACTGGCTCTCCCACGGCCGTCAGTAGTTCCAATGGAATATTGTCTACTCCGGGGGCCTTGTTTCGACTCAGGTCTTTCAGTGCTCTGTCAAACTCTTCACGCAGTATCGTATCTCCCATTTCATCTTCATCTACATCCTCTTCCATTTCCATAATATTGTCCTCAAGTACATCGCCCTTGTATAGACCCTCTATATACTCCTTCCACCTTTCTGCTTTCCCTTCTTTGCTTAGAACTGGGTTTCCATCTGAGCTCTTGATATTCATACAAGTGCTTCTCTTATCTCCAAAGGTCTCTTTAATTTTCCTGTAGGCGGTATCTATCTTACCCCTAGTGAGATAAGCCTCTACATCCTTACATTTGTCCTCTAGCCATCCCTGCTTAGCCATTTTGCACTTCCTGTCGATCTCATTTTTGAGACGTTTGTATTCCTTTTTGCCTGTTTCACTTACTGCATTTTTATATTTTCTCCTTTCATCAATTAAATTCAATATTTCTTCTGTTACCCAAGGATTTCTACTAGCCCACGTCTTTTTACCTACTTGATCCTCTGCTGCCTTCACTACTTCATCCCTCAAAGCTACCCATTCTTCTTCTACTGTATTTATTTCCCCCATTCCTGTCAATTGCTCCCTTATGCTCTCCCTGAATCTCTGTACAACCTCTGGTTATTTTAGTTTATCCAGGTCCCATCTCCTTAAATTCCCACCTTTTTGCAGTTTCTTCAGTTTTAATCTACAGTTCATAACCAAAAGATTGTGGTCAGAGTCCACATCTGCCCCTGGAAATGTCTTACAATTTAAAACCTGGTTCCTAAATCTCTGTCTTACCATTATATAATCTATCTGATACCTTTTAGTATCTCCAGGGTTCTTCCATGTATACAACCTTCTTTCATGATTCTTAAACCAAGTGTTAGTTATGATTATGTTGTGCTCTGTGCAAAATTCTACCAGGCGGCTTCCTCTTTCATTTCTGTCCCCCAATCCATATTCACCTACTATGTTTCCCTCTCTCCCTTTTCCTACACTCGAATTCCAGTCACCCATGACTATTAAATTTTCGTCTCCCTTCACAATCTGAATAATTTCTTTTATTTCATCATACATTTCTTCAATTTCTTCGTCATCTGCAGAGCTAGTTGGCATATAAACTTGTACTACTGTAGTAGGTGTGGGCTTCGTGTCTATCTTGGCCACAATAATGCGTTCACTATGCTGTTTGTAGTAGCTTACCCGCATTCCTATTTTCCTATTCATTATTAAACCTACTCCTGCATTACCCCTATTTGATTTTGTGTTTATAACCCTGTAGTCACCTGACCAGAAGTCTTGTTCCTCCTGCCACCGAACTTCACTAATTCCCACTATATCTAACTTCAACCTATCCATTTCCCTTTTTAAATTTTCTAACCTACCTGCCCGATTAAGGGATCTGACATTCCACGCTCCGATCCGTAGAACGCCAGTTTTCTTTCTCCTGATAACGACATCCTCTTGAATAGTCCCCGCCCGGAGATCCGAATGGGGGACTATTTTACCTCCGGAATATTTTACCCAAGAGGACGCCATCATCATTTAATCATACAGTAAAGCTGCATGCCCTCGGGAAAAGTTACGGCTGTAGTTTCCCCTTGCTTTCAGCCGTTCGCAGTACCAGCACAGCAAGGCCGTTTTGGTTATTGTTACAAGGCCAGATCCGTCAATCATCCAGACTCTTGCCCTTGCAACTACTGAAAAGGCTGCTGCCCCTCTTCAGGAACCACACGTTTGTCTGGCCTCTCAACAGATACCCCTCCGTTGTGGTTGCACCTACGGTACGGCTATCTGTATCGCTGAGGCACGCAAGCCTCCCCACCAACGGCAAGGTCCATGGTTCATGGGGGGCCCCTGCCCATAATGCTCCAAATGTTCTCAGTTGGGGAGAGATCTGCCAATCTTGCTGACAGGGTTTGGCAAGTGTTGTAACTGCAACCAGGACGGTCGCAGGGTAGCAATAACGAAAAGCGCGGCAGGACCCGCTGAGAGGCCCGCGAACAACAGCACAACGGGAGAGGACGGACACGAACAACGAAAGACAGAACGAATACAACAAGATCGAACAACAGAGTCACAAGGAAACAAACATGTCCACTCACACACAGAACAAGGAAGAAAGCGGTCTAGCATGAAGCGAGGTGTAAACCGCCGTACACGTGATTAGACTGACTGGCTGAGCGCGAGGCAGGCGCTTAAGTACGCTATCAGGGGCGCTGCTATTGGCCGCTGGGCCCACGTGTTCCCCTGTGGCACCCTCACACTAAAAGCGGGCGAGGCCGCGTGCGCCGCCACAGCTTACCGCGCGATGGTGCAGACCTCTATGGGTCTTCGACGTCCATTACATCTGGCGCGGATTCAAATTCCGCGGCACGTGGTACCAGAGCAAGCAAGCATGAAGACAAGCAGTAAAAACTCTCACCAAGTGTAGGCAGACATTATCTTGCTGATATTTAAGCCCAAGATGGCTTGCCGTTTAGGGCAACAAAATAGGGCACAGAATGTCATCGACGTACCACTGTACTGTAAGGATGCCACGAAAGACAATCAAAGCAGTCCTACTACGAAAAGAAATGGCATCCCCGACCATCTGTCCCAGCTGTCAGGCCGTACAGCGGACAACAGTAGGGTTGATACCCCCCACTGTTCAAGGTGTCTTCAAACACATCCAGTTCCAGCAGAACCACTCACACTCGTCACCATACTACATTTCATAATGTGCACATAGTGATCCATGGTGAGATGACCATAAATTTGATGAAATATCCCTGTCCCAGCCAATGAGATCCACTCCCAGCACAAGACTGCGATGCGACCAACATATGAATGTTGCACAATTTACTGTGGTTGTAACACGGTCCAAGTGAACTGTGGACTACCTCCAGACATTCGCTCATTCACTGGCCCTCCGCCACACACCGTTGGGTGGCTTGCGGAGTATAAATGTGGATGTAGATGTAAACTCATCTGAAAAGATGATGTGCTACCAGTCATGATCTACATTCAGTTCAGTGAAGGCAAGCCTATAAAGTTTGTGATCATCAGAGAGGGTCTCTTTATTAAAAGCCCTATGGGCTCTAAGACCAGCATCCCTTAAGAAGATGTGAATTGTTTGCAAGCTTTCAATGGAAGTGGTCTCATTATTGTGTTGGACAGCAATTAGAAGTGGTCTTTTCATACAGGTTCCAACTAACACATTGTCTTGCTAAGGTGTCGACCATCTCCAAAGCCTGACCCTCTACGCTGGCCAATTATGCATCTCACACCACCGCTTTATCTGCTTCTAGACACAGTGAGGGCAAACACCACTCCTGGCTGACACTTCACATGCACTGAAACCATCATACTGGACGAGTGCCAGGACACTACCTCTCGTGGCTTGCATATGCTGAGGTGTTGCTGAGGTGTCCTGACAGTAAATTTAATTATTTTACTGGAATTCAAACCCTCAAAGATTGTCATGTAACGACCACATCACACCACAAATTTGCTCTTTTTTGTTTTATTCATGGCATAAACATTTTGGCATTCCAAACCGATAAAAGTAAGTGTTATAATGCGTATATAAAAGAGTATGCAGTAATTGTATGCAAACACAGAAAATATAAAAGGCCTATAAGTAAAACTTTTTCCATAGGATGAGAGCAAATACCCCCTAAAAGTGTGTTACATGTGGTGTTGTTTGCCAGTATGTGTTGCACTGGTGCAAGCTGTACACAGCCGAAGGTACCTAAGCTTATCAAAACATGCAGGCAGGTTTTTTTTTAACCGTACATGGTGAGGGTGTATATGCCCCAGGACCACCGGTAAGTCTGGGAAACACCTGAAATTTTTTTTTTTCACCGGGAGAAATCCGGATAACCCCTGGAAACTTTTAGAATTTCAGGAATTTGTCATTTTTTTTACTTTTCAATTTTTTGCGCTCCTGACTGGTAAGAACTGATACTCTAACAAAGAATTTTATTTTAGCCCACTACTGCAGAATAATACTGCAGCAATACAACATAAATGAGAAAATAACACTAAAATAAAACTTAGCCACAAAAAATAAGCCACTTACAAAAACAAAACATAGTGCACGCACAAGCATCTGCAGACAGTAAAATGTGTCAGAAACTACGCAATAGTTCATAACAACAAACTGCTACAATGTGCCTTTCTCATGGGCCTTGTTTCGATGAGCGTGATGTCACAACTGTTTACATTTCTAACAGGTCACGAGGAAATATTGCAAATAGTGATTTGAGAAGCGTTACTTTGTAGTTTCATATAAAAAAAAAAGTGTTAAGTCAGTTCTTTCTATGGAAAACTCAAAGTGCTTGAGGGAACATTTATTCAGACAGGTAGCCCACGAAATGTTTGTTGCACAGAAGTGAAATAGAAATATTGAGCTACCATTTAAGCTGTGCACTTCATATCCAGCCTAACCATACTCTCGGATTGGGAGGAGGGAGGGAGGGGGGGGGGGGGGGAGATCAGTGACCAGTATCACATGTGAAAGCTGGACTTTTCTTGTAGCTACACAGCATGTATATTAATTTAAACCATTATCTTTCTATTTGTGTGTTCAGCCCACTTAATAATGATGTTGCTATTGGTTGGCTACATCATCCGACCTATGTCCTGAATATCTGCTGTCATTGGCTGGCAAGTTTTACAGCTCCATGGGAAAGCATACTGTCATTTAATATATAAAAAATTTGCTTTCACCTGGGAAATTCAAGAAAAATCCAGGATTTTTTTTCTTCTCCGTGTATACATTCTGACAGTGCACTTCAGTGAAATAGCTCTCAAAACTAAGGGCCTGAATCCAAAATAGTTCTGCAAACATGTAGGCGCCACTGTAATATTTTGGCTGCATTTTGAAGAAAACCTAATGGAATTCTTGGGATACAACTACTGCATATGTGTGGACAGAAGAAAAGGAGTGGTTAGTAGATAATTACCATTCTTGCGTCATTTTGACAAACGAAACTCCAGATGATATGCGGAAGCATTCCACGTATAAAAGAAAACACACAAAACAGAACCTAAATACCTGGAATTTCTGCCATTTAGTATAAGATAATACTGTGTTTACAACCTTGGTGGACAGCACCTGGGCTTGTTGGAAAATAATAAGTTACAGCTCTTGCTCAAAATCTTCTTCAAGAATGACTCCTTGTAGGTACAAATAAAACATGGTTCCCAGAAGAAGAAGAAGAAGAAGAAGAAGAAGAAGAAGGAGGAGGAGGAGGAGGACATTAAGATTTTGGCATTCTTACCATACTGCAGTAGTAGAGCAAAGCTTCAACAAAAGACACATGTTAAACTTGAATCAGATAAAAGTACAAATTGTGCAAATTGTTTCCAAGATCCCATAATGAAAGAGCCAGTGTAAACAAGGGTAAATGATTACCTTATTTATCAAGACAGTGGTTTCCATCTCATTTCCACAAGGGACACTAATTTTACAACAACATCGCCATCCTGGGACAACACCCACAGGAGAGAAAATGGACTGGCAGCACAGGAACTCAATGTCCAGGCTCATAACTACCACACACTCACGAAGCAAAGATGTTGTTGAAAGACAGGTGAGGTATGAGCAGCGGCAACTTGAAATTAGCGGAGATTGAGGCCTGGCGGATAACGAGAAGAGAGGATATACTGAAGGGCAAGTTCCCATCTCCGGAGTTCGGATAGGTTGGTGTTAGTGGGAAGTATCCAGATAACCCGGACGGTGTAACACTGTTCCAAGATGTGCTGGCCGTGCACCAAGGCATGTTTAGCCACAGGGTGATCCTCATTACCAACAAACACTGTCTGCCTGTGTCCATTCATGCAAATGGACAGTTTGTTGCTGGTCATTCCCACATAGAATGCGTCACGGTGTAGGCAGGTCAGTTGGTAGATCACGTGGGTGCTTTCACACATGGCTCTGCCTTTGATCGTGTACACCTTCCGGGTTACAGGACTGGAGTACGTGGTGGTGGGAGGGGGCATGGGACAGGTTTTACACCGGGCGCGATTACAAGGGTAGGAGCCAGAGGGTAGGGAAGGTGGTTTGGGGATTTCATAGGGATGAACTAAGAGGTTACGAAGGTTAGGTGGACGGCGGAAAGACACTCTTGGTGGAGTGGGGAGGATTTCATGAAGGATGGATCTCATTTCAGGGCAGGATTTGAGGAAGTCGTATCCCTGCTGGAGAGCCACATTCAGAGTCTGATCCAGTCCCGGAAAGTATCCTGTCACAAGTGGGGCACTTTTGTGGTTCTTCTGTGGGAGGTTCTGGGTTTGAGACGATGAGGAAGTGGCAGACTCTGAATGTGGCTCTCAAGCAGGGATACGACTTCCTCAACTCCTGCCCTGAAATGAGATCCATCTTCATGAAATCCTCCCCACTCCACCAAGAGTGTCTTTCTGCCGTCCACCTAACCTTCATAACCTCTTAGTTCATCCCTATGAAATCCCCAAACCACCTTCCCTACCCTCTGGCTCCTACGCTTGTAATCGCACCCGGTGTAAAACCTGTCCCATGCACCCTCCCACCACCACCTACTCCAGTCCTGTAACCCAGAAGGTGTACACGATCAAAGGCAGAGCCACGTGTGAAAGCACCCACGTGAGCTACCAACTGACCTGCCTACACTGTGACGCATTCTATGTGGGAATGACCAGCAACAAACTGTCCATTCGTGTGAATGGACACAGGCAGACAGTGTTTGTTGATAATGAGGATCACCCTGTGGCTAAACATGCCTTGGTGCACCGCCAGCACATCTTGGCACAGTGTTACACCGTCCGGGTTATCTGGATACTTCCCACTAACACCAACCTATCCGAACTCCGGAGATGGGAACTTGCCCTTCAGTATATCCTCTCTTCTCGTTATCCACCAGGCCTCAACATCCGCTAATTTCAAGTTGCCGCTGCTCATACCTCACCTGTCTTTCAACAACATCTTTGCTTCTTTACTTCCGCCTCGACTGACATCTCTGCCCAAACTCTTTGCCTTTACAAATGTCTGCTTGTGTCTGTGTATGTGCGGATGGATATGTGTGTGTGTGTGTGTGTGTGTGTGTGTGTGTGTGTGTGTGTGTGTGTGTGTGTGTGTGTGCGTGCGCGCGCGAGTGTATACCTGTCCTTTTTTCCCCCTAAGGTAAGTCTTTCCGCTCCCGGGATTGGAATGACTCCTTACCCTCTCCCTTCAAACCCACATCCTTTCGTCTTTCTGTCTCCTTCCCTCTTTCCTGACGAAGCAACCATTGGTTGCGAAAGCTAGAATTTTGTGTGTATGTTTGTGTTTGTTTGTGTGTCTATCGACGTGCCAGCGCTTTCGTTTGGTAAGTCACATCATCTTTGTTTTTAGATACATTTTTTCCCACGTGGAATGTTTCCCTTACTGGAATGCCTAATGCTCTCGTGGGAGAGGAGGGCCGTGGTTCGAAGACTACAAAAGATTCTCAAGATAACAGAGCTTTGCATAAAGATGTAATGTTTCTTTGGAATGACATTATTTTGCCCATACTATAAAAAGATTTCATAATCAATGAAACTCTCACACAAAGTCTACAATCTCATATACAATAACAGCATTCAAAAACTAAGTACTTCACAGTGTACACCAAAACATTTTCATATGCTCAACTGTGTCTTCCTTTGCAATGACTTATGATCGCAAAAAGCCTACTAATTATGAAAAACACATTACAACCATCGTCTTACCAACATATCTTGCCTTCCGCAGATCAGCTTCTTGAACAGCACCATTGGTAATGCAATACAGAAGTGTTCTCTCAGTAATTAAAATCCATCCAGTGTGCCATATCCCATTAATACCTTCCTAAAACACGTAATGATAAATAACATGTTGCTGCAGAAAATAAAAATTCTTGAGTTATAAAACTGCATTAAATCATCAATTCAAAGAAACCTCTGATACAGCACAAATACATTTTAATAACTAACATTATAAATACTGGCCTTGTTCTATAAGCTATATTTGTGTGGTATGGTAAATATAAAGACTATGTTAGCATATGTCCCATGAAGACATAACACAGTGACAGTACTGATACTGTTATAGTAAAACTTCCTGATGATGTTACAGTAAATTTCCTACAAGCACATATAAATTGGACAAATGCGTTTAGGGTATGTTGCTGACATTGGTTGTGCAGCCATTTAGTAAGATGCATTTGTACTGCATAATGTAGTCAGATTGTAGTAACACAATAAGTTCAGATAGTAATGATGGAAGTAGATAGTGATCACATACCCTTCTCTCCAAATAAGACCACAAAGGCTCAATACTATTGCGAGCTTGTGATTGTGGTGGCCACAGAACATGCGACAATACAACCTTGTGCTCAAAAAACCAGTCCTGGGTTATGTAAGCTACATGGACAGGGGCCTTTGTCATCTTGGAACACAGCTTCACCTCTGGGGAACAAATACTGAACCACAGAATGGGCCAGAACAGCCAAAATGTTCATATAATCCGTGGCAATAATGCGACCTTGCAGAGCAACCACAGTTCATGTGGAATATGACCATATGGCAGCCCAAATCATCACAGAACCCCCATCATTTTTCACTCTTGGGATGTAAATTGGGCCCAAAGTTGGAAGCAGTGTGCACCAAGACTGGCTTTGGCACCACTTCTTCCCATTACAGGCATTTGCATAAATGATGTGTGGTACTGGAATTCCAGATCGCCCACATGCACCCAGCTTACAGAGCTCCTTTATGTTGTTTTGGAGCTGACAGTGTTTGCAAGTGTGACATTCCATCCTGAAGTGACTTCTGAAGCTGTCATCCTCTTATTTTTAATCACAATCATCTACAATGACTGTCTGTCACTATCACTCAACACACACTTTCCTCTGTCTTGTGACTTAGCAGATGATTTTTTTTTGTCTTTTTTTATTTTTATTTTTTTTCTGCTTTCATTGTATGCAGTATAAATCTTCAATATGGTACCTCTTGAAATGCCAAACACTTTGGCTACCTTTCTTACAGAATCACCTCCAATCTGGGCACCAACAGTTTGTCCACGTTCAAATTCATTTCGGTCAAACATAATACACTCACAACTACACAAAACACCCTTCTGACCATGACTGACACTTGCAACATATGTTGAACATTGTACAGTTGCCATTTGGTAAAATACAACAGCACAACCTGCAGGTTTTGCTAGTATCTGCATTTATGTTCAACCATGTTTACAGTGTTTCCATATTTTTGTCCACACTCTGCATATGAACATTTCTGAACTGGAAATTTTCCACTGTAAGTTAGTTACCTCAAATGCTTGTATAACAGGAAGTGTAAAATTGCATTATGCCTTCATTTATACAACAGCAGTTGCACACGTCAAGTTAGTTCCAAGTCAGTTGCAGAAAGTTCCAGATCATGTTTGTAGTACACAGTATCTGTTAATCAGTGATAAGTATTTTGACAGTACAAGTCTGTACAAATATGTGTACATAAATGGTACTTTTGGAAAGGATAAAAAGTAGAAACAAATGCAAAAAGCTGTCAGATTATTACTTTATGTGCATAAACCCAGTATCTAATTACTCTACATCAAAAGCTAATTATTTCAAAATCAATTACCTTCTACATACTATGTCATAAAATTTAGTACCATGGTGATAGTCATTGGCTTGCTATTCTAATTAATTCACCTCAAAATCTCAAACTTAATTTTCGCTAATGTTAAATGATGTCCTTTATTACATTGAATAATCAGATAGTAATATTAGAACCCCAATTGAAATACAATGGAACTGTAAATTGACTTTATGGAATCAATTTGACCTTCAGGCTCCATGATGACCAAAAGTACAAACCCCAAACATACTGATGCACAAAGGAGAACAGCAAGGGAATACGTGGAACAGAGCATGCACCCACAAAGATATCTTTTTGTATGGCAACCACAACTGTACATGTCCATTTTCACACAACGAGGAAAAAAAAATACCTTCCAAATTTCGAAGATAGTCTTCTGTGAAGCATGCAGGACTAGCACTCCTGGAAGAAAGGATTTTGTGGAGACAGGGCTTAGCCACAGCCTGGGCCATGTTTCCAGAGTGAAATTTTCACTCTGCACTGGAGTGTGTGCCAATATGAAACTTGAAAGGCAAAGTCCCAAGCTCATGTCTTGGTCCTGTATACAGTTTTAATCTGCCAGGAAGTTTCGTATCCGGTAGGAGATGAGGTACTGATGGAAGTAAAGCTGTGAGAATGGGTCATGAGTCATGCTTGAATACCTCAGTTCATACAACACTTGGCCACAAAAGACAAAGGTTCTGAGTTTGCTCTCAGTCCAATACGAGGTGCATTCAAGTCCTAAGGCCTCCGATTTTTTTTCTAATTAACTACTCACGCAAAATTGATGAAACTGGCATTACTTCTCGACGTAATCGCCCTGCAGACGTACACATTTTTCACAACGCTGACGCCATGATTCCACGGCAGCGGCAAAGGCTTCTTTAGGAGTCTGTTTTGACCACTGGAAAAGCGCTGAGGCAATAGCAGCACGGCTGGTGAATGTGCGGCCACGGAGAGTGTCTTTCATTGTTGGAAAAAGCCAAAAGTCACTAGGAGCCAGGTCAGGTGAGTAGGGAGCATGAGGAATCACTTCAAAGTTGTTATCACAAAGAAACTGTTGCATAACGTTAGCTCGATGTGCAGCTGCATTGTCTTGGTGAAACAGCACACGCGCAGCCCTTCCCGGACGTTTTTGTTGCAGTGCAGGAAGGAATTTGTTCTTCAAAACATTTTCGTAGGATGCACCTGTTACCGTAGTGCCCTTTGTAACGCAATGGGTAAGGATTACACCCTCGCTGTCCCAGAACATAGACACCATCATTTTTTCAGCACTGGCGGTTACCCGAAATTTTTTTGGTGGTGGTGAATCTGTGTGCTTCCATTGAGCTGACTGGCACTTTGTTTCTGGATTGAAAAATGGCACCCACGTCTCATCCATTGTCACAACCGACGAAAAGAAAGTCCCATTCATGCTGTCGTTGCGCGTCAACATTGCTTGGCAACATGCCACACGGGCAGCCATGTGGTCGTCCGTCAGCATTCGTGGCACCCACCTGGATGACACTTTTCGCATTTTCAGGTCGTCATGCAGGATTGTATGCACAGAACCCACAGAAATGTCAACTCTGGAGGCGATCTGTTCAACAGTCATTCGGCGATCCCCCAAAACAATTCTCTCCACTTTCTCGATCATGTCGTCAGACCGGCTTGTGCGAGCCCGAGGTTGTTTCGGTTTGTTGTCACACGATGTTCCGCCTTCATTAAACTGTCGCACCCACGAACGCACTTTCGACACATCCATAACTCCATCACCACATGTCTCCTTCAACTGTCGATGAATTTCACTGGGTTTCACACAACGCAAATTCAGAAAACGAATGATTGCATGCTGTTCAAGTAAGGAAAACGTCGCCATTTTAAGTATTTAAAACAGTTCTCATTCTCGCCGCTCGTGGTAAAATTCCATCTGCCGTACGGTGCTGCCATCTCTGGGACGTATTGACAATGAATGCGGCCTCATTTTAAAACAATGCGCATGTTTCTATCTCTTTCCAGTCCGGAGAAAAAAAATCGGAGGCCTTAGAACTTGAATGCACCCCGTACAATGTTTTAATCTGTCAGGAAGTTTCAAATCAGTGCACGCTTCACTGCAAAGTGAAAATTTCATTCCAGAAACATCCTCAGGATACGGCTAAGCCATGTCTCTACAATATTCATTTTTCCACAGGTTGCAAGTCATGCTTCAGCAGCTAATTTGGTAGAGCAATTGCCCACAAAAAGCACAGGTCCCGAGTTTGAAGCTTGGTCCAGCACACAGCTTTAATCTGTCAGGAAACTTAATATAAAGAGTGGCTAAAAGTACAAAATGGATGTTGTTGTTGGCAAATTGTAGGAGCAAAGTCAAATATGTAAAATAGGTAAAATCAATCATAGTCAAGTGAAATCGTAAGACTAAATTTATGACAACATGAGCCAATAAGATATCTGTTATTTATCTGGCAACAAACAAAAAATTTTCTTAAATCTGTTTTCAATCACCAAAGACATAGTTTGAATGAAAAGTATCTAACTGCATTGTCTACTATCAGCTGTCACAACTACACAATGAAGGGGTACACCATTTCCTGTCAAAATAAGTGGCAGCATCAATAATCTTCCACTGAGAGTAAGTAATGGACAAGACAGTTTTCTATAAATGACCCTGTCTGAATGCAAGACAATTATTTCATATAATGTGTTCAACACATCTAATCACAAAGATGAATCTCAGGAGCATGAGAAAAAACTGTAAAAACATAAATACAGAGGAACAAGTAACAACCACTTTGTCTCTGTGGGACAATAACAAGAAATTATAACTAAGGTTAGTCTTGTTTCATTAATGGTAAAAGGCACTAGGTGTGCTCCTTGTGTATTAAAATGTCTGTAACATCTTAGTATTTAGTTGTGAGGAGACTGGCGGGATGGGAGACGTTTTCCAGTTATACGATGAAGCTCCAATTTTTTTTGTAGGCAGCAACTTCAAATTTTTGTGAACATACTGATATGTAGTCATTAAATACAAGGTGATTCAAAAACGTTTACAAACTGACATGGCACATCAGGCATACAACAAGAATCAGTAATTACATAGAACCAGGGGACATAAATGTCATCCTCATCCTGGGCTACTAAATGGCACTGCAGCTATTTAGTCACATGCTACATATGGATGCCGACTACAGGAGATGCTCAAAGTTTTGTCCACATGCATCGAGACACACCTGACATCAATGTTGCATTGAGCAGCACATCCTATTAAAGATAACTGGTATATTTCAAAGACACTTTGCTGCCGCAACAATCCTGCCCACTAAGTCCTCCAGTGATGTAACAAGTGTTTCACACACAAGGCCCTACAGGTAGCCCCACAGGAAAAAATTGATTGGGGTCAGATTGGGTGTTCACAGTGGCCACGGCCATGCGACTGGTCCACTGCGACCAATCCAGCAGCTGAGAAAGGTTGCTTGCAGATGGCCCTCATTTGTCTGCTGAAACACATGGGGGCTACATAGTGCTGAAATCAAATGTAGCAATGAATGGGAGCATCATTCAGCATGTCCGACAGAACATCTTGCAGGAATACTAGATACGTGGGAGCATCAAGGTGGTGTAGGAAAATTAACAGCTCAATTAAACAGTCTCGCGATGCCCTCCCACACGACTGTAGCACCCTCTCGGTGCATTTGCGACACATGCTTCCTATGTGACTACTGACCCTCGTTGTATGCCCAATGTGCCATGTCAGTTTGTAAATGCTTTTTTTAATCACCCTATATAGTTGCCTAATATTTAAAAATGTGTTCATTCTATTACCAGCACTGCTTTTTATTATACAACAGAGAATTGTACTCTCAGAATTCAGATACTTAAATATGTCTGGAACACACTATTATCATAAGCTTTTAATTTAAATTTTAATCCATAGATATGTCAAAGTAATTTTACAGTTTAATATCTCACTGACACTGAGGTCTTTAAGAGTTACAGCACTATCACAGTTGGAACAAAGAGAGGGGAAGAAATTCTGTAACATTTTTAAAATAAACATCACAAAATTCAATGGACGAGGTTTAACGAAATCTACCCCAGGATTATTAGGAAGTGGTGAGCACTTGACAATGGTCCAGAAGCAATTGTCCAAAAGCTCATGGACATTTAACCACTTCACATGGCTAGATGTTCAAAAATTTTATTAGTTTATATCACTGTGAGACTATGCATTTCTTCTAAAACAGCATGGCTTGATGAGGATTTGAATACGACCCCTTATTGGTAACTTGCTAAAGACTTCTGTACAATAATAGACAAGGATACAAACTGATGTCTACTGAAAAATACAACTTATCATGAAATTTCTGTTACTAAAGTAACGTTTCATCCATAGAAAGATTCATATTTGCTCTAAATCTAAACTCTTATGTACAAATTAACAACAAAAATTATTACAGTGTATGTGCACTGAAAGGTGCTATTCAAGTTCTTTGTTTCACTTTTCTTGCAAGTAACATGACTCTCCATCCCAGTTTCATCTTACACTTTATAAATGCTATAAATTCATTTGGCTAAAGTGCAGTTACAGTGTCAGCAGCTCTAGCTTTGCGTGTTGATGTTGACAATAAGTTAACATTGCTCATAGCCAATAGGGTTATATTATACAGAACGCAATTAGAATCACTGAATCTTATGATTTCTTTCAGCAGAAAACATGAATTGATTACATTTACCAGAAAAACTTTTCCTGATCTGGTTATTAACAATCTGGTTCATTACCGAATTTCGTATTTATTTGGTGAATGGAATAAAATAGATATGCAGATAAACTGCCCTGTAGCAAAGCCTAATGCCTAGGTTAGGTTGGAGTGTGTCAATTTGCTTGTGAGTTGGCGCACCCCACAAATCTCAACACAAAAATAAGATTGCTATACAGACTGATGTATTGTGTAGCCCGAGCTTTTGTTTGTCACTGCTGCCAAAATTTGCAATGACATGATTAAATTCTAGCCCATAAGAACAAATTACCATTTATCTTTATTTATGGAGCACAGAAAATTACAAACAAGCATCCGATTCATTACCGAAACCAACTCTCAATTCATTGCACTCCATTCCCATCATTCATAATGCGCGTTGTTAACAACATCGGCATGCAACCCAACACCCACCGACGCAGAGCAATTTTAGCTATTCACTCATACCGTTAATACCCAACTCTATTACCATTCAAACTCCCATTTCACATTTTTTATATCAAGTATCAAGTGGTAGGGAGAAATTGATATAATTAAAGCATATGTATAATAAATGAATTCCAATGGTTATCTAAAGCAAAGACTGTGAGCTTTACCCCACATAGTTAATTATTTCCTTGTCCAAATGGATTTAATTAAAATTTACTTATTAAAAAATAAGCCTACTCAACAATTGTGCAAAAGTGAGCCCTCCTCCCTCCCCCCCCCCCCCCCCCCACACACACACACATATGTAATTACAGTGAAATACAAAGCTATGAAATATACACATGAAATTCACCTTTAAGAAACACCATCCTGCTCGTGTGTACTCTGCTGTGATCCTTGTTGGAAAAACTGAAGTAATACTTTCTAATATTTTCTGCATCCATATGCGACGCTCGGCAGATCCAAAGGTGCCAAATGTATTAGACTGGCCTTTAACTAACGTGATTTCAAAACAATCACCATCACAGCTGAATGTACAAATAAATTAGGAAATCAATATAAAGATGATAAACAAAACAACAAATTAAGGACAAGAAGCTGAAAATATTTAGTAGGATACATGTAACTACAATGAACAAAAATAATTTTTAAAAATGTAAGAAGTTCTCAAAAACAATAATAATAATGATAATAATAATAATAAATCTAGTGAAAAAAAACGGTGTACAAAATTAAACAATAAAATTAGTTAGTTATTTTTGTAATGAAAAGTGAAATAATACTCAAAAGGAAATCATCCATTTAGGAAAGCATGCTAGTTTGTAAGCAAGGTGCCTTCTCAAAACTTAACAACTATCATGGATGATGTTTATTCTTAGTCGGTTGCAGCCTGATCATGAATGAACTAGTACCCCACCTAACAAAAAATTAAACCATAAGTATCTGTGCTGTTTATCAAACTGGCAGGTGTTTCAGACAGGCACTGCAATTTATTTATTTATTGTTCTTCCGAATGTTTATAATTTAGTCAGTTGGACAAATACAAAACAAGAAAAAGTATGTAACAATATAATTCCAGCAATTTATCAACCCAAGCCTGAATTAGAGCAAAAAGAGAATACATATAGAACTAAAATCTATCTCTGTCTCAAATGACAGACATCTCTAGGTATATGTGCAAAACAAAGTGATTTATTAATAAGAAAGAATAAATGAATCTGAAATATGAGGATATGGTACTCAGGGCATAATAAAAGATAAAATAAACAGTACTAACAAGGAGAGGACTCCAGCAGTGGGATCAACTTTTTGATACAATCTCTAAAGTGATGTAGGTTAAGGTACAGGGAATCACACCCTTCAGCCTTTCATCTTGTGGGCTTTCATTTGTGAGTAATAGAAGAAAAAAGTTTTGGATTTTGTGCGATGATATATAGCTTCAAATAGGTAAGAATTCACAAACTTTTCATGGCATAATGATTAAAATACTAATTTCACATGGAAAAGGGGTGGGTTTGAATTTTGTCAGGTGGTTTGAAATTTTTAAATCTTAATCAAAATGACCTTGATCATTATTTTTATTCACTTAATTGGTTTGAATGTAATTTTTTTCTATTCATTTGTCACATCATATTAGTCATCATATGGAACACATCATTTTCTTGCATTTTTCCACTTAGAATCCTTCTTCATGTGATTTTGATTATTGTTGTGTATTAACTTCGATTCAATTGCTTCCAATTTGTCATCTTATATTTCTAACCATGTTATTGCAATCATCATCATCATCATCATCATCATCATTATTATTATTATTTTTTTTTTTTTTTTTTTTTTTCCTTCACTTTCTCAGACGTTAAGTCCGGTTAAAAATGGAGTGACGCGGACCTTGATCAAGCGTCACTTCCTTTTAACTGTACGGTATGTGTTATATTGCATTTAGGAACTTTCGGGTAATTGAACATGTATCAATAATTACGGATTTCTGTAGTTGTATATATATGTTTGGATGTAGCTGTATTGCATTGATGTACTGGTGGATATTGTGTGGTATGACTCCTGTAGTTGATAGTATAATTGGTATGATGTCAACTTTATCCTAATGCCACATGTCTTTGACTTCCTCAGCCAGTTGGATGTATTTTTCAATTTTTTCTCCTGTTTTCTTCTGTATATTTGTTGTATTGGGTATGGATATTTCGATTAGTTGTGTTAATTTCTTCTTTTTATTGGTGAGTATGATGTCAGGTTTGTTATGTGGCGTTGTTTTATCTGTTATAATGGTTCTGTTCCAGTATAATTTGTATTCATCATTCTCCAGTACATTTTGTGGTGTATACTTGTATGTAGGAACGTGTTGTTTTAAAAGTTTATGTTGTAAGGCAAGCTGTTGATGTATTATTTTTGCGACATTGTCATGTCTTCTGGGGTATTCTGTATTTGCTAGTATTGTACATCCGCTTGTGATGTGATCTACTGTTTCTATTTGTTGTTTACAAAGTCTGCATTTATCCGTTGTGGTATTGGGATCTTTATAATATGCTTGCTGTAATACGTGGTGTTTATTGTTTGATCCTGTATTGCAATCATGAATCCTTCTGTCTCACTGAATATATTGCCTTTTCTTAGCCATGTGTTGGATGCGTCTTGATCGATG